>NC_138357.1:63111078-63536078 GCF_046562875.1 Panthera onca
TTGGAGACATATCTAGTAAGCAGTTACTAGAGAGGATATCAAAGAGATTACTTCCTGTATTCTCTAGGATTTTGATGGTTTCCTTTCTTACATTTAGGTATTTAATCCATTTTTAATTTACTTTTGTGTATGGTGTAAGAAAGTGGTCTGCTTTCTTTCTATTGCATGTTTTCCAGTTTTCTCAACACCATTTGTTTCAATGGGCTTTTTTCCCATTGGATATTCCTTCCTGCTTTGCCAAAGATTAATTGACCATGTAGTTGTAGATTCATGTCAGTCTTTTCCATTCTGTTCTATGGATCTAGGTTTGTATTTGTTCCAGTACCATACTGATGACCACATCATTGTAATATAACTTGAAGTCCAGAATTGTGAAGCCTCCAGGTTTCCTTTTCTTTTTCAAGGTTCCTTTGGCAATTCGGTGTGTTTTGTGTTTCCATACAAATTTTAGGATTATTTATTCCGGCTCTGTGAAAAATGCTGGTGTTATTTTGATAAGGATTGCATTAAATATGTCAATTGCTTTGGGTACTATAGATATTTTAACAATATTTGTTCTTCCAACACCTGGACATGGAATGTTTTTCCATTTCTTTGTGTCCTCTTCAATTTCTTTCATCAGTGTTTTATAGTTCTCAGAGTACAGATCTTTCACTTCTTTAGTTAAATTTATCTCTAAATATCTTATGGTTTTTTATGCAGTGGTAAATAAGATTGGTTCCTTGATTTCTCTTTCTGCTTTTTCATCATTGTTGTATAGAAACGCAATGATTTCTGTGTCTTGATTTTGTATCCTGTGACTTTGCTGAATTTGTGTATCAATTCTAGCAACTGGCGGGGGGGGGGAGTAGTTTTCAGGGTTTTCTATATAGAGTATTATGTCATCTCCAAATAGTGGAAGCTTGACTTCTTCCATGCAGATTTGGATACATTTATTCCTTTTTGTTTTGTGATTGCTATGGCTAGAGTGGTGAGAGCAAAATCCCTGTCTTGTTCCTGGCTTGGAGGAAAAACTCTCAATTTTTCTCCATTGGGGATTATATTATCTGTGGATTTTCACAGACAGCCCTTATCATGAAGTATGCTCCCTCTATCCCTGTTTTGTTGAGGGCTTTCATCAAGAATGGATACTGTATTTTGTCCAATGCTTTCTCTGCATCTATTGAGAGGATTGTATGGTTCTTATCCTTTCTTTCATTAATGTGGTGTATTACATAGATTTATTTGAGGATATTCAACTTGCCTTACAACCCAGGAATAAATCACACTTGATCGTGGAGAGTGGTTCTTTTAATGTACTGTTTTATTTGGTTTGTTAGTAATTTATTGAGACTTTCTGCATCTATGTTCATCAGGGATATTGGCCTGTAGTTCTCTTTTTCAGTGGAATCTTTGGTTTTGGTTTCAGGGGAATGCTGACCTCATGGAATGAATTTTGGTGTTTTCCTTCTTTTTATATTTCTTGGAATAGTTTGAGAAAAATAAGTATTAACTTGTCTTTAAATGTTGCATATAATTTGCCTATGAACTCATCAGGAACTAGACTTTTGTTTGCTGGGAGATTATTGATTATAATTCAATTTCTTTGCTGGTTATTGGTCTGTTCAAGTTTTCTATTTCTTCTTGTTTCAGTTTTGGTTATTTATATGTTTCTAGGAATTTGTGCATTGTGCATTTCTTCCAGGTTGCCCAATTTTTGGCATAGAGTTTTTTATACTATTCTCATAATTGCTCATATTTCTGTGGTGTTGGTTGCTATTTCTCTACTGTCATTTCTGATTTTATTTATTTGGGTCCTATCTCTCTTTTTTTTTTTTTGATAAGTGTGCCTAGAAGTTTATAAATTTTGTTAATTTAAAATAAAGAAACAGCTCCTGTTTTCATTGATCTATTCTATTGTTCTCTTAGTTTCTATCGTTTATTCCTTTTATAATCTTTATTTTTTTCCCTTATCCTAATGGCTTTAGGCTTTGTTTGTTGTTCTTTTGCTAGTTCTTTTAGGTGTAAAATTCACTTGCATATTTGAGATATTTCTTTCTTCTTGAGGTAGGCCTGTATTTCTATATACTTACTTCTTATGATTGTTTTTGCTGCATCCCAAAAATTTTGCACTGTTGTGCTTTCATTTTCATTTCTTTCCATGTATTTTTATTTCTTCTTTGATTTCCTAGTTGATTCATTCATTCATTAAAATATCATTTAATCCCATGTATTATTTGTGGTCATTCCACATTTTTTTTTTTCTTGGGGTTGACTTCAAGTTTCATAGATTGTAGTCAGAAAACATGCATGGTGTGTTCTAAATTTTTTGTACTTGTTGAGGCCTTATTTTTGACCTAGTGTGTGGTCTATTCTTAGAATGTCTCTTGTGCACTTTAAAAGAATGTATATTCTGCTGCTTTAGAGTGAAATGTTCTGAATATATCTGTTAAGTCCTTCTGATCCAATGTGTCTTTCAAAACCATTATTTTCTTGTAGATTTTCTGTTTAGATAATCTGTCCATTGATGTAAGTGGGCTATTAAAATCCCCTACTATTATTGTATTTGTATCAAAGAGCTATTTTATGATTGTTATTAATTGTTTTATATATTTGGATGCTCTCATTTGGGGACATAAATATTTACAATTGTTAGATCTTGTTGGATAGTCCCCTTTATTATTATATAGTGTCCTTCATCTCTTGTTAGTCTTTGTTTTAAAGTCTATTTAGTCTGATACAAATATTGCTATTCTTGGTTTCTTTTGACGTCCATTTGCATGATAAATGTGTCTCCATCCCCTTACTTTCAATCTGCACATGTCTGTAAGTCTAAAATGAGTCTCTTGTAGGTAGCATATAGATGGGTCTTGTCGTTTTTATCCATTCTGACACCCTATATCTTTTTAGTGGAGTGTTTAGTCTATTTGTATTCAGAGTAACTATTGATAAATATGTATTTAGCGCCATTTTATTACTTGTTTTGTCATTGGTTCTGGAGATTTTCTCTGTTCCTTTTTTTTTCTTTATCACTTCTGGTCTTTCCTTCCCACTCAAAGAGTTTCTTTTAATATTTCTTGCAAGGCTATTTTAGTGGTCATGAACTCCTTTAGTTTTTTTTTGTTTGTTTGTTTGGGAAACTATCTCTCTTGTATTCTGAATGATAGCTTTGCTGGATAGAGTATTTTGGGGCTGCAGATTTTTCCCTTTCAGCACGTTGAATATATCATGCCACTCCTTTCTGGCTTGCCAAATTTCTGTGGAGAGATCTGCAGTTAGCCTTATGGGTCTTTCCTTGTAAGTTAAGGACCTTTTTTGTCATGCTGCTTTTAGGATTTTTCTTTATCACTATATTTTGCAAATTTAATTACAATGTGTCTTGGTATTGTACTGCTTTTGTTGATTTTGGTGGGAGTTCTCTGTGGCTCCTGGATTCAAATGTTTATTTCCTTTCCCAGTTTAGGGAAGTTTTCAGCTATTATTTCCTCAAATAAACCTTCTGTGCCCTTTTCTCCTTCTTTTTTTTGGGACTCCTATAATATGAATGTTATGACAATTGATGGAGTCAGTGAGTTCCTCAAGTCTGTTGTCTTGTTTCATAATTCTTGTTTCTCTTTTTTGTCCATCTTCATTATTTTTTATTATTTTATCTTCTGTATTACTTATTCATTCATTTGCTTCTTCCTTCCTTTTGTTCATTGCGTCAAGTCTCTTTTGAATCTCACTTACTGCATTTTACATTTGTGACTGATTTTTTTTAATTCTTTTATTTCTGCAGTAAGGGCTTCCCTGAAGTCTTCCATTGTTTTTTCAAACCCAGTGAGTATTCTTGTGATTGTTGCTTTAAATGTTCCATCAGGCATGTTTCTTATATCTGTTTCACTTAGATCTCTGGCCATGACCTTATCTTGTTCTTTCATTTGGGATGATTCCTCTGTCTTGGCATTTTGTCTAAGTCACTGTCTTCTGTGTGTTAGAAAAGCACATTATGTTTTCTGCTCCTGAGACTAATGACTTTCTAAAGATGTCATATAATGTCCAGGGCCTGGTGCCTCAGGGATTGTTTCTGGTGTGTTCTACATACACTCTGCTGTTGTGTTTTGGCTGCTCAATCCTTCAGGCCAGTCATCTGCAGAGACTCTCCTTGTGTGAAGTGGGCAGTTTTTGGTTGGTCCATGGCCAGAATGTGGCAGATTTTAACTAAGTATGCTCTAGTCTACTTGTTAACTGAGATTCAATACTACTACCTCCAGAACTTAATCCCTGCAGAATTATCTGCTTGGGAGATGTTTCTGCTAGTCTTAGGGAGAAGAGGCCCATCGTGGTGAGACTAAGGCAAGCTTGACCAAGAAGTGCAGTACTTCCAAAACACAGGGGTGTCGGACTTGGTTTAAGTAGGTTAGACAGCCAGTGTTGGGGCTGGGTTGCTTTCTGCATGTGGCTCTGTGTTTATGCTGAGGGGAGGCAGGTCATCCAGCTCCATTGTCCCCAGAGAAGTGGCTCCATGAAGTCTACCTCTCAGTGAGGAGCTCCAAGAAAAGTGAATAATCTCTCCACTGTGTGTCCCAGATATTCGATAGATTGTTTTTTCCATGCCATTTGTCCCCAGGTTGTTTTCCTGCCTTCTCCAGGTGTAAGGCAGTGCCCTCAGGTCTCTAGTCCAGCTACACCCACTGACCTTTAAAACTCAAGTCTTTAAGGCCATCTGGTTGCAAGAATTCACAAAAATCATCCTTTCTCATTTTCCCAGGCAACAACTTTGGGGAAATTCTCTCCTATGCATAAAAAAATACAGCCTAGTCTCTCTCTTGCCTTTCTCTGTGAACATGGCTCCTTCCACTCTGAAGCAGCTGTGATCCATTTCTTCCTAAAATCACTTCTCTGCCCTTCCTACATTCTTTGAGGATTTTTTTCTCCTTTTGTTTGTGGAGCTGGTTCTGTCAGTCTTCAGGATGATTTGTGGGATATTTCAAATGATTTGATAGTTATTCAGCTGTGTTTAAGAAACAAGATGAGCCTAGGGTCCTCCTACTATGCCAGTATCTTACTTCCACCTCCAAAGTTTTCTACGTTCTTATTGCCTGTGCCACTCATTGAGTTACTACTTATTTGTTAGGACCTGTTTTTCTTCAAAGATTACTTTATATTGCTTTTTGTTTTGTTTTGTTTTGTTTTGTTTCATTTTCCCCCAGTTTTTTAAACCTTTTTAAAAAATTACCTTGCCATGAAATATTATATAAAAATAAGGGTGGGGAGGCCTGGGTGGCTCAAATGGTTAAGTATCCAACTTTGGCTCAGGTCATGATCTCACGGTTCATAGGTTGAAGCCCTGCATTGGGCTCTGTGTTGACAGCTCAGAGCCTGGAGCTTGCTTCAGATTTTGTGTCTCCATCTCTCTCTGCCCCTCTCCCGTTTGTGCTCTATCTCTCTCTCTCTAAAAATAATAAACATTAAAAAATTAAAAATAAATAAAAATAAAAGTGTTTTGGTGATTTTGGCAGGACAACTGCAGTAACATCATGGTTTCTAATCACATGTTAAAATCATCTATAAAAACAGACAGAAAAACTAGAATGGTAAACTAAAAACATGAGCCACACCTAAAACAAAACTAAAAAACAAGGTATCCCCCCAAATCCCAAATTATTTTTTATTTTTCTTTTTAAAGTTTTTTTTTAACATTTATTTATTATTGAGAGACAGAGCATGAGTAGGGAAGGGACAGAGAGAGAGATGGAGACACAGAATCCGAAGCAGGCTCCAGGCTCTGAGCTGTCAGCACAGAGCCTGACGTGGGGCTCGAATTCAAAACCGTGAGATCATGACCTGAGCCAAAGTCAGATGCTTAACCAATGGAGCCACCCAGGCACCCCATATTTTTTTTAATTTTATTTAAATTCCAGTTTGTTAATATACAGTGTAATATTAGTTTCAACTGTACAATATAGTGATTTAACACTTCCATACAATAACTGGTGCTCATCATAGCAAGTATACTCCTGAATCCCTATCAACTATTTAACCCATTCTGAAAATTTACATTGGTGTAAGAAACCAACTTCAGATAGATGCATAATAGTGTCAGCATCTGTGAGAAGGGAAGTGACAGAACTTCCAACAGATATAAGAACATGAAAGCCCTGAAATAGCCAATTACTCACTTGAAATTGCATTAAACCAAATTGGAAATAACAGCTAAGACTGGAAGTGTTTACAATTTGAAAATGAATAAAGAGGTCCAAAGAAAGGCTGAAGAGGTTGTAACAGTCTGTGCCCTATGGATTCTTGAAACTAACCATCTGAAACTCCATTGTTTGCAAACCTCCACATTGAGTAAAAACCTGCTGAGAATAGAACCCCCAAATTGAGCAGGAAAGAAAAATGTCCAGATTAAAATGGAATTAGGGAACAGAAGAAGTAGAGGTCAGAGAGAAGGCCATATTTTTATCACTCTGTGAAAATAAAATAAGAAACTCTAGAGTGATTAAGCTAGAAAAGCTTTCCTATCTCCACCCTTCCTACCAAAAGCTCAGAAAAGTAATCGAATGTTACAATGAGCAAAAAAAGAGTATTGTGGTTGAATCCATACAAATTTGTAAGTGTGTGCATAAGAGAGAGAAATAAAACATAAATAGTATAAATATGTAAAGAAAAAATAAATGCCAGAAGGACCTGCTCATAAAGCAGATGAAAAGTATAACCTAGTATTTTAAAATAAGATAAATTAAGAAAATTATAGAAAATATGAAATAACAACATAAATAAAAATGAGAAAAACTCAGAAAATGAGATAATAGAACTTAGGAAATAATAGAAATAAAGCAAAAAATATTTAAGAAATAATTTTAAATGTAGAAGAAACACAAGAGCGATATTAGAAAATAGAAGATAAATAAGAAGAAATTATTTTATTTATATGTTTTGAATTTTCAAAGAGAATTGACAATTAATATTAATTCATAGTGTACAAAGAATAATCTTGAATGTTTATCTCAATGTCATGATTTACTAAATGTTTATGTGGTTTGGATACACAGTGTAACTTTAAGTAAAGTTTAGTAAGTACATCACCTGACTTACATCAAATAACATAATTCTTAAAAGATCATTGTAATTTATACTACCTAATATTTCATAACATGTAGTTTTCTGCATACTCTATCAAATTTTTACAGCCTTCTAAAAGACAAAAGATCTTTAATGCTATAACAAGAGTAATATGTTAAATCTATTAACACCAGAGGGATTCTCTTTTGTAAAGAAAAAGTCACTTGCTCAGTAAACAATGACTTCTAAATAAAACAAAGATAAAAAGATTTAAGAGACAGAAACTTATATGGAAGGTTGACAAGTAAGATCCTACATACATGTAAAAGGAGTCCTCAAAGAAGAAAATCATAGTTAAGGAAAAGTACAATTGTCATTATCAATAATTCAAGAATATTGTCATGAAGAAAAACAAAATGAACCTTTAAAATACATATTTAAAAGACACATGTACCTGGGATAAAATTTTCAGAATGGTAAACATTAACACCTATTTCGACAAGCCTACTGAACTTTAAAGGGAAAGGGGAAAAAAATGAGGGGAAAAAGCAAAAATACCAAATTACATATACATGAAAGATAAAATAATATTATTGTCATAATTTTCAAACAAGCAGAATATACTTTGTCCTGCTGATTATAAGTAAAAACTCTGAACAAAAGTAGCAACAAAAAGCATCCACATGAAGACTCTGAAAAGTAAACAAAAACAGGCAGATTGAGGGATGTCAAAAGATGGAGTTGTGATCCATACAGGGTGAGTTATCCCTTTTTCTCTGCTTTAATCTTGTAACTTTTTTTTACATTTTATTTTCATTTTTTGAGTATAGTTAACAGGTTACACTAGTTCCAGGCATACAACAAAGTGATTCACCATCTCTATATGTTATGCTATGCTTAACACAAATGTAGCTACTACCATCTATAACCATACAACCCTATTACAATATCATTGACTATATTCCCTTTTGTGCCTTTTATTCACATGACTTATTTATTCCATAACTGGAAGCCTGTATCTCCCACTCCTCATCACCCATTTTGCCCTTTCCCCCAAACACCTTCTCTTTGGCAGCCATCAGTTCATCCTCTATATTTATAGGTCTGTTTTTGCTTTCTGCTGTTTATTCAGTTTATTTTTGGATTCCACATACAAATGAAATTATATGATATTTGCCTTTCTTAGTCTCACTATTTCATTTAATAAAATACCCTCAAGGACCATCCATGTTGTTGCTAATGGCAAGATATTATCCTTTTTATGGCAGAAAAATATTCCATTGTATATATACCAAACCTTCTTTACCTTTTCATCTATCAATAGACACTTGGGTTACTTCCATATCTTACCTATTGTAAATAATGCTTCAATAAATATAGGGGCGCATGTGCCTTTTTAAATTAGGGCTTTTGTTTTCTTTAAGTAAATACTCAGATATTAGATCATATGATATTTCTATTTTTAATATTTTGAGGAACCCCTATACTGTGTTCTTCAGTGGCTGTACTAATTTACATTCCTACCAACAGTGTTCAAGCTTTCCTTTTTCTCCATATCCCCACCAGCACTTATTATTTTCTTATATTTTCATTTCAGCCATTCTGATAGGTATTAGGTGACAGCTCATTGTGATTTTGATTTGCATTTCCCTGATGATTAGTGATGCTGGACATCTTCTAATATGTCTGTATGCCTTTTTTGGGAAAATGTCTATTCAGGTCCTCTGTTTATTTTTCAATCTGATTGGTTTGCTTTTGGTGTCAATTGTATAAATAAATTCTTTATATATTTTGGATATTAACCCATTATCTCATAAGTCATTTAAAAGTATCTCCTACCATTTGGTAGATTGCCTTTGTGTTTTTTAATGGTTTCTTTTGCTGTGCAAAAGCTTTTTATCTTGATGTAGCCCTAATAGTTTGTTTTTGCTTTTGTTTCCCTTCCCTGACATATCTAAAAAAATGTTGCTAAGGCTGATACCAAAGAAGTTACTGCCAGTGTTCTCTTGTAGAACTTTTATGGTTTCAGGTCTCACATTTAATACATATTTAGTTTGCTTTGTGTATTATATTAGAAAGTGGTCCACTTTCATTCCTTTGCATGTAGCTGCCCACTTTTCCTAGCACCATTTGTTGGAAAGACTGTCTTTTCCCCATTATATATTCTTCCCTCCTTTGTCATAGATTAATTGTCCATATAAATGTAGTTTTATTTCTGGGCTTTCTATTCTATTCTATTGATCTATGTATCTATTTTTGTGCCAGTACCATACTGTGTTGATTACTAGAGCTTTGTAGCATATCTTAATATCTGGGATTGTAAAATTTCCAGCTTTGTTCTTATTTTTCAAGATTGCTTTATATATTCGAAAAACTTTGTGGTTCCATATAAATTGTATTATTATTTCTTCTAGTTCTGTGAAAACTACAGTTTCTATTTTGTTAGGGATTGAATTCAATCTGTAGATTGCTTTGAGTAATATGGACATTTTAACAATATTACTTCTTCCAATCCAATAGCTTAGAGTATCTTTCCATATAGTTCTGTCTTCAATTTCTTTCATAAATGTTTTATAGATTAGAGTTCAGGTCTTTCACATCTTTTGTTACATTTATTCCTATGTATTTCATTCCTTTTATAAATAGAATTCTATTCTATTCTATTCTATTCTATTCATTCTATTATAGATAGAATTGTTTTCTTAATTCCTTTCTGATACATTGTCATTAATGTATAAAAATACTACTGATTTTTGGTTTTAAATACTTTATATTATGCAACTTTACTAAATTTATTAATTCTAATTGGCTTTTGGTGGAGTCTTTAGGGTTTTCTTTGTATGATATCATGTCATACGCAAATAGTGATCATTTAACTTCTTCCCTACCATTATGATGCCTTTTATCTCTTTTTCTTGTCTGATTGTTGTGACTAGGGTTTCCACTACTTTGTTGAATAAGAGTGGTAAGAGTGGACATCCCTGTCTTGTTCCTGATCTTAAAGGAAAAGTTCTCAGTTTTCCACCATTGAATATGACGTTACGTGTCGGTTTCTCTTATTGATTCTTTTCATTTTGGGGGGGTGGGCTCTATGTATTTATTTGTGTTATCATTATTATTTCCTTCCTTTTATTCACCTTGGACTTTGTTATTTTTCTAGTTACTTTAAGTGTAAGTTCAGTTTGAGGTTTTCCTTGTTTCCTTAGGTAGGACTACGGTATCACTATATGTCTCCTTCTTAGAATTGCTTTTGTTGTGGCTCAAAATATTTCAGACCATTGTTTTTTCATTTGCATTTGCTTCCATGTATTTTTAAATGTTATTTTATTTTTCTATTGATCATTGGTTGTTTAGTAACATGTTCTTTAGCCCCTCTGTGTTTGCATTTACTCTATTATTTTCCTGTGATTTACTTCTAGTTTCACACCTTTGTGGTCAGAAAAGATACATGGTATGATTTCAGTCTTCTCACATTTATTCAATCTTGTTTTGTGGCATAACACGTGATCTAGTCTGGAGAATGTTTCAAATGCACTTGAAAAGAATGTGTGTTTTGTTGTTTTTGGATAGATATATTTGTTATGTCCATCTGTTCTTTTTTTTTCTTTTGAAAATTTTATTTAAATTCTAGTTAGTTAACATATATGGCAAATTTAGTTTCAGGTGCAGAATTTCATGATTCATCATTTACATATAGCACCCAGTACTCATCATAACAAGTGCCCTCCTTAATTGCCATCACCCATTTAGCCCATTCCTGCCAACCTACCTCCATCAACCCTATGTTCGCTATAGTTAAGAGTCTCTTATGGTTTTCCTTCTCTATCTCTTCTTTCTTTCCCCTATATTCATCTCTTTTCTTTCTTAAATTCCACATATTGGTGGAAGACTGGGTACTTGCTGGGGTGGCAGGCCAGTTAGAGCATCTGGACTTTGCTCCAATTCAAGTTATTAAGGTGGAGGCAGAGGTTAACTATATACACCTACTCCTCCCACCAGGAAAGAGTTCCAGTAGCTTCCTAGACATTTGGAGGAGTTCTTAGGCTGGATTTTTTATATGCTAGTTGCCCTTTTAAGCTGTGGCTTTTTTTCTGTGCTCCAGTGCAACTGGGACTGGTAAGGGTTAGGAACCTCGGGCTCAATGAAGCTGCAAGCATGCTATAACTATTTAGACCCTGCTCTGGGCTGTACTTTCAAGATGGAGGGGGAGCATAAATATACCGTGCTCTGGTTCCTCTGAGAGAGAAAGTTCCAGTAGCTCCTCCACCATTGGACAGAGTTTTAGGGCTGACTTTTATATATATTAGTTGCTCTTTTAAACTGAACCTTTTTTCTGTGCCCAAAGACAAATGAATCTGCTCCTGGTCCCTCAGTAATATCCCTCCCCAATGTAGTTTGCAGTGTCAGGGGTGGAGGTTTCCTTTGCTACCATGTCTCAGTTGTTCGATCTTTTGCGCAGAAGCTGTTCAGTCAGCCTTCAGTTCTTTAGGATGCATTGCTCTATAATAGGTGTAATTTGGTGTTTTCTATGGAAGAGGTGAGTTCAGGGTCTTTCTATATTGCCACCTTGGACTGGAACCCTTTTCTCTTATAACTTTGACCCAAAGTGGGTGGCACATTTGCAGACTAGCCCAGGAGTAGTACAGACAGGTAAAACTCTGAAAGAAATATTCTTTTTTTTCTCTCCAGAGAGTCAGTAAAAGAGGACCCTGAAGGCTGGAGGCAGTGGGGCAATGTGATTACATAAAAGAAAGTTCAAGAAGGTGATTCCCTAATACTGTGTATGAATCTGCAAAAAACTGGGATCATCCATAAACTGCACGAATGTAGTAAAGCCACACAGCAAAGGCTTTTACAAATAAACTGACACTGGAACTATTATCCCAGAAGGTGGGACAAAACTTGTTGTCTGAGTATAACTGGGTTGATCACCTGCTAAAACAAATAAATGTTCTCTAGAGGATTTTTTTAATTATGTACAGAAAAATTCATTATTTTGGTGCACAGTTCTGTGAGTTTTGACAAATGCAGAGTTATGTAACTACCACATTTAAGATACAGAACAGTTCCATGACCCACCTTTAGCCGTTGGCAATAAGTGTTTTGTTCTTCATCCCTATAGTTTCACCCTTTCCAGAATATCATATAAAAGAGTTCATATAGAATTTAAGCCTTTTGAATATGGGTTCTCTCACTAAGCATACAATATTAGGTAATTATCTTTTTTAATGGACTACTTGGGAATAATATTTTTAAAATTTCTGCAGGATATGTATGCTGAAAACTACAAAACATGGAAAGAACTCTAAGAAGACCTAAATAAATGGTGCTATATACCACATTTATGAATTAAGACACTCAATATTGGTAGTAAGTCAATTATCCCAAATTAATCTTTAGATTCAATATAATTCTGATCAAAATCCAAGCAGAGATCTTTGTAAATATTAACAAGCTGATTAAAATTTACATGGATAACTTCTCTTCTAGGTCAAGATGAAGCAACAGAAACTAGATTTACCCTCCTGCATGAAACAACTAAAACTAAACCACTGGTCAAAATATAAGAAACACTGATTTCCAAGATTTAGGGCATCAGGCCTACAGTAATAGTGATCCCTGAGAGAAAGGAAATCAGATTTAGGGCTTTTTGCACGTAGTGATAGTGATCTCTGAGAGCAGGAAAACAAATGAGGTGATCCCTACAATTGCCTCAGTGTACAGCCTTGAGAGTGTTTCCAAGCTGTAGTGCAAAGAGAACACCTAGTAAAAACCTCAAATACATAGCTATAGAAACTATAAAATTAAATTCACAGGAAAAAACTTACAAAAATGAACAGAGCATCAGTGAGCAGTGGGATAATCTCAATCTATGTAATATAAATGTAATTGGAGCCACATAAGGAGAGGAGAAAGAGAGAAGACATAACAAAGAAAAAGAATGGAAAAGTTATATCACATAAATGGAAATTGTAAAAAAGCAGGACTCACAATTTTGATACCTGATAAGATACCATTCAGAACACAATGCCTCATAAAGGAAAAAGGATGGTTTATAATGTGGCTAAAAGTCACAATAATGTTATAATTATTACTATTATTTATGTACCTGGTAATAGCAACAATTCTAATGAAGCAGATGCTATAGTTTATGCAAGAAGTAATAGAAAGAGACACAGTAATACGAGGCTTTTATACACCCATTTTATTCAATACAGATCAAATGGAGAAAAAAATGGTAACAATATAGAAGTAAACAATATAGTCAATAATATTTACCTTAATTAATGTCCATGGGACATTCACAAAAACTACACATATCTTAACTGCAAAAACCTTGATAAATATCAACAAATAAAAATAATACATATAGGTCAATATTATCTCAATAAGACTGGAGGACAAAAAGAAAGAATACAAACTGCATTTTTTGACTATAATGTAACAAAACTAGTAATTGACAACATCCTCCTCAGCAGAAAAAAAAAAAGGTTCTTTCTCATGGAAAATTAAACAAGTATGGTACTAAGCAACTCGAGTCAAATGGGGAATAGAAAATAAGACAACATAATTCAATAACTTTAATGGTAAAAAACATGAAATATCAGAATCTACAGTGTACAGCTAAATCAGTTATCAGATGAAATTTTATACTGTTAATAGCTACAATTAACAAAAACCTACATCAATAAAAATAATTAATTAAATGCATCTCAGAAAGTTGAAAAAAAACAACAAAGTAAAGTAAAAAGAAATAGAAGGAAAGAACTAATAAAGGTAAAAGTAGAAATCAGTGAGTTAGAATAAAAAGGCATAATTAATAAATAAGTCCAAAAACATAATTCCTTGAGAAAAAATAACAAAATATGTTAATACAAACCACTATGGGGGAAGGGAAGGGGAAAAAATAGTTACAAACACAGAGGGAGGGAGGCAAACCACAAGAGACTCTTAAATACAGAGAACAAACTGAGGGTGGATGGGGCAATGGGGGAGAGAGGTGGGCACTGAGGAGGGCACTTGTTGGGATGAGCACTGAATTTGTATGTAAGTCAATTTGACAAAAATTATACTTTAAAAACGGGAAAAAAGTCAAATACACAAAATCAGAAATGACAAAGGGAAAGTAATCAAAATAGAATTGTTTTTAAATCATGAAACTACTAGTCACAACACCGTACAAATAATTTTGACACTTGAAGTAAAATTGCTAGAAAAAAATGCAACTTACCAAAATTGGCCTTAGTGGAGAAAGTCTAAACAAATCAATTACTATAGAATAGAGACAGTAGTTTAAAAGTCCCTCTGAAAACAAACAAAGCCAAAACAGCGCATATGTTTCATAGGGGAAATTCTAGGATTTAGTACATTTCTGAAGATGAGATCATGTTAATTCAGAGCATAAAAAAAGAAAACTGTGAAATTAATTTTATAAGGTATAACTTTGATCACCAAACTTGACAAAGACTATATCAAAAATGAAAATCATAGACTAACTTCATTCTTGCATGTTGATGCAGAAATCTTTAATAAAATATTGGCAAATGGAATCCTATAAGCCACTTAAAAATATATATCATAAATAGGGTGCCTGGGTCGCTCAGTCAGTTAAGTGTTTGACTTTGGTTCGGGTTATGATGTCACAGTTCATAGGTTCAAGGCCTGTGTCATGTTCAGTGCTGATCAGAGTCTGGAGGCTACTTGAGATTCTGTGTCTCTTGTCTCCCTCTCTCTCTGCCCCTCCCCTACTCACACTCTGTCTCTCTTGTGCTCAAAAATAAATAAGCATAAATATATATATATGTCATAACTGAGTAGGGTTTATTCCAGGAAAACAAGAGTGGTTTAATATTAGAAGAGCCATGAATATTATTCACATTATTTTCGTTAGCTTTTCTTTTTTTGTTGTTTTATGTATTTTTTTAATTTAAATTCAAGTTAGTTAACATATAGTGTAGTAATGGTTTCAGAAGTAGAATTTAATGATTCATCACTTACATATAACACCCAGTGCTCAACCCAACGAGTGCCCTCCTTAATGCCCTTCACTCATTTAGCCCCTCCCCCCACCCACCTGCCCTCCAGCAACCTTCAGTTTGTTCTCTGTATTTAAGAGTGTCTTACAGTTTGCCTCTCTCTCTGTTTTTATCTTATTTTTTCCCTTCCCTTCCCCTGTGTTCATCTGTTTTGTTTCTTAAATTCAACGTATGAGTGAAATCATGTCATTTGTCTTTATCTGATTTACTTATTTCGCTTAGCATAATACACTCTAGTCCCATCCATGTTGCAAATGGCAAGATTTCATCCTCTTTTTAAGTTTTTTTTAAATTTTTTTTAAAAATTTATTTTGAGAGAGAGAACATGATCAGGGAAAGGGCAGAGAGAGGGAGACAGCCAAGCAGGCTGTGTTCTGTCAGCACGGAGCCTGATGCAGGGCTCAAACTCACAGACCATGAGATCATGACCTGAGCTGAAATATAGTCAGACGCTTAACCAACTGAGCCACCCAGGCACCCCAAGATTTTTTTTTTATCACCGAGTAATAGTCCCATTATTAATAGGGATAAAAATCATACAGTAATGCCCATTTGTGCATAAAAACTTTCCTACAAAATTTAGCATAAATCATGCTTAAAAAACTAAAAAGAAAAAAAATGAATGTATAGCTATGTCTTTATTTTGATATAATAAAAAAATTCCTTAGATACATAAGAATTGGAAAAAAGTAAAGCTATGTATTTATAGAAGGTATACTTGTATATCTGGAAAATCCCAAAGAACCAATATAAAAACTACTACAAAAGATGAAAGAACTTAGTTAATAAACCAGTTATAAAATTAATATACAAAAATCAATAGCTTCCAGATAAACAAAAATCAAATCAAAGATATAGTGGAAAAGAAGAACCTATTTATGATAGCGTAAAAAAATTAAGTACACAGTAATAAACTTACCAAGAAATGTCCAAAACCTGTGTGATGAAAACTATAAAATCGTTCCTAAAAGACACAAAAGTAGACTTGAATAAATGGAAAGATATAACATATTCTTGGATAGGAAAAATCAAAATCATAATACTTTCAATTACCTCTAAATCATTAATTTAATGCAATCTCAAAAAAATTCCATTTTTCCCCCTGGATCTAGGCAAATTATCAAGTGCAAATAGAAGACTAAACAATCAAGCATAGCTAGGAAAACTGAGACAAAAGAGAAAAGAAATGTGTCCATACCAGATATTTGACACTAACTGTAGTCTCTATAATTACAATATGGTATTAGAACATGAATAAGCAGATTAATGGAAGAGAGTAGAAAATTCAATTAAATATGCATATTTAGTACATGATACAGGAAGTGTCTTAGATGCATTCCCCCAGAAGGAGACTCTGAGACAAGGATTAGAATGCAAATGTTAATTGTGAAGTGGTCTTAGGAAATACCAGAAGGGTTTGGGGAAAAAGGGAAGGCAGCTAATAAAAGGTTTGTTATCAAGCAAATAACCTCTGTGGGTATCTGTAAGTTCTGTTGTGTCACTCTGGGAAAAACATATGCCTCAGGGTTATCTCTCCTAAAGCTTATTTTGACAGCAAATTTTATTATTCACTGATTGTAGGCTGCTTCTGAGGGATGTTAATTCCCAGGTGCTTCCACTCTGCTGTGTGTGAGAATAAACTACTAGAAAGCTATATGGGGTGAAGAAAAAAATTGTTTCTATGCCTCAAACTATACAATAGGACAAATTTTATAAAGACCAGATATTTAAGTGAAAAAAAGGAAAGCATACATGAATTAGAAGCATACATGAATTAGAAGAAAAGAAAATTAGAAGAAAAAAGGAAAGCATACATGAATTAGAAGAAAATGGGTAAATTATATTACAATCTGGAAATGGGGAGAACTTTCTTAACTATGATTTGATATCCAGAAACATTAAGGAAAATGATAGATAAATTTTATTATGTATTTTTTTAGATTTAGCATGACAAATATACTCTATAAGCAAAGAAAAAAGACAAATGACAAAACTGGAGGAAAAATATGTTCAACTCATACCACCAACAAAGGGCTAACATTTCTAATATATAAAAGCACTTTTAAAGATAGAGAAGGAAGAGAACAACCACTCTTAAAAAATGAACTAAAGAAATAAACAGTTCACCCCCAAAAAATGGAA
Organism: Panthera onca; assembly: GCF_046562875.1. NCBI lineage: Eukaryota > Metazoa > Chordata > Mammalia > Carnivora > Felidae > Panthera > Panthera onca. Next base: position 63,128,283 of record NC_138357.1, read on the forward strand.
ATACAAACAGCTCTTAATTCTCTCATTCTTGGTGACTTTGAGAATTGGGATCCTAAAACATTTGAGAAAACAGATACAGATGTAAGATCAAAGAGGTTAATTTAAAATCTATGGTCTGGTATTTGAGGTATCAGTATGAACTCATAAAGTATTTAGTCTTTAAAATCAATTCCTAGCTCTGTCCACTGGAAATACCTAGAAATAATGACCAACCCAGGAACAAGTACTTCTTGTACCAAGATCACAGTGTTACAAAAAAAAAATTCTTTCTAAAATGAAACAGGGTGACTTGGAAAAATGCAAGGTTTGAGGCAGAAAATGCACGAGATGAGCCTGGAACATCTTGTAATACCAGAAATAAGGGGGTGGTGGTGGTAATTAGACTGTTGGAAGCTGTTTCAAAAGGACTCAGGAGCCAACCTGAACAGACACTCACAGGTCAAAAAGGGACATTTTGATCAGGATAATAACTGTCATTAATTGAACCACATTATCAATTGGATCTAACTGAAAGTTAAAAAAAAAAAAAGAAAACAACAATTGGTTACCATTGGAAGTTTCTAGGAAACAAACTCATTTTGTAAGTTGGTAAATAAAGACAAAGAATCAACATTTTCTCTGCCTATCCTAAATAAAACGCATCTCAGGGTAACCAAATAATAGATGGGGTGATGTTTCTCTTTATAGTGTTCTAGGTAATAAATGAAAAACAAGTTACTATTAAAATATCACCATTTTTACAATTTTAATTACTTAATGGATCTAGACATTTACTATCAATGGCTGCTAACATCTCAAAAAAGGACAGTTGGACATAATGCATGCCCTGATGAAAAAATACAATACGATCAGTGACACACTCTTTTTTCTGAAAAAAATCAAACCTGGATTTGATCAAGCCTTTAAGTCCTATTATCCATTTACTGGAAAGAGAGAGGGCAGAGGAACATATAAATGGTGCCTCTGGGATGCAGTCATCAAATTCCAGACCTTAAAAAATTTTACTAAACGAATGAGCTAATTTCTTCAATAAATTGTGAGAAGAAAAAAAGGATTGGAGTAGAAATCTGCCAATTAAAAGAGACAAGTGATCTATCCAGCAATTCCAATGTGTAGACCTTATTTGGACCCTGTTTCAAATAAACAACTACTGAAAAAAATGTTATATTTGTGAGATAATTAGAAATTTGACAGTGTACATTTCATGATTTTAAGGAATTATTGACTTTTAAGTATGATAATGCTTTTTGGTTTTATCCTTTAGAGAGAAATAATGAAATATTTATGGGTGACCTATGATTCTGAGATTTGCCCCAAAATAATCAGAGGTGGACATAGAAGTGGGGAATAGATAAAACTAGACTCCATAGTATATTAAATCAGCTACTGTCTTATGAACTCCTTCAATTTCATTTCTTCTTTTTTTCTTCTGAGGCCACCCGGATCAAAATCTAATCTAGGATTAATACAACTATTCTCCTTCCTTGCTCCTATCCACACAGCAATTAGAATAATCATGAAAATTAGTGCTGCCACAAAAGTGTTTCTCATGACTCCTAAAATAGAACAATCATTTTACATTTATCTATTCCACACCCTCTCTTTTCACACAATGCTTTTCTAATAATTTCCAATTATCTTTCATCAGATCATTGTACTATGTAATTAATTTTTACTGCTCTGGATCTTGTGCTCCCAGTCTCATGAATCCATCTTCTTCTCAGTTAAAGAGTTCTGGAAATCTTGGCTCAACCCACTGTTATCATTTTATAGTAGTTTAAGAGATGCTGTGAGAATCCAGTACTTAAGAATCCATTCTTTTTTTTTTAAGACAACAGGATCATTGTCTTGATTCTCTTTAATATGCTGGAAAAAACCCAACATCCAGGGAAGCAGATCCCTTACTGCAGTGGAGAATTAACTCTATTTTTGTTTGGCTTCTACCACCTGGGAGAAGCTCCATTGACACTCCTCACCCACCGCCTAATAAAGCTTCACCTTCTGGGGCCCACTCCTGTACTCCTAGCCTGTCTCAGAGGAGCCCTCTCTATCCATCACTGGAGTGGGATAAGAGCCATATTCCCTTGAGTGCCTGCTCTTAGGCCTGGGAGGGCTGAGGGAAGGGCTGGGAAGGAGGTCTGGGAGGATCTGGGACCTTTGTGGTCTCTTCTTACCATGCCTTCTTAGGGCTAGTGGGATCTTGGCACATGGTAGGTACTTAATAGGTGGCTAATAATGGCATGGAGCTCAACCCAGCTTTCAACCTCAATGGGCCCTAAGGGGGCCCAATTATGATAGAAAAGATAGGATAAAATAGGCAGGGAGGGTAAGGTTAGAACCTGAGGTCCCTGGGTGGGGAAAACACATATTTTAAAACAATGCTGGGAATATCTGACCACAACAAGCTCCCTCTGGAGTAAAGTTCCTCTTAAGACTGTAACAGACACCACCTACTCCCTGTTAGGTTTCCCTCAAGAATTTGACAAAAAACCTAACTAAAAATAAGTAGTAGACCATAAAACATATGACCCACAAAGAAGAGTATGGCCATAGACCATCTTTCATACAATGGAAATGAGCCAATCAAAAAGGAATGACTAGGTATTTAGAGCTACCTAGCCAATAAGGGTAGAACCTGAAAACAAACAAAGGAGGAGGGACCCACCAAAACACTATAAAACAAAGCCCCTTGCCTACTATTGTGGGCATTCACTTTTGAATGCTCTCTCTTTGCAAAGAAAACTTTCATACTATGCTTAATTTTTAATCTCGGATTCTAATAAACTTGCCTGCTGCTCATTTTATTTTGTGTCCACCTTGTTATTCTTCAAAGTGGTGAGACAATGAATCCCAGGTATTGAGGTAAAGAATCCTGCAACACAAACACCAGGGTCAGAGGAGGAGCTCCCTTCTCTGTCTCCTACCACAGTTTTCCAGCTGTTCTACACCCTGGAAGTCAGTGGTCCCTATTATCCTGGGCTTTTCTAAGGCCCTGAGCTCTTGCCCATAAACACCCTCCAAGGGGGTCACACCTCCCAGTACTGAAAAGTCTGGCTCTCCCATAAAAGGCTCCAAGGGTTAAATGACCACTGGGGTTAGGGGCAGAAGCCAGAACCTTGGTCACTTTGCCTGTGGCTGGCATCCTGTGGCCAGCTATCAAAGGGCACCTCCCTCTTCTCCACACAGAGCTAGGAGGATAGCTGGTTTATCTTTTCTCAGCCACAGCCTGTACAAAGCATGTTCTCTTGGAGCCATGGGCCACAGATTAATTCCCTCAGGCTTCCCAAAGTGGCCCAGGGCTCTCCTGCCTCCAGGCCTTTGCTCATGCCATTCACCACCAGAAATGCTCTTCCCAGCCCCTCCTCATGACTCAATCCTTCAAGGCTAGCTCCCAAGTTAGCCCCTTGGTTAAGTCTTCCCTGATTCTCCCTAGCTAGAAGTAATACCTTCTTCTGAACCCTCAGAGTACATGGTTTACATATCCCATTCTTTCTGTCTGCATTGGAAGTCAACAAACATTATTTGAACAGCCACCACATCCAGTGCTACGTGGATACTGAGCAGAGTTAGACTTGGTTTCCTCTCTCAAGAAGATGGTAATCTTTTTTTTTTAACATTTTTATTTATTTTTGAGAGACAGAGAGAGACAGAGTGCTGGTGGAGAAGGGCAGAAAGAAAAGGAGATACAGAATCCAAAGCAGGCTCTAGGCTCTGAGCTGTCAGCACAGAGCCCAACGTGGGGTTCGAACCCATGAACCATGAGATCATGACCTGAGCCGAAGTCCAATGCTCAGCCAACTGAGTCACCCAGGTGCCTCCAGGAGATGGTAATCTTGGGGAGAGAGCAACACAACCAAATAAGCCTTCTACAGAGGCACAAGTGCTAGATTTCAATTCAATAAGCATTTAAATGGGCACCTACCACAAACAGGGAAGGAAATAAATACTTTTGAAACACAGTCCTGCCCTCAGGGCATGTAAAAAGACTGGTACAATGAGGAGAGCTAAGTGTCTGATGGAAGTGGGCCCAGGGGGCCTTGGAAGCAGAGATTCAGAGCCTGGGGTAAGAGGCAATGCCATAGTTGAGGGTTCAAGGATGAGCAGGTCTCAACCAAGACAAGAAGTGGGAAAGGGCAAAGATACAGACTTGGAATGTTGGGGCACTGTAGATTCAGGGGCCCACTAGAGCCCTCAAGAGTATGAGAGGGATATTACTTGGATGTGAGCTGGGGCCAGAGTGCCAAAGCAATACCTAGAGCTGGGGCCCCTGATCGCTGTTCTCCCCTAGATTCATTTTCTTCCCCTCTCTGTTGGGGAGGCTGGCTCCATGGGCTGCACAACCCCAGTTTTCCTGACTTTTTGCTTCTGGTTGAATCAGGCCAATGGAAGGCACCAGCAAGTAATCTTAGGATGGGAGAAGTGAGAGCTCCCCCAGTAATCTTGCTACATCACAATTTGTCAGAGGATTTTGTCCTTCTATCTATGGCCACACATTCCTCTGCAGCAACAGCTGACTTCCTGGACCCTTCAGGCCAAGGGGTGGCTCCATCCCATGTTAATTCCCTCAGTCTGTTCACATTTCTGTAAATAATCCTGCATCCAACTCTCTTCAGTTACCACTTTAAGACAAATTTAGAGGGCTGCTGAAACCTTAACCCATCAGGACTGGGTTCTACAGGCCTTGGAGGACCACCAAAAGGTTGTAAGACAGAGAAAGTCTGAAGAAGTGATAGAGGTTCCATTGAGTCTGCATTTTGTGGGTTTGAGAGGCAAGGGAGGGTATTCTAGGCAGAGGAAAGAACTCCTACTATGGAACAGAAGAAAACATGAAAAGCATAGGCCAGGAGGGGGAACTTATCAGAGCTTTTTGGAATATGATACAGTGTGCATTTTAAGCAACATATCAGTGACCTGTTGGGGATAGAGTGGGAGAAGAGGGACTGGATGAAAAGCCAGAGAGCCCATTAGAAGTCTGATACAGGAGGGGCGCCTGGGTGGCTCAGTTGGGCATCTCACTTTGGCTCAGGTCATCGTTCATGAGTTCAAGCCCCACGTCAGGCTCTGTGCTGACAGTTCGGAGCCTGGAGCATGCTTCAGATTCTGTGTCTCCCTCTCTCTCTCTGTTCCTCCCCCACACACTCTCTGCCTCTCTCTCTCAAAAATAAATCAATGTTAAAAAACTATAAAAAAGAAGTCTGATATAGGAAATAGCTGTGATAAAGAAGAGAGCTTGGGAGGACTCAGGAGGTTTGGAAGGCAGAGCTGATGTAACCTTGTAGATGATGACAGCTGTCTGGTTATGGGGCTCTGGGGTTGTGGCTGGGCTGAATTCATGGATGAGCAAGAAAGGTGGAGGAGAAACGAGTCTGGCTGTGGAGAGGGGAGGACAACCAGTGGAGAGACAGGTGTGGGAGAAAAGTGAGAGCTGGAGACAGGAGCTGCAGATGAAGCGTGGTGGCAGGGACCAAAAATGTGGGTGAGATATTGGGCTCTCTCCCTCCAAAGTAGACAGAGGAAAAGGTCAAAGAAATCATAAAGCACAGCTCTCCTGGGAGCTAAAGAAAAGACATCTAGCTAGTGTAGAAAAGAGTCAGACTTCTATAGGGCAAACATCCCACTATGCCCTGGGACAAATACCCCACTGCCCAGGACCAAATATTGCACCATGTCCCTAAGAGTCCATACCCTTTAAAACATAGTTCAAACTATCTGGTACAGCTCTTTTCCATAGGGCTCTGAGACATTTCTTCTTGGTTGAAGACAATAGTTCTGGACTATTGCTGATTGTAGAGTCTTCAGGAAAGCAACACAGTAAATGAGGAACTATCTGTAGATGACAGAGACTTAACATGGCTGTGGCTAATTTATCACTGATAATGTTCAAACGTGAAAGACCTGATGAAAGTTTATAATAAGATAATCAAACTGACGTGCAAATTTGGTTTCTGTGGCATCCAAAACAAAATAATAAAGCCGATCCAAAAAGTTTTAGACAAAATATCTATAAAGACATTGATTGTCTATTTTCAAAGAATACAGTGAATGCTATATATATCTGATTTATAAAAATGGATGAATATAAATTTTGCAGAGGAAAATATTTTGAGATATAACATTGTAATTTTAAAATAAAATATGCATAATAAACCATAAATATACCAAACATAATAATACACAAAAATATATACAAAATATCTAGTAAAAAAAATCAGTAATCTGGAGTAGGTCCTAAACATCTATATTGTAATAAAAAATCAGAGGTAAATAATGTAAATCCCCAATTGAAAATCACTGAGCAAAAAGATTATAGATTCACATTAAAGAAACAAAATAAACATTTTAAATGATACTTTATCATTCAACAATAATATTGCTTTGTTGCTTAACATTCAACAAAGCAATTTCAAGACTCTCATAAATATAGGAAAATTCAACAGACCTTCTAAATACCATTTCAGTGTTTTCCCAAAGGTTAAAACATATTATATTTTTCCTTCCTTTTCCCTATGTTCATCTGTTTTGTGACAAACCATTAGAGACTCTTAAATACAGGGAACAAACTGAAGGTTGCTGGATGAATATTGATTGGAGGGATGGGCTAAATGGGTGATGGGCATTAAGGAGGGCACTTATTGGTATGAGCACTGGGTGTTAGATGTAATGATGAATCAATAAATTCTACTCCTGAATTTACACTACTACACTATATGTTAGCTAACTTGTAGTTCTACTACACTATATGTTAGCTAACTTGGATTTAAATTTTTTAAAAAATTATAAAAAGTGAGGGCATTGAAAATTATCCAGGGACTTCCCATGAAGCACGTAATTTGTAAAATACTAACAATGTTTTACCCATAAAAACTTAATCTAGGGAAAAGCTGAGCATGTTTTTTGGGTTTGGCAACTCTCCTGAAACACTTTGATAGTAACATATAAAATAAACTTAATTATTTCTAATTGTTCACTTTTTTAAATATGAAATTTATTGTCAAATTGGTTTCCATACAACACCCAGTGCTCATCCCAAAAGGTACCCTCCTCAATACCCATCACCCACCCCCATGAACCCTCAGTTTGTTCTCAGTTTTTAGGAGTCTCTTACACTTTGGCTCTCTCCCACTCTAACCTCTTTTTTTTTCTTCCCCTCCCCCATGGACTTCTGTTAAGTTTCTCAGGATCCACATAAGAGTGAAAACATATGGCATCTGTCTTTCTCTGCATGACTTATTTCACTTAGCAGAACACTCTTCAGTTCCATTCACATTGCTACAAAATGCCCTATTTATTCTTTCTCATTGCCACATAGTATTCCATTGTGTATAAAAACCACAATTTCTTTATCCATTCATCAGTTGATGGACATTTAGGCTCTTTCCATAATTTGGCTATTGTTGAGAGTGCTGCTATAAACATTGGGATACAAGTGCCCCTATGCATCAGCACTCCTGTACCCCTTGGGTAAATTCCTAGCAGTGCTCCTGCTGGGTCATAGGGTAGGTCTATTTTTAATTTTTTGAGGAACCTCCAAACTGTTTTCCAGAGTGGCTGCACCAGTTTACATTCCCACCAACAGTACAAGAGGGTTCCCGTTTCTCCACATCCTCTAGCATCTATAGTATCCTGATTTGTTCATTTTAGCCACTCTGACTGGTGTGAGGTGATATCTAAGTGTGGTGTTGATTTGAATTTCCCTGATGAGGAGCAACGTTGAGCATCTTTTCATGTGCCTGTTGGCCATCTGGATGTCTTCTTTAGAAAAGTGTCTATTCATGTTTTCTGCCCATTTCTTCACTGGGTTATTTGTTTTTCGGGTGTGGAGTTTGGTGAGCTCTTTATAGATTTTGGATACTAGCCCTTGTCTGATATGTCATCTGCAAATATCTTTTCCCATTCCTTTGGTTACCTTTTAGTTTTGTTCATTGTTTCCTATGCTGTGCAGAAGTATTTAATCTTCATGAGGTCCAAATAGTTCATTTTTGATTTTAATTCCCTTGCTTTGGGGATGTGTCAAGTAAGAAATTGCTGCAGCTGAGGTCAGAGAGGTTTTTTTTCCTATTTCTCCTCTAGGGTTTTGATGATTTCCTGTCTAACATTCAGGTCCTTTATCCATTTTGAGTTTGTTTTTGTGAATGGTGTAAGAAAGTGGTCTAGTTTCATTCTTCTGCAAGTTGCTGTCCAGTTCTCCCAGCACCATTTGTTAAAGAGACTGTCTTTTTTCCATTGGATATTCTTTCCTGCTTTGTCAAAGATTAGTTGGCCATACGTTTGTGGGTCTAGTTCTGGGGTTTCTATTCTATTCCATAGGTCTATGTGTCTGTTTTTGTGCCAATACCATGCTGTCTTAATGATGACAGCTTTGTAGTACAGGCTAAAGTCTGGGATTGTGATGCCTCCTGCTTTGGTCTTCTTCTTCAAAATTACTTTGGCTATTCGGGGCATTTTATGGTACCATACGAATTTTAGGATTGCTTGTTCGAGCCTCAAGAAGAATGCTGGTACAATTTTGATTGGGATTGCATTGAATGTGTAGATAGCTTTGGGTAGTATTGACATTTTGACAATATTTATTCTTCCAATCCATGAGCACAGAATGTTTTTCATTTCTTTATATCTTCTTCAATTTCCTTCATAAGCTTTCTATAGTTTTCAGCATACAGATCTTTTACATCTTTTGTTAGTTATTCCTAGGTATTTTATGCTTCTTGGTGCAATTGTGAATAAGATCAGTTTCTTTATTTGTCTTTCTGTTGCTTCATTATTAGTGTATAAGAATGCAACTGATCTCTGTACATTGATTTTCTCTCCTGTGACTTTGTTGAATTCATGTATCATTCTAGCAGACTTTTGGTGGTGTCTGTCGAGTTTTCCATGTATAATATCATGGCATCTGCAAAAAGTGAAAGCTTGACTTCACCTTTGCCAATTTTGATGCCTTTGAATTCCTTTTGTTGTCTCATTGCTGATGCTAGCATTTCCAACACTATGTTAAACAGTGGTGAGAGTGGACAACCCTGTCATGTACCTAATCTCAAAGAGAAAGCTCTCAGTTTTTCCCCATTGAGGATGATGTTAGCTGTGGGTTTTTCATAAATGGCTTTGATGATGTTTAAGTATGTTCCTTACATCCCGACTTTCTCGAAGGTTTTTATTAAGAAAGATGCTGAATTTTGTCAAATGCTTTTTCTGCATCGATTAACAAGATCATATGGTTCTTATATTTTCTTTTATTGATGTGATGTATCACATTGATTTGTTTGCAAATGTTCAACCAGCCCTGTATCCCAGGAATGAATCCCACTTGATCATGGTGAATAATTCTTTTTATATGCTCTTGAATTCCATTTGCTAGTATCTTACTGAGAATATTTGCATCCATATTCATCAGGGATATTGGCCTGTAGTTCTCTTTTTTTACTGGGTCTCTGTCTGGTTTAGGAATCAAAGTAATACTGGCTTCATAGAATGAGTCTGGAAGTTGTCCTTCCCTTTCTATTTTTTGGAACACCTTGACAAGGATAGGTAATATCTCTGCTTTAAACGTCTGGTAGAATTCTGCAGGGAAGCCATCTGGTCCTGGACTCTTATTTGTTGGGAGATTTTTGATAACTGATTCAATTTCTTCACTGGTTATGGGTCTGTTCAACCTTTATATTTCCTCCTGAGTGAGTTTTGGAAGTGTGTGGGTGTTTAGGAATTTGTCCATTCTTCCAGGTTGTCCAATTTGTTGGCATATAATTTTTGCTAGTCTTCCCTGATAATTGCTTGTATTTCTCAGGGATTGGTTGTCATAATTCCATATTCATTCATGATTTTACCTACTTGGGTCATCTCCCTTTTCTTTTTGAGAAGCCTGGCTAGAGGTTTATCAATTTTGTTTATTTTTTTCAAAAAACCAACACTTGGTTTCATTGATCTGCTCTACAGGGTTTTTTAGATTCTATATTGTTTATTTCTGCTATGATCTTTGTTATGTCTCTTCTTCTGATTGGTTTGGGGTGTCTTTGCTGTTCTGCTTCTATTTCCTTTAGGCATGCTGCTAGATTTTGTATTTGGGATTTTTCTTGTTTCTTGAGATAGGCCTTGATTGCAATGTATTTTCCTCTCAGGACTGCCTTCGCAGCATCCCAAAGTGTTTGGATTATTGTATTTTCATTTTCATTTGTTTGCATATATTTCTTTTTTTTATGAAATACATTCCTTTTTATTTTTTAATTTTTATTTTATTTTTTCCAATATATGAAATTTATTGTCAAATTGGTTCCGATACAACACCCAGTGCTCATCCCAAAAGGTGCCCTCCTCAATACCCATCACCCACCCTCCCCTCCCTCCCACCCCCCATCAACCCTCAGTTTGTTCTCAGTTTTTAACAGTCTCTTATGCTTTGGCTCTCTCCCACTCTACCCTCTTTTTTTTTTCCTTCCCCTCCTCCATGGGCTTCTATTAAGTTTCTCAGGATCCACATAAGAGTGAAAACATATGGTATCTGTCTTTCTCTGTATGGCTTATTTCACTTAGCATCACACTCTCCAGTTCCATCCACATTGCTACAAAGGACCATACTTCATTCGTTCTCATTGCCATGTAGTACTCCATTGTGTATATAAACCACAATTACTTTATCCATTCATCATTTGAGGGACATTTAGCTCTTTCCATAATTTGGCTGTTGTTGAGAGTGCTGGTATAAACATTGGGGTACAGGTGCCCCTATGCATCAGTACTCCTGTATCCCTTGGGTAAATTCCTAGCAGTGCTGTTGCTGGGTAATAGGGTAGGTCTATTTTGAATTTTCTGAGGAACCTCCACACTGCTTTCCAGAGTGGCTGCACCAGTTTGCATTCCCACCAACAGTGCAAGAGGGTTCCCGTTTCTCCACATCCTCTCCAGCATCTATAGTCTCCAGATTTGTTCATTTTGGCCACTCTGACTGGTGTGAGGTGATATCTGAGTGTGGTTTTGATTTGTATTTCCCTGATAAGGAGCGACGTTGAACATCTTTTCATGTGCCTGTTGGCCATCCGGATGTCTTCTTTAGAGAAGTGTCTATTCATGTTTTCTGCCCATTTCTTCACTGGATTATTTGTTTTTTGGGTGTGGAGTTTGGTGAGCTCTTTATAGATTTTGGATACTAGCCCTTTGTCTGATATGTCATTTGCAAATATCTTTTCCCATTCCGTTGGTTGCCTTTTAGTTTTGTTGGTTGTTTCCTTTGCTGTGCAGAAGCTTTTTATCTTCATAAGGTCCCAGTAATTCATTTTTGCTTTTAATTCCCTTGCCTTTGGGGATGTGCCGAGTAAGAGATTGCTACGGCTGAGGTCAGAGAGGTCTTTTCCTGCTTTCTCCTCTAAGGTTTTGATGGTTTCCTGTCTCACATTCAGGTCCTTTATCCATTTTGAGTTTATTTTTGTGAATGGTGTGAGAAAGTGGTCTAGTTTCAACCTTCTGCATGTTGCTGTCCAGTTCTCCCAGCACCATTTGTTAAAGAGACTGTCTTATTTTCCATTGGATGTTCTTTCCTGCTTTGTCAAAGATGAGTTGGCCATACGTTTGTGGGTCTAGTTCTGGGGTTTCTATTCTATTCCATTAGTCTATGTGTCTGTCTTTATGCCAATACCATGCTGTCTTGATGATGACAGCTTTGTAGTAGAGGCTAAAGTCTGGGATTGTGATGCCTCCTGCTTTGGTCTTCTTCTTCAAAATTACTTTGGCTATTCGGGGCCTTTTGTGGTTCCATATGAATTTTAGGATTGCTTGTTCTAGTTTCAAGAAGAATGCTGGTGCGATTTTGATTGGGATTGCATTGAATGTGTAGATAGCTTTGGGTAGTATTGACATTTTGACAATATTTATTCTTCCAATCCATGAGCAGGGAATGTCTTTCCATTTCTTTATATCTTCTTCAATTACCTTCTTAAGCTTTCTATAGTTTTCAGCATACAGATCTTTTACATCTTTGGTTAGATTTATTCCTAGGTATTTCATGCTTCTTGGTGCAATTGTGAATGGGATCAGTTTCTTTATTTGTCTTTCTGTTGCTTCATTGTTAGTGTATAAGAATACAACTGATTTCTGTACATTGATTTTGTATCCTGCGACTTTGCTGAATTCATGTATCAGTTCTAGCAGACTTTTGGTGGAGTCTATCGGATTTTCCATGTATAATATCATGTCATCTGCAAAAAGCAAAAGCTTGACTTCATCTTTGCCAATTTGGATGCCTTTGATTTCCTTTTGTTGTCTGATTGCTGATGCTAGAACTTCCAGCACTATATTAAACAACAGCGGTGAGAGTGGGCATCCCTGTCGTGTTCCTGATCTCAGGGAAAAAGCTCTCAGTTTTTCCCTGTTGAGGATGATGTTAGCTGTGGGCTTTTCATAAATGGCTTTTATGATCTTTAAGTATGTTCCTTATATCCCAACTTTCTCAAGGGTTTTTATTAAGAAAGGGTGCTGGATTTTGTCAAAGGCCTTTTCTGCATCGATTGACAGGATCATATGGTTCTTCGCTTTTTTTTTTGTTAATGTGATGTATCACGTTGATCGATTTGCGAATGTTGCACCAGCCCTGCATCCCAGGAATGAATCCCACTTGATCATGGTGAATAATTCTTTTTATATGCTGTTGAATTCGATTTGCTAGTATCTTATTGAGTATTTTTGCATCCATATTCATCAGGGATATTGGCCTGTAGTTCTCTTTTTTTACTGGGTCTCTGTCTGGCTTAGGAATCAAAGTAATACTGGCTTCATAGAATGAGTCTGGAAGTTTTCCTTCCCTTTCTATTTCTTGGAATAGCTTGAGAAGGATAGGTATTATCTCTGCTTTAAACGTCTGGTAGAACTCCCCTGGGAAGCCATCTGGTCCTGGACTCTTATTTGTTGGGAGACTTTTGATAACCGATTCGATTTCTTCACTGGTTATGGGTCTGTTCAAGCCTTCTATTTCCTCCTGATTGAGTTTTGGAAGAGTGTGGCTGTTTAGGAATTTGTCCATTTCTTCCAGGTTGTCCAATTTGTTGGCATATAATTTTTCATAGTATTCCCTGATAATTGTTTGTATCTCTGATGGATTGGTTGTAAGAATTCCATTTTCATTCATGATTTTATCTATTTGGGTCATCTCCCTTTTCTTTTTGAGAAGCCTGGCTAGAGGTTTGTCAATTTTGTTTATTTTTTCAAAAAACCAACTCTTGGTTTCGTTGATCTGCTCTACAGTTTTTTTAGATTCTATATTGTTTATTTCTGCTCTGATCTTTATTATTTCTCTTCTTCTGCTGGGTTTAGGCTGCCTTTGCTGTTCTGCTTCTATTTCCTTTAGGTGTGCTGTTAGATTTCGTATTTGGGATTTTTCTTGTTTCTTGAGATAGGCCTGGATTGCAATGTATTTTCCTCTCAGGACTGCCTTCGCTGCATCCCAAAGCGTTTGGATTGTTGTATATTCATTTTCATTTGTTTCCATATATTTTTTATTTTCTTCTTTAATTGCCTGGTTGACCCACTCAATCGTTAGTAGGGTGTTCTTTAACCTCCATGCTTTTGGAGGTTTTCCAGACTTTTTCCTGTGGTTGATTTCAAGCTTCATAGCATTGTGGTCTGAAAGTATGCATGGTATAATTTCAATTCTTGTAAACTTATGAAGGGCTGTTTTGTGACCCAGTATATGATCTATCTTGGAGAATGTTCCATGTGCACTCGAGAAGAAAGTATATTCTCTTGCTTTGGGATGCAGAGTTCTAAATATATCTGCCAAGTCCATCGGATCCAATGTATCATTCAGGGCCCTTCTTTCTTTATTGACTGTGTGTCTAGATGATCTATCCATTTCTGTAAGTGGGGTGTTAACGTACCCTGCCAATGACCACATTCTTATCAATAAGGTTGCTTATGTTTATGAGTAATTGTTTTATATATTTGGGGGCTCCGGTATTCAGCGCATAGACATTTATAATTGTTAGCTCTTCCTGATGGATAGACCCTGTAATTATTATATAATGCCCTTCTTCATCTCTTGTTACAGCCTTTAATTTAAAGTCTAGTTTGTCTGATATAAGTATGGCTACTGCAGCTTTCTTTTGGCTTCCAGGAGCATGATAAATAGTTCTCCATCCCCTCACTCTCAATCTAAAGGTGTCCTCAGATCTAAAATGAGTCTCTTGTAGACAGCAAATAGATGGGTCTTGTTTTTTTATCCATTCTGATACCCTATGTCTTTTGGTTGGCGCATTTAGTCCATTTACATTCAGTGTTATTATAGAAAGATATGGGTTTAGAGTCATTGTGATGTCTGTATGTATTATGCTTGTAGCGATGTCTCTGGTACTTTGTCTCACAGGATCCCCCTTAGGGTCTCTTGTAGGGCTGGTTTAGTGGTGATGAATTCCTTCAGTTTTTGTTTGTTTGGGAAGACCTTTATCTCTCCTTCTATTCTAAATGACAGACTTGTTGGATAAAGGATTCTCGGCTGCATATTTTTTCTGTTTAGCACACTGAAGATATCGTGCCAAGCCTTTCTGGCCTGCCAAGTTTCAAAGGAGAGATCAGTAACAAGTCTTATAGGTCTCCCTTTATATGTGAGGGCACGTTTATCCCTTGCTGCTTTCAGAATTTTCTCTTTATCATTGTATTTTGCCAGTTTCACTATGATATGTCGTGCAGAAGATGGATTCAAGTTACGTCTGAAGGGAGTTCTCTGTGCCTCTTGGATTTCAATGCCTTTTTCCTTCCCCAGTTCAGGGAAGTTCTCATCTATAATTTCTTCAAGTACCCCTTCAGCACCTTTCCCTCTCTCTTCCTCCTCTGGGATACCAATTATGCGTATATTATTTCTTTTTAGTGTATCACTTAGTTCTCTAATTTTTCCCTCATACTCCTGGATTTTTTTTTTTTAATATATGAAATTTACTGTCAAATTGGTTTCCATACAACACCCAGTGCTCATCCCAAAAGGTTCCCTCCTCAATACCCATTACCCACCCTGCCCTCCCTCCCACCCCCATCAACCCTCAGTTTGTTCTTAGTTTTTAACAGTCTCTTATGCTTTGGCTCTCTCCCACTCTAACCTCTTTTTTTTTTTTTTTCCCTTCCCCTCCCCCATGGGTTTCTGTTATGTTTCTCAGGATCCACATAAGAGTGAAACCATATGGTATCTGTCTTTCTCTGTATGGCTTATTTCACTTAGCATCACACTCTCCAGTTCCATCCATGTTGCTACAAAGGCCATATTTCATTTTTTCTCATTGCCACGTAGTATTCCATTGTGTATATAAATCACAATTTCTTTATCCATTCATCAGTTGATGGACTCCTGGATTTTTTTATCTCTCTTTCTCTCAGCTTCCTCTTTTTCCATAACTTTATCTTCTAGTTCACCTATTCTCTCCTCTGCTGGCGCATAGACATTTCTAATTGTTAGCTCTTCCTGATGGATAGACCCTGTAATTATTATATAATGCCCTTCTTCATCTCTTGTTACAGCCTTTAATTTAAAGTCTAGTTTGTCTGATATAATTATGGCTACTGCAGCTTTCTTTTGGCTTCCAGTAGCATGATAAATAGTTCTCCATCCCCTCACTCTCAATCTAAAGGTGTCCTCAGGTCTAAAATGAGTCTCTTGTAGACAGCAAATAGATGGGTCTTGTTTTTTTATCCATTCTGATACCCTATGTCTTTTGGTTCACGCATTTTATCCATTTGCATTCAGTGTTATTATAGAAAGATACGGGTTTAGAGTCATTATGATGTCTGTATGTTTTATGCTTGTAGTGATGTCTCTGGTACTTTGTCTCACAGGATCCCCCTTAGGGTC
Organism: Panthera onca; assembly: GCF_046562875.1. Lineage (NCBI taxonomy): Eukaryota > Metazoa > Chordata > Mammalia > Carnivora > Felidae > Panthera > Panthera onca. Next base: position 63,144,094 of record NC_138357.1, read on the forward strand.
TCTTGTAGGGCTGGTCTAGTGGTGATGAATTCCTTCAGTTTTTGTTTGTTTGGGAAGACCTTTATATCTCCTTCTATTCTAAATGACAGACTTGCTGGATAACGGATTCTCGGCTGCATAGTTTTTCTGTTCATTACATTGAAGATCTCCAGCCATTCCTTTCTGGCCTGCCAAGTTTCAAAAGAGAGATAAGTCACGAGACTTATAGGTCTCCCTTTATATGTTAGGGCACGTTTATCCCTTGCTGCTTTCAGAATTTTCTCTTTATCATTGTATTTTGCCAGTTTCACTATGATATGTCGTGCAGAAGATCGATTCAAGTTACGTCTGAAGGGAGTTCTCTGTGCCTCTTGGATTTCAATGCCTTTTTCCTTCCCCAGTTCAGGGAAGTTCTCATCTATAATTTCTTCAAGTACCCCTTCAGCACCTTTCCCTCTCTCTTCCTCCTCTGGGATACCAATTATGCGTGTATTATTTCTTTTTAGTGTATCACTTAGTTCTCTAATTTTCCCCTCATACTCCTGGATTTTTTTATCTCTCTTTTTCTCCGCTTCCTCTTTTTCCAAAACTTTATCTTCTAGTTCACCTATTGTCTCCTCTGCCTCTTCAATCCGAGCCATCGTCCTTTCCATTTTATTTTGCATCTCGTTTAAAGCGCTTTTCAGCTCCTCCTGACTGTTCCTTAGTCCCTTGATCTCTGTAGCAAGAGATTCTCTGCTGTCCTCTATACTGTTTTCAAGCCCAGCGATTAATTTTATGACTATTATTCTAAATTCACTTTCTGTTATGTTATTTAAATCCTTTTTGATCAGTTCATTAGCTGTTGTTATTTCCTGGAGATTCTTTTGAGGAGAATTCTTCCTTTTGGTCATTTTGGATATTCCCTGGAGTGGTGCGGACCTGCAGGGCACTTCCCTTGTGCTGTGGTGTATAACTGGAATTGGTGGGCGGAGTCGCAGTCAGACCTGACTTCTGCCCCCAGCCCACCGATGGGGCCACAGTCAGACTGGTGTGTGCCTTCTCTTCCCCTCTCCCAGGGGCAGGATTCACTGTGGAGTGGCTTGGCCCATATGGGCTACTTGCACACTGCCAGGCTTGTGGTGCTGGGGATCTCGCGTATTAGCTAGGGTGGGTAGGCAAGGTGCACCGGGGCAGGAGGGGCAGGCTTAGCTCGCTTCTCCTTAGGTGATCCACTTCAGGAGGGGCCCTGTGGCAGCAGGAGGGAGTCAGACGCACTGCCGCTGCCGGAGGGTGGCTCCGCAGAAGCACAGCGTTGGGTGTTTGCATGGAGCAAGCAAGTTCCCTGGCAGGGACTTGTTCCCTTAGGGATTTTGTTGGGGGATGGTCCAGGGAGATGGCGCTGGTGAGCACCTTTGTTCCCCACCAAACTGAGCTCTGTCATCCCGGGGCTCAGCAAGTCTCCCTCCCTTTGTCCTCCAGCCTTCCTGCTTTCTGAGCAGAGCTGTTAACTTATGACCTCCCAGATGCTAAGTCCCGCTTGCTGTCGGAACACACTCCGTCCGGCCTCTCCGCTTTTGCAAGCCAGACTCGGGGGATCTGCTTGGCCAGCAGGCTGCCCCTCCACCCCGGCTCCCTCCCGCCAGTCCATATAGCGTGTACTGCCTCTCCGCCCTTTCTACCCTCTTCCGTGGGCCTCTCGTCTGTGCTTGGCTCCGGAGACTCCATTCTGCTAGTCTTCTGGTGGTTTTCTGGGTTAGTTAGGCAGGTGTAGGTGGAATCTAAGTGATCAGCAGGATGCGCAGTGAGTCCAGCGTCCTCCTAAGCCTCCATCTTCCCTCCAGAATCGTTTGCATATATTTCTTAATTTCTTCTCTATTTTCCTGGTTGACCCACTCATTCTTTAGTAGGGTGTTCTTTAACCTCCATGATTTTGGAGGTTTTCCAGACTTTTTCCTGTAGTTGATTCAGGCTTCATAGCACTGTGGTCTAAAAGTATGCATGGTATGATCTTAATTCCTGTATACTTATGAAGGGCTGTTTTGTGACCCAGTATATGATCTATCTTGGAGAATGTTCCATGTGCACTCGAGAAGAAAGTATGTTCTGTTGCTTTGGGATGCAGAATTCTAAATATATCTATCAAGTCCATCTGATCCAATTTATCATTCAGGGCCCTTGTTTCTTTATTGACCCTGTGTCTAGATGATGTATCCCTTGTTGTAAGTGGGGTATTAAAATCCCCTGCAATTACCACATTCTTATCAATAAGGTTGCTTTATATATTTGGGGTCTCCCATATTCGGCACATAGACATTTATAATTGTTAGCTCTTCCTGATGGATAGACCCTGTAATTGTTATATAATTCCCTTCTTCATCTCTTGTTACAGTCTTTAATTTAAAGTCTAGTTTGTCTGATATAAGTAAGCGTACTCCAGCTCTCTTTTGACTTCCAGTAGCATGATAGTTCTTCATCCCCTCACTTTCAATCTGAAGGTGTCCTCATGTCTAAAATGAGTCTCTTGTAGACAGCAAATAGATGGGTCTTGTTTTTTTTATCCATCTGATACCCTATGTCTTTTGGTTGGCGCATTTAATCCATTTACATTCAGTGTTATTATAGAAAGATACGGGTTTAGAGTCATTGTGATGTCTGTATGTTTTATGCTTGTAGCGATGTCTCTGGTACTTTGTCTCACAGGATCCCCCTTAGGATCTCTTGTAGGGCTGGTTTAGTGGTGATGAATTGTTTCAGTTTTTGTTTGTTTGGGAAGACGTTTATCTTTCCTTCTATTCTGAAAGACAGACTTGCTGGATAAAGGATTCTTGGCTGCATATTTTTTTCTGTTCATCACATGGAAGATTCCTGCCATTCCTTTCTGGCTGCCACGTTTCAGCAGATATATCCGTCACTAGTCTTATCAGTCTCCCTTTATATGTTAGAACGTGTTTATCCCTAGTTGCTTTCAGAATTTTCTCTTTATCCTTGTATTTTGCCAGTTTCACTATGATATGTCATGCAGAAGATCAATTTAAATTACGTCTGAAGGGAGTTCTCTGTGCCTCTTGATTTCAATGCCTTTTTCTTTCCCCAGATCAGGGAAGTTCTCAGCTATGATTTCTTCAAGTACACCTTCAGCACTTTTCTCTCTCTTTTCCTCCTCTGGAATTCCAATTATGTGTATATTATTGCATATTATTGTGTCACTTAATTCTCTAATTCTCCCCTCATACTCCTGGTTTTTTTAATCTCTCTTTTTCTCAGCTTCCTCTTTTTCCATCATTTTATCTTCTAATTCACCTAATCTCTCCTCTGCCTCTTCAATCTGAGCTTGTGCCGCCTCCATTTTATTTTTCAGCTCATTTATAGCATTTTTTAGCTCCTCCTGACTGTTCCTTAGTCCCTTGATCTCTGTAGTAATACATTCTCTGCTGCCCTCTATACATTTTTCAAGCCCAGCGATTAATTTTATGACTATTACTTAAATTCATTTTCTGTTTTATTGTTTAAATTATTTTTGATCAGTTCGTTAGCTGTCGCTACTTCTTGGAGTTTCTTTTGAGGAGAATTCTTCTGTTTCATCATTTTGGGTAGTCCCTGGGGTGGCACAGAACTGCAGGGCTCTTCCTCTGTGCTGTCTGGAGTAACTTGTGATGGTGGGCAGGCCAGAGTCAGATCTGATGTCTGCCCCCAGCCTATCGGTGGGGCCACAATCAGACTGGTGTGTACCTTATCTTCCCTTCTCCCACGGGCAGGACTCACTCTGGAGTGGTGTGGCCCCTGTCTGGGCTACTTTCACACTGCCAGGCTTGTGGTGCTGCTTCGATGGGATCTGGTGTATCAGCCAGGGTGGATCTGCAAGGTGCACAGGGATGGGAGAGGCAGGCTCAACTCGCTTTGCTTTCAATATTCCACCTCGGGTTGGGCCATGCGGCACCTGGAGGGAGGCAGACCCATTGGACGGATGGATACACAGAAGCATAGCGTTGGGTGTTTGCGTCGTGTAAGCAAGTTCCGTGACTGGAACTGGTTCCCTTTGAGATTTTGTCTAAGGGATGGGAGAGTGAGTTGGCGCTGGCCAGCACCTTTGTTTCCCGCCAAGCTGAGCTCTGTCCTCTGGGGCTCAACAACTCTCCCTCCAGTTGTCCTCTAGCCCTCCCGCTCTCAGAGCAGAGCTGTTGACTTATAACATTCCAGATGTTAAGTCCTGCTGGCTGTCAGAACTCACGCAGTCCGGCCCCTCTGCTTTTGCAAGCCAGACTCGGGGGCTCTGCCTTGCCAGGCTTGCTGCCCCTCCACTGCCCTGGCTCCCTCCTGCCAGTCCGTGTATTGCACACCACCTCTCTGCCCTTCCTACCCCCTTCCATGGGCCTCTTGTCCATGCTTGTCTCTGGAGAATCCATTATGCCAGTCTTCTGGAAGTTTTCTGAGTTGTTTCGGCCAATGTGGGTGGAATCTAAGTGATCAGCAGGACGCAGTGAGCCCAGCGTCCTCCTTCACCACCATCTTCCATCTCAGGAAAACAATCTTAAAATTTGTATGAAACCACAAAAGACCCCAAGAGTCAAAGCTATCCTGAAAAATACACAAAGCTATAGGTATCAGAATTCTGGATTTGAAGTTATATTACAAAGCTGTATTGATCAACACAGTATGGTACTGACACAGAAATTGACACATAGATCAATGGAACAGAATAGAAAAGTCAGAAATGAACCCACAACTCTATGGTCAATTAATATTCAAAAACTTGGGGAAAAGTATCCAATGGGAAAAAGACACCAACTTTAACAAATTGTGCTGTGAAAACTGGGCATCCACATGCAAAAAATGAAATTGGACCACTTTCTTACACCATACACAAAAATAAATTAAAAATGGAGTATTATCTACAATAGCCAAATTATGGAATCAGCCAAAGTGTCCACTGATAGATGAATGGATAAAAAAGACATAGTATATATATACAATGGAATATTACTCAACCATAGGAAAGCTACTGTCTTCCACAGTGGCTGCACCTCTTTGCAATCCCATAAACAGCTCAAGTGGTGGTTTTGATTTGCATTTCCCTGATAATGAGCAATGTTGAGCATCTTTTCCTGTTTCTGTTGGCCATTTCTGTGTCTTCTTTGGTGAAATGTCTATTCATGTCTTCTGCCCATTTTTAATTGGATTGCTTCAAATTATATTACAAAATCTGTAGTACTCAAAACAGTATGGTACTAAAAAAAAAGTATGGTAATGGCACAAAAATAGGCACATAGGTCAGTGGAACAGAATAGAAAGCTCAGAAATAAACCCACAGAATTATGGTCAATTATTCTTTGACAATGGAAGGAAGAATATGCAATGGGAAAAAGACCAGTTTCTTCAAGAAATGGTGTTGGAAGACTGGACAGGTACATGCAAAAGAATGAAACTGGGCCACTTTCTTACATCATAAACTGGGCCACTTTCTTACATCACAAAAATAAATTAAAAATGATTAGAGTTCTAAATGTGAGACCTGAAACCATAAAAATCCTAGAGGAGAACACAGGCAGTAACCTCTTTGACATCAGCTGTAGCAACTTCTTTCTAGATACATCTCCTGAAGCAAGGGAAACAATTCAAAAATAAAGTACTGGGACTACACCAAAATAAAAAAAACTTCCACATAGCACAGGAAACAACCAACAAAACCAAAAGGGAGCCTGCTAAATGGGGCAAGATATTTGCAAATGATGTGTCTGATAAAGGATTAGTATCCAAAATATAAAAATAACTTATACAACTCAAAATAAAAAAAATATTTTTTACAGAACAATTTTTTTATGCTTTCATCTTTCTAAGTTGACAAATTTGAAGATTGAAGTAACTTTTCACCTTTTTGTATGTTATGCTTAAATTATTTTTGATCTCTTTTTAACTCCCTTTTTTATATTAAATGATATATTTAACATCACTGTAGTGCCAGTCAGTATTTTTTTGCTTTTATTTAAATAAAAATGAGCTTATTAATTTGACTCAATTTACAATATACCCTAGTGAATTAAATAAATAATAATATTAATGTCATTTACAGGAGATTTCTATTAATCTTCAGATACAAAAGATATTTCACATATTAGTGTTTCATTTTTCCTACAAAATTTAGAAAGCTACTATCTTGGGAAGAAGTTGTGAACACTTTGTAGAATCATGATTATGGCTAATATTAAGAAATTGCATGCAAATATGCATTTTTCAGGGCAGAGAAAGTCTAACTTTTATCAGATTCTCAAAAGGACTACCATCCTAAAAGAAATTAAGATATTAAACACTTTTTTATTTACACAGAAATAATGTTTTTTTTGAGAGAGAGAAACTCAAAATATAAGATAGCATTTATTATTTACTAGCTTAGCTCTTTACCTAAATCATTTCAAGTAATCTACAAAACTTCTCTATGAGATAAATCTCATAATGACTGTAATTATTTCCACCTTTAGATGAGAAAAAAGATGATCAAAAAAATTAAATGACTGGTGCAAGCCACATTTCTAGGAAATAGTGGATCTAGAATATAAAACTATCACATTTTTTTGACTCCAAGAGTTGTAACCATTATTTCTCAAATTGTAGACGTTTTGTGCCCTCTGGAGATCTGCCAAGGTATTTTCAAAATGTGACAGTCCTCTATGAGATATTTAAAATTTTGTCCTTATATTTGGATGATAATTTATAATAAATGCAGGTATATTTTGGATTATTTTGAAGGACCATGTTATAACTGAAACTACCATATGATTTAATTTATTTCAGTATCCATATTTGCAGTTCTTTATTGATAGAATTAGTGTCAAATGATCACATGAAGATATAGTGATTAAATTTTAATGCAGTGTCTTTCAAACTAAGACATCTAAATATGTATTTTGGGGGGTTCTTGAGTTCTCAAATCTGAGAATTACTATGTTAAAAGTTTTCATCATGTATTTATTAATTCATTAAATATTAAGAACTTACTACATAACAGATGTCTCAAAAATCAAATCAAGTAAAGAAATGTGCTTTCATGTTGGGTCTATAAATATTTACAATTGCTATATCCTCTTGTTGGATTGTTCTCTTTATGATTATGTAGTGACTTCATTGTTTCTTATTACAGTCTGTTTTAAAATCTATTTTGTCTGGGGGCGCCTGGGTGGCTCAGTCGGTTAAGCGTCTGACTTCAGCTCAGGTCACGATCTCATGGTCCGTGAGTTTGAGCCCCGTGTCGGGCTCTGGGCCGATGGCTCAGAGCCTGGAGCCTGCTTCCGATTCTGTGTCTCCCTCTCTCTCTGTCCCTCCCCCATTCATGATCTGTCTCTCTCTGTCTCAAAAATAAATAAAAGTTAAAAAAAATTTAAAAAAAAATCTATTTTGTCTGACATATGTATCACTACCTCAGTTTTCCTTTCACTTCCATTTGCATGGTAAATGTTTTTCCATCCCTTTACTTTCAATCTGCATGTGTCATTAGGTCAGAAGTGAGTCTCTTATAGGCAACATATAGATGCATTTTTTAATCCACTTTTCTACCCTGTCTTTTGATTGGAGCACTTAGTCCATTTACCTTCAAAGTAATTATTGATAGGTATGTATTTATTGACATTTTGTTACTTTTTTATAGTTGTTTGTGTAATCATCTCTGTTCCTTTCTGCTTCTCTTTCTCTCTTTCATTGTAGTTTCATGGCTTTATTTAGTGACATTCTTTGGTTTCTTTCTCTTTACTTATTGTGTATGTATTATAGCTTTTTGATTTCTGGTTGCCATTAGGTTCGTATATAACATCATATGCATATAGCAGTCTATATTAAGTTGGTGGTTGCTTAAATTTGAACCTTTTCTTTCTTCTTTACTTTATTTTTTTGTTTTTATTGTTAAGTAAGCTCTATGCCCAACATGGGGCTCAAACTTATGACCTGAGATCAAGAGCTGCATCTTCCACTGACTGAGCTAGCCAGGCACCCTAAATTTGAACCCTTTCTAATAGCACTATTTTTTTTACTCTCCCTCGTGTTTTATGTATATGATGTCATATTTTAAATCATGTTATTTTGTGAATCCCTTGCCTGATTTTTATAAATATAATTGATTTTACTGCTTTTGTGCTTTAACCACTCTACTGGTTTTATAAGTGATTAATCTATTATTTTTATTATATGTTTTCATTTATCTGTGCATTTTTTTTCTTTTTATATTTTTGTCCTCCTGATTATGTCCTTTTATTTCCACTCAAAAAATTCCCTTTAAACATTTCTTAGAAGACTGTTTTAATGGTGATAAACTCCTTTCATTAGTGTTTGTCTGGGAAACTCTATCTCATCTATTATGAATGATAACCTTGTTGGGTGGAGTATTCTTGGTAGCAGGGTTTTTTTGTTTGTTTGTTTTAGTAATTTGAACATATCATTCTACTCCTTTCTGGCCTACAAAGTTTCTGCTGAAAACTCAAGTGACAACTGAATGGGGTTTCCCTTGTATGTAACTGTTTTGCTGATTTAAAAATTCTCTCTTAATCACTACTTTATATTATTTTAATTACAATGTGTCTTGCTGTGGTTTGGTTATAGATTGCATCTCCCTCCCCTACCCATTTTGATGTGGCCTCCTCTCTAGGATTAACTGTGGAGAGTCTGTTCTGGTAGACTTCAGGTCATTTTCTGAGTTACTTGCACTGATATGGCTGCTATCATTATGTGTCCATGGATGAAGTGTGCTTAGGATTCTTCCAGTCCACCATCTTTCAAGTTTTTAGAAGCTTCACATGGACTCACCCCAGCAGTCAGTGCAGAGGCAGTCAACTGAAACATACGCGTAGCCTTTCTGTGAAAAAGGTCTGACTGCTTGTCTTGGAGTTTTGGTGTAAGGGGAAACCTTCTGGTTTGACACACAGCTAGGGGCTTACTGAGATGCTCTCTAGGGATAGAGGCCAGTGGGTACCATCTTTGCACTCACTCTCTTGGTCTGGGTATCTGGTGTCAGTGAAAGAGGCCTATGAACTTATCTTTATAGCTGTGGTCTAAGGGTTTGGCTTCTAATTAAACACACATTTATAAGCTGACTACATTTTCCTCTAGAGACCAAGAGGTTGTTGAGCACCTTAATCATGATTTCCATCAGCCTTACTCCAGGTTGTCAGAGTCTCTGAGAAAGGAGCTTATGCATATGTTTGGCACCTTGGTTTTTGTGGCTGCCACCTAAAGGACACTCCTCTTGGCGGTCTGGCTTTGGTGATCAGTGAAGATTTTGTTTACAGCTTCAATTAGATGGTAGCAAAGAAAGAAACAGTTCTTAATGTACTGTCACCCCCAGGGCTCATTGAAGAGACAGCAGGCAGAAACTCCCAGTTTTTGTGTCCCAGTTGAACCTTAAAAGAGGTACATTTCTATACTTAAATTGTTCTGCCAAAAGTAAACTCAATATCATGGTGGCATGAGTCATTTATTTTATCTGCTTTAATTTACAACTAATTGGGTATCTATAACCAGAAAATTACCTCTGCACAGCACACCAGGACACCTGAGAGATTCATCCACCTGTGCACCAATAAATGGGTAGATTGGACAGTGGGTGAAGCTGTGGAGTAAGGGAAGTGGTAATAAAGCTTGCGGTAGTTGAGGAAGTAATGGCACTGAAGGCAGTGGCAGATCTGGCACTGGATCAGATTGACCTTTATGACAGAGGAGGTGGAGAGTGAAAGTGATAAACGGGGTCTCCCTGGACTTATTCTCTCTGAAGATAGAACACAATGACTAGTAAGAGGGAAAAGAAACAGAAGTAAGCAAAGATAACTAAAGGAAAGTGTCTCCTACTGGCTTCTCTGAAATTCTAACAAAAGAACAACCCAAGGTACTCTGGGACCACTTGACTCAAGAATCCACCTACTGGGCCATGGGCACACTCAAAGACCCTAGTGCTAAGTATATACTCCCCCTCCTGCCCCTGGGCTCTACTGCCACCCCTTTATTTTCTCCACCAGCTTTTGATTTATGTATGCACTCCCACCCAGCCTTAGCAGCAAGTCACCTCTGGCAAGAGAAACTCAAAAACTTGTGCTATAGTGCCACCTTATGGAAAACAAAAGGAAAGTTCTTAATTATCAACTTGCTGAACTGTTAGAATCAAAGTACAGATGTACCTTGGAGATATTACAGTTTCATTTCCAGACCACCAAAGAGTAGCTATTCAAATATCTTATTTTTGTTTTTAGTACATATAAAAGTTATATTTTCTCTGTACTGTATTTTATTAAGTATGCAATAGCATTATGCTTGTAAAAACAATGTATGTACCTTAATTACAAATATTTTTTGTTCAAAATGATAACCATTATATGAACTTTTAGCAAGTCATAATTATTAACCACAGATAACAATAACAAATATAATAATGAAAACATTTTAAAGTTTTATTTGACAGAGATTGAGAGACAGAGAGGAGGAGGGGCAGAAAAAGGGAAAGACCGAATCCCAAGCAGGCTTTGCACTGTCAGACACTGTGTCCTTGACACAGGGCTCAAACTCACATATTGTGCTATCACATAAATCACGAAACCAAGAGTCAAATGCTTAATTGACTGAGCCCCCTAGTTGCCCCAATAATGAAAACTTTTGAAATATTGTGAAAACTACCACAATGTCGCAAACAGACATGAAGTTAGCAAATGGCTGTGAAAAAAATGGCACCAGTAGACTTGCTCAATGTATGTTTCCCACAAGCTTTCATTTATAAAAACAAAACAAAACAAAACAAAATAGTATCTGTGAAGCACAATAAGGTGAAATGCAATAAAATGAGATATGCTTAAACAGAACCTTGCTTAAATAAGAAAAGTGTTTGGTATTTCAAATGTAATGGAAAGGACACATTTCATCAAATCTCATGAAAAAATCATGGCGATAAGATATCACAAAAAGAAAATGATGATTTTCTAGGAACCAAATCCAAACACATGGAACATTGCAATTAACTAATAAAGGATTCAAAATAGCTGTTAGAAAAAATTCATGGAGCTACAAGAAAACTTAAAAAGGCAATGCAATGATATCGAGTAAAATCAACAAAGAAAAGTACTTTACCAAGAGGTTGAAATTATAATACAAACAAACAAACAAACACACACCCAAAACAAATAGAAAACCTGGTGTTAAATCAATAAATGAGATGAAGAATGCGTTACAATGCATTGTAAATACAACAGGTCAGATGGAAGAGAGAATTAGTGAGCTTGAAGGCAGTAGTTTACAAATGGTGGAATTGGAAAGAGAACTAAGGTTTTAAAAAAGTGAAGAAACCCTAGGAGCTATCAGACTACATAAGAAAAGTCAACTTAAGAATAATGGAAATTGCATGAGACAAAAGGAAGAAAAGGGCAGAGAATTAATTAATTAATTAATTAATTTATTTATTTATTTATTTATTTAACTTGTTTTATTTTTTTTTAAATTTACATTCAAATTAATTAGCATATAGTGCAACAATGATTTCAGGAGTAGATTCCTTAGTGTCCTTTCCCCATTCAGCCCATCCCCTGCCCACAACCCGTCCCATAATCCTCAGTGTTTTCTCCATATTTATGAGTCTCTTCTGTTTTATCCCCCTCCCAGTTTTTATATTATTTTTCTTTCCCTTCCCTTATGTTCATCCGTTTTGTCTCTTAAAATCCTCATATGAGTTAAGTCATATGATTTTTGTCTTTCTCTGACTAATTTCATGTAGCATAATACCTTCCAGTTCCATCCACATAGTTGCAAATGGTAAGATTTCCTTCTTTTTGATTGCCGAGTAATACTCCATTGTATATATATATACCACATCTTCTTTATCCATTCATCCATCGATGGACATTTGGGCTCTTTCCATACTTTGGCTATTGTAGATTCCTAGAAGAAAACGTGGGGAATAATTTCTTTGACATTCGTATCAGAAACATCTTTCTACATATCTTCTCTGGCAAGGGAAACAAAAGCAAAATTAAATTATTGGGACTACACCAAAATAAAAGCCTTTTGTACACCATAGGAAGCCATCATCAAAACAAAAGGGCAACCTATTAAATAGGAGAAAATATCCACATATTATATACATAAGGGGTTAATATGCAAATATATAAAGAATTTATATAACTCAACACCAAAAAAACCAAAATAATTTGATGAACCGTTGGAGAGAGGATTTAAAGAGACATTTTCCCAAGGAAGACATACAGATGGCCAAAAGACACATAAAGAGAGACCTGCAGAAGATGTCGGCGTAGGAGGACGCTGGGCTCACCGTGCATCCTGCTGATCGCCTAGATTCCACCTACACCTGCCTAAATAACTGAGAAAACCACCAGAAGACTAGTAGAACGGAGTCTCCAGAGCCAAGCACAGACAAGAGGCCCACGGAAGAGGGTAGGAAGGGCGGCGAGGTGGTGCACACTCCATGGACTGGCCAGAGGGAGCTGGGGCGGAGGGGCGGCCCGCCGGCCAAGCAGAGCCCCCCGAGCCAGGCTTGCAAAAGCAGAGGGGCCAGAAGGAGTGTGTTCCAACAGCAAGCAGGACTTAGCATCTGGGAGGTCATAAGTTAACAGCTCTGCTCAGAAAGCGGGAAGGCTGGAGAACAAAGGGAGGGAGAGTTGCTGAGCCCCCAGATGACAGAGCTCAGTTTGGTGGGGAACAAAGGCGCTTGCCAGCACCATCTCCCTCACCCATCCCCCAGCCAAAATCCCAAAGGGAACCAGTTCCTGCCAGGGAAATTGCTTGCTCCGTGCAAACACCCAATGCTGTGCTTCTGCAGAGCCATCCTCCAGCAGCGGGTCTGACTCCCTCGCACTGCCACAGGGCCCCTGCTGAAGTAGATCAACTAAGGAGAAGCGAGCTAAGCCTGCCCCTCCTGCCCCGGTGCACCTTGCCTACCCACCCTGGTAGATCCCCAGCACCACAAGCCTGGCAGTGTGCAAGTAGCCCAGGTGGGCCATGCCACCCCACAGTGAATCCCGACCCTGGGAGACAGGAAAAGAAGGCGCACACCAGTCTCACTGTGGCCCCAGCGGTGAGTTGGGGGAAAACATCAGGTCTCACTGCAGCCCCGCCCACCAACTCCAGTTATACACCACAAGGGGAAGTGCCCTGCAGGTCCGCACCACTCCAGGGACTATCCAAAATGACCAAAAGGAAGAATTCCCCTCAAAAGAATCTCCAGGAAATAACAACAGCTAATGAACTGATCAAAAAGGATTTAAATAATATAACAGAAAGTGAATTTAGAATAATAGTCATAAAATTAATCGCTGGGCTTGAAAACAGTATAAAGGACAGCAAAGAATCTCTTGCTACAGAGATCAAGGGACTAAGGAACAGTCACAAGGAGCTGAAAAACGCTTTAAACGAGATGCAAAATAAAATGGAAAGGACGACGGCTCGGACTGAAGAGGCAGAGGAGAGAATAGGTGAACTAGAAGATAAAATTATGGAAAAAGAGGAAGCTGAGAAAAAGAGAGATAAAAAAATCCAGGAGTATGAGGGGAAAATTAGAGAACTAAGTGATACACTAAAAAGAAATAATATACGCATAATTGGTATCCCAGAGGAGGAAGAGAGAGGGAAAGGTGCTGAAGGTGTAATTGAAGAAATAATAGCTGAGAACTTCCCTGAACTGGGGAAGGAAAAAGGCATTGAAATCCAAGAGGCACAGAGAACTCCCTTCAGACGTAACTTGAATCCATCTTCTGCACGACATATCATAGTGAAACTGGCAAAATACAAGGATAAAGAGAAAATTCTGAAAGCAACAAGGGATAAACGTGCCCTAACACATAAAGGGAGACCTATAAGACTCGTGACTTATCTCTCTTTTGAAACTTGGCAGGCCAGAAAGGATTGGCACGATATCTTCAGTGTGCTAAACAGAAAAAATATGCAGCCAAGAATCTGTTATACAGCAAGTAGGTCATTTAGAATAGAAGGAGAGATAAAGGTATTCCCAAACAAACACAAACTGAAGGAATTTGTCACCACTAGACCAGCCCTACAAGAGACCCTAAGGGGGATCCTGTGAGACAAAGTACCAGAGACATCGCTACAAGCATAAAACATACAGACGTCACAATGACTCTAAACCCGTATCTTTCTATAATAACACTGAATGTAAATGGATTAAATGCGCCAACCAAAAGACATAGGGTATCAGAATGGATAAAAAAACAAGACCCATCTATTTACTGTCTACAAGAGACTCATTTTAGACCTGAGGACACCTTCAGATTGAGAGTGAGGGGATGGAGAACTATTTATCATGCTACTGGAAGCCAAAAGAAAGCTAGAGTAGCCATACTTATATCAGACACACTAGACTTTAAATTAAAGGCTGTAACAAGAGATGAAGAAGGGCATTATATAATAATTACAGGGTCTATCCATCAGGAAGAGCTAACAATTAGAAATGTCTATGCACCGAATACCGGAGCCCCCAAATATATACAACAATTACTCATAAACATAAGCAACCTTATTGATAAGAATGTGGTAATTGCAGGGGACTTTAACACTCCACTTACAGAAATGGATAGATCATCTAGACACATGGTCAATAAAGAAACAAGGGCCCTGAATGATACATTGGATCAGATGGACTTGATAGATATATTTAGAACTCTGCATCCCAAAGCAACAGAATATACTTTCTTCTCGAATGCACATGGAACATTCTCCAAGATAGATCATATACTTGGTCACAAAACAGCCCTTCATAACTATACAAGAATTGAAATTATACCATGCATATTTTGAGACCACAATGCTATGACTTGAAATCAACCACAGGAAAAAGTCTGGAAAACCTCCAAAAGCATGGAGGTTAAAGAACACCTTACTAAAGAATGAGTGGGTCAACCAGGCAATTAGAGAAGAAATAAAAAAATATATGGAAACAAAAGAAAATGAAAATACAACAATCCAAACGCTTTGAGATGCAGCAGAGGCAGTCCTGAGAGGAAAATACATTGCAATTCAGGCCTATCTCAAGAAACAAGAAAAATCCTAAATACAAAATCTAACAGCACACCTAAAGGAAATAGAAGCAGAACAGCAAAGGCAGCCTAAACCCTGCAAAAGAAGAGAAATAATAAAGATCAGAGCAGAAATAAACAATATAGAATCTAAAAAACAGTAGAGCAGATCAACGAAACCAAGAGTTGGTTTCTTGAAAAAATAAACAAAACTGACAAACCTCTAGCCAGGCTTCTCAAAAAGAAATGGGAGATGACCCAAATAGATAAAATCATGAATGAAAATGGAATTATTACAACCAATCCCTCAGAGATACAAACAATTATCAGGGAATACTATGAAAAATTATATGCCAACAAATTGGACAACCTGGAAGAAATGGACAAATTCCTAAACACCCACACTCTTCCAAAACTCAATCAGGAGGAAATAGAAAGCTTGAACAGACCGATAACCAGCGTAGAAATTGAATCGGTTATCAAAAATCTCCCAACAAATAAGAGTCCAGGACCAGATGGCTTCCCAGGGGAGTTCTACCAGACATTTAAAGCAGAGATAATACCTATCCTTCTCAAGCTATTCCAAGAAATAGAAAGGGAAGGAAAACTTCCAGACTCATTCTATGAAGCCAGTATTACTTTGATTCCTAAACTAGACAGAGACCCAGTAAAAAAAGAGAAATACAGGCCAATATCCCTGATGAATATGGATGCAAAAATTCTCAATAAGATACTAGCAAATCGAATTCAACAGCATAAAAAAAGAATTATTCACCATGATCAAGTGGGATTCATTCCTGGGATGCAGGGCTGGTGCAACATTCGCAAATCAATCAATGTGATACATCACATTAATAAAAGAAAAGATAAGAACCATATGATCCTGTCAATCGATGCAGAAAAGGCCTTTGACAAAATTCAGCACGTTTTCTTAATAAAAACCCTTGAGAAAGTTGGGATAGAAGGAATATACTTAAACATCATAAAAGCCATTTATGATGGCTTTTATGAAGCCCAGAGCTAACATCATCCTCAACGGGGAAAACATGAGAGCTTTTTCCCTGAGATCAGGAACACGACACGGATGCCCACTCTCACCGCTGTTGTTTAACATAGTGCTGGAAGTTCTAGCATCAGCAATCAGACAACAAAAGGAAATCAAAGGCATCCAAATTGGCAAAGATGAAGTCAAGCTTACACTTTTTGCAGATGACATGATATTATACATGGAAAATCTGATAGACTCCACCAAAAGTCTACTAGAACTGATACATGAATTCAGCAAAGTCGCAGGATACAAAATCAATGTACAGAAGTCAGTTGCATTCTTATACACTAACAATGAAGCAACAGGAAGACAAATAAAGAAACTGATCCCATTCACAATTGCACCAAGAAGCATAAAATACCTAGGAATAAATTCACCCAAAGATGTAAAAGATCTGTATGCTGAAAACTATAGAAAGGTTATGAAGGTAATTGAAGAAGATATAAAGAAATGGAAAGACATTCCCTGCTCATGGATTGGAAGAATAAATATTGTCAAAATGTCAATACTACCCAAAGCTATCTACACATTCAATGCAATCCCAATCAAAATTGCACCAGCATTCTTCTCAAAACTAGAACAAGCAATCCTAAAACTCATATGGAACCACAAAAGGTCCCAAATAGCCAAAGTAATTTTGAAGAAGAAGACCAAAGCAGGAGGCATCACAATCCCAGACTTTAGCCTCTACTACAAAGCTGTCATCATCAAGACAGCACGGTATTGGCACAAAACAGACACATAGACCAATGGAATAGAATAGAAACCCCAGAACTAGACCCACAAACATATGGCCAACTCATCTTAGACAAAGCAGGAAAGAACATCCAATGGAAAAAAGACAGTCTCTTTCACAAATGGTGCTGGGAGAACTGGACAGCAACATGCAGAAGGTTGAAACTAGACCACTTTCTCACACCATTCACAAAAATAAACTCAAAATGGATGCAGGACCTGAATGTGAGACAGGAAACCATCAAAACCCTAGAGGAGAAAGCAGGAAAAGACCTCTCTGACCTCAGCCGTAGCAATCTCTTACTCGACACATCCCCAAAGGCAAGGGAATTAAAAGCAAAAGTGAATTACTGGGACCTTATGAAGATAAAAAGCTTCTGCACAGCAAAGGAAACAACCAACAAAACTAAAAGGCAACCAATGGAATGGGAAAAGATATTTGCAAATGACATATCAGACAAAGGGCTAGTATCCAAAATCTATAAAGAGCTCACCAAACTCCACACCCGAAAAACAAATAACCC
The DNA here is from genome assembly GCF_046562875.1 of Panthera onca. Lineage (NCBI taxonomy): Eukaryota > Metazoa > Chordata > Mammalia > Carnivora > Felidae > Panthera > Panthera onca. The sequence continues at coordinate 63,161,361 of NC_138357.1, forward strand.
AGTGAAGAAATGGGCAGAAAACATGAATAGACACTTCTCTAAAGAAGACATCCGGATGGCCAACAGGCACATGAAAAGATGCTCAACATTGCTCCTTATCAGGGAAATACAAATCAAAACCACACTCAGATATCACCTCACGCCAGTCAGAGTGGCCAAAATGAACAAATCAGGAGACTATATATGCTGGAGAGGATGTGGAGAAACAGGAACCCTCTTGCACTCTTGGTCGGAATGCAAACTGGTGCAGCCACTCTGGAAAACAGTGTGGAGGTTCCTCAGAAAACTAAAAATAGAGCTACCCTATGACCCAGCAATAGCACTGCTAGGAATTTACCCAAGGGATACAGGAGTACTGATGCATAGGGGCACTTGTACCCCAATGTTTATAGCAGCACTCTCAACAGTAGCCAAATTATGGAAAGAGCCTAAATGTCCATCAACTGATGAATGGATACAGAAATTGTGGTTTATATACACAATGGAGTACTACATGGCAATGAGAAACAACGAAATATGGCCCTTTGTAGCAATGTGGATGGAACTGGAGAGTGTGATGCTAAGTGAAATAAGCCATACAGAGAAAGACAGATATCATATGTTTTCACTCTTATGTGGATCCTGAGAAACTTAACAGAAACCCATGGGGGAGGGGAAGGAAAAAAAAAGAGGTTAGAGTGGGAGAGAGCCAAAGCATAAGAGACTCTTAAAAACTGAGAACAAACTGAGGGTTGATGGGGGCTGGGAGGGACGTGAGGGTGGGTGATGGGTATTGAGGAGGGCACCTTTTTGGGATGAGCACTGGGTGTTGTATGGAAACCAATTTGACAATAATTTTCATATATTGAAAAAAAAGACACATGAAAAGATGCTCAACATCATTTATTATCAGAGAAATGCAAATCCAAACCACAATGAGTTATCATATCACACATCAGAATGACTAAAATGAAAATTCCCCAAAATAATACATTTTGGCAAGGTCATGGAGAAAAAGGAACCCTCCTGCACTGGTGGTGAGAATGCAAGCTTGTGCAGCCACTGTGGAAAACAGTATGGAGTTTTTTTAATAAAACAAAAGTAGAATTACCATATGATTCAGTAATTCCACCACAAGGTCATTTACCCAAAGAAAATGAAAACACTAATTTTGAAAAGTATATGTACTGTTTATTATAGTATTATATACAGTAGTGAATATATTGAAGCAACCAAACTGTCCATTCATAGATGAATGGATATGGAATATGTTGTGTGTAATATATATATACATACAGATACATACACACAGACACAATGAAATATTACTCAGCATTAAAATAATGAAATCTTGCCATTTGCAACAACATGAATAGATCTGGAGGGTATAACACTAACTAAAATAGGTCAAAGAAAGACAAATACTATATGATTTCTCTTAGATGTGCAATTTAAGAAACAAAAAAAAAAACAAGTGAAGAAAAAAAGACAAACAAAAAACAGACTTACATACAGAGAACAAACTGATGGTTGCCAGAGGTGAAGTAGGTTGGGGAATGGGTGAAATAGGTGAAGGGGATTAAGAGTACACTAACTGTGATGGGCACTGAATAATGTGTATAATTGTTTCTTTTTACCTTTCTTCCAAGTTTTTATTTAAATTCCAGTTAGTTAACATACAGTGTAATCTTAGTTTCAGGTGTAGGATTTAGTAATTCATCACTCACACAAAATACCCAGTGCTCATCCCAAGTATCGCTCTTTACTCATCATTCATTTAACCTATGTTCCATTCCACCTCCCCTCCAGCAGCCCCTAATTTGCTTTCTATAGCTAAGAGTCTCTTTTATGGTTTCCTTCTCTTTTTTCCCACTATGTTCATCTGTTTTGCTTTTTAAATTCCACATATGAGTGAAATCATATGTTATTTGTCTTTCTCTTACTGGCTTATTTTGCTTAGCATAAGACCCTAGCTCCATCCATGTCATGCAAATCGCAAGATTTCATTCTTTTTTAATGTCTGAATAATATTCCATTCATCAGTATTCATCATGGATAATCTTTATCCATTCATCAGTCGATAGACACATTTGGACCCTTTCCATAATTTGGCTATTGTTGATAATGCTGCTATAAATATCAGGGTGCATGTGTCCCGTTGAAGTAGTATTTTTGAGTCCTTTGAGTAAATACCTAGTAGTACAATTGCTGAGTTGTAGAATTGTTGAATCATTATATTGTGCACCTGAAACCAATATAACACTGTATATTAATTATACTTGAATTAAGAAAAATGTAGCTAGTACCACTTGGTAATGACATCACACCATAAAAAGATAATTTATGACATAAAAAATATGAGAAAGGAAGAATAAAAGGATGAAACCTTTACAGGTAAATGAAGATAATTTGCTTCAGCTAAAAAGGACTATTTTATCTACTAAATGTTTTATGTAAACTTCATCATAACCACAAAGTAAAAATCTAGAGCAGGGACATAAAACATTAAAAAAACAAGAGAAAAGTCTAAGCAAATCTCCATGAAAAAACACCAACTTACAAAAGTAAACAGAAAGAGAAATAAAAGGAAACAACGAGAGACAAAATAATCAGAAGGAAAAAGATAAAAAAGCAGTAGTAAATCCTTACATATAAATAATCACCCTAAATGCAAGTGGATTTAACTCACTAGTGAAAAAGTACAGAGTGGCTAGACAGATTTAAAAATAAGAAAGAACTGCATGCTGCCAAAAGAAGACTAATTTCAGCTCTAAAGACATATATAGACTCAAAGAGAAAGGATGGAAGATGATATTACAACCAAATGGAAACCGAGAGTAGGCAGGTGTAGCCATAGTTATCACAGACAAAATAGACTTCAGGTCAAAAAGGGAAACAAAAGATAAATAAAGTTATTATATAACAATAAAGGAGTCAGTACATCAAGAAGGAATAACAATCATAAATAAATATGCTTCCAATATCCAGGTACCAACATATATTAAGCAGATGATAACAGATCTTAATGGAGAAATAGACAACAATACAATAATGATAGAGGAAGCAATACCTCATAATCAGCAATGCATGGATATCCAGTGGGAAAATCAAAGAAACATTTGAATTAAACCACAGTTTAGGCCAAATGGATTTAATAGACATATACAGATAATTCCATCCAATAGCAGCAGAATACACATTTTTCTCAAGTGCAGATGGGACATTCTCCATGATAGATCATATGATAGGCCACAAATCAAGCCTTAGCATTTTTTAAGAAGACTTAAATCATGTCAAATATCTTCTCTGACTACAATGGTATAAAACTAGAAATCAACAGGATAAAATGGAGAAGTTCTACAAATACTTAGATACTAAACAAGACACTTCTAAACAACCATTAGGTCAAAGAAAAAATCAAAAGGGAAATAAAAAGTTATCTGAAAAAAGAAAACAAAATACAAAATATCAAATATTGTGGTATGCAGCAAAAGCAGTTCTAAGAGGAAATTTAATAGCAATAAATGCATATATTAAGAGGTTAGAAAGGTCTCAAATAATGTAATGTTACACTTCATGGACATAGAAATGGAAAAACAACTTAAGCCCAAATTTAGCAGAAGGAAGGAAATAAGAAAGATGAGTGGATAGAAATGAAACAGAGACCAGAATAACAATAGAAAGAATCAACAAAATTGAGGGATAGTTCTTTGGAAAGATAAAATTGAAAAACCTACTTAGATAGCCTAACTGAAAAAAGGGGTAGAAAATTCAAATAAATAAAAGTAGAAATGAGAAAGAAGACATTGCAGCTAATACTACATAAATTCATAGAATCATGAGATTATGATGAACAATTGTATGCCAACAAATGACATAATGTAGAAGAAATGGATACATTTCTAGAAACACACAACCTACCAAAACTGAATGAGGAAATAGAAAATCTAAACAGACCAATAAAGAGTAAACAGAGTGAATTAATAATTCAAAAACTACCAACAAAGAAAATTTCAGGACCTGAGGACTTCACTGAAAAATTTTCCCAATATTTAAAGAAATATTAACACTAATCTTTCTCAAAATGTTCCAAAATATTGAGGGGGAGGTACCACTTCCAAACTCATTCTACAACGTCAGCATTACTTAGATACCAATATCTGATAAGCATAGCACAATAAAAGAAAACTATAGACCAATTACCCCTGATGAACATAGATGCAAAAATTCTCAACAAAATATTAGTAAACCAAAATCAAGAACACATTAATAGGAATATACATCATGACCAAGTGGGATTTATCCGTGGAATTCAAGGATGCTTCAAAATATAGAAAATGATAAATACTATATATGACATTAATAGAATAAAAAAATCACATGATTTTCTGAATGAATGCTGAAAAAGCATTTGTCAAAATATAAGGTCCTTTCATAATAAAACCTTACAAATTGGGTACAAAAGGATCATACAGTATAATAAAGTCTCTACACAACAAACTCACAGCTAACATACTCAATGGAAAAAAAATTGAAAGTGTTTCCTCTAAAATCAAGAAGACAAGGATGCCGACTTTCACCACTGCCAGTTGATATTGTACTGGAAGTCTTAGCTAAAGCAACTGGGAAAGAGAAGGAAATAAGGTATTTAAATTGGAAAAGAAGAAGTAAAATGATATAAGATTGAGATGATCATATGATTTTTAACCTTTCTCTTGTTGATGTGATTTATCTTATTGATTGATTTGTGAATATTGAACCACTGTTGCATCTCAAGAATAAATACCACTTTATCATGGTGAATGATTTTTTTTAATTGTATTGTTGGATTTGTTTGCTAATATTTTGTTGAGTTTTGCACCTATGTTCATCAAAGATATTAGTCTGTACTTTTTTTGGTATCAGAGTAATGCTGGCCTCATACAATAAATTTGGAAGCTTTCCTTCCTCTTCTAATTTTTGGAATAATTTTAGAAGAATAGGTAATAACCCTACTTTAAATGTTTGGTGGAATTCATCTGTGAATGTGAATCCATCTGGTCCTGAACTTTTGTTTGTTTGGAGTTTTTTAATTACTGATTCAATTTCATTCCCAGCAATTAGTTTGTTCATATTTTTTTTCTTTCTGATTTAGTTTTGAGAAGTTAAGGGGAGCTTTCTAGGGATTTATCCATTTCTTCTAAGTTGTCCAATTTGTCAGCATATCATTTTTCATAATATTCTTCATAATCATTTGTATTTCTGTCATGTTGGTTGTTACTTCTCTTTCATTTCTGGTTTTATTTCAGTCCTCTCTGTCTCTTATTTTCTTATGAGTTGGCCTGAAGGTTTACCAATCTTGTTGATATTTTCAAAGAACGATTTCTTGTTTCATTTATCTGTTATGTTTTTTTCATTAATTGATATAACTTTATTTTCAATTGCATGGCAGGAATGATTGCATAATAAAATTGAAGTGGTCTGAATGCAGATGAAAAATCGAATAGGCACAGGTGTAATTAAATAACAGGGGCGCCTGGGTGGCTCATTTGGTTGAACATTCGACTCTTAATTTTATTTTTTTTTTCAATATATGAAATTTATTGTCAAATTGGTTTCCATACAACACCCAGTGCTCATCCCAAAAGCTGCCCTCCTCAATACCCATCACCCACCCTCCCCTCCCTCCCAACCCCCATCAACCCTCAGTTTGTTCTCAGTTTTTAAGAGTCTCTTATGCTTTGGCTCTCTCCCACTCTAACCTCTTTTTTTTTTCCTTCCCCTCCTCCATGGGTTTCTGTTAAGTTTCTCAGGATCCACATAAGAGTGAAAACATATGGTATCTGTCTTTCTCTGTATGGCTTATTTCACTTAGCATCACACTCTCCATTTCCATCCACGTTGCTACAAAGGGCCAAATTTTGTTCTTTCTCATTGCCATGTAGTACTCCATTGTGTATATAAACCACAATTTCTTTATCCATTCATCAGTTTCATTTATCTGTTATATTGGAGTTTGTCTCTATTTTATTTATTTCTTCTCTATTCTTTATTATTACCTTCCTTCTTTGTCTTTGGACTTTGTTTTTCTTCTTTGTAAATATATTTTCTGTGTAAAGTTAGGTTGTTTCTTTGACATTTTCCTTGCTTCTGGATGTAGGCCTATGTTGCTATAATCTTCCCTCTTAGAACATTTTTTGCTGCATGGCAAAGATGTTGGATTTCTGTGTTGTCACTTCATTTATCACTGTGTATTTTTTATTTCTTCTTTAATTGTTTTGGTTGACCTATTCATTGTTTAGTAGAAAGCTATTTAAACTCTATGTATTTGTGTTCTTTCCAGAATTTTTCTTATGGTTGATGTTTAGTTTCATAAATTTTTGGTCAGAAAAGATGCATGATTTGATTTCAATATTTTTGAACGTGTTGAAATATGTCTTGGGGCCTAATCATGATATATTCTGGAGAATTTTCATGTGCTATTGTAAAGAATTTGTAATCCTCTGTTCTAGGATGAAATGTTCTGAATGCACCTATTAGATCCACACTGTCTAATGTATCTGTCTGGAAAACATATTCATTGACTTAAGAGGGTTATTAAAGTCCCCTACTATTATTGTATTGCTATCAATTTCTTCCTGCATGTCTGTTAATAGTTGCTTTATATATTTGGGTGCTCCCATATTGGGTGAATAAATATTTACAGTTATTTTTTTTTAATTTTTAATTTTTTTTACATCTATTTATTTTTGAGAGACAGAGATAGCACAAGTGGAAAGGGGGCAGAGAGAGAAGGAGACAGAATCCAAAGCAGGCTCCAGGCTCTGAGCTGTCAGCACAGAGCCCGACACGGGGCTCGAACTCACAAACTGTGAAATCAAGACCTCAGCCAAAGTCGGACGCTTAACCGACTGAGCCACCCAGGCGCCCCAAATATTTACAGTTATTATATCTTCTTGGTGGATTGTTAGCTTTATGATTATGTGGTGTCCTCTTTTGTATCTTATTACAATCTTTAGTTTAAAGTCTATAAGTGTTTCTACCCCAGCTCTCTTTTTGCTTCCATTTTCATGGTAAATGTTTTTCAACCCTGTGCTTGCAATCTGCATATGTCTTTAGGTCTAAACTGAATCTCTTGTAGGCTGCATATAGATATGTCTTTGTTTTTTTGGTTTTTTTAATTTTATTTTTTTCATCCATTCAGTCACCCTCAATCATTTGATTGTAGCATTTAGTTCATTTACATTCAAATTAATTATTTATAGGTATGTACTCTTTGACATTTTGTTACTTGTTTTAGGGTTGTTTTTTGGTAATTCTTCTCTGTTCCATTCTTTTCTTGGACTCTTCCCTTGTGGTTTGATGGCATTCTTTAGTGATATTCTTGGATTTCTTTCTCTTTATTTTCTGCATATCTATTATAGGTTTTTGATTTGTTGTTACCATTAAGTTGTACAGCATTCTTTACATATAGCACTCTCTTCTAAGTTACTGATCACTTAAATTTTACTTCTCCCATCACATTTCATTAATATGATGCTATACTTTATATCCTTTTTTTGTTAATTCCTTGACTGATTTTTATTGATATAATTAATTTTACTGCTTTTTTGTTTTAACTTCTGTACTGTTTTTAGAAGTGATTAATCTACTACCTTTAATATGCTTGTAATTACCTGTGAAATATTATGTCCTATTTTTCTTACTCCTGATTATGGCCTTTTCTTTCCACTCAAAGAATTCCCTTTAACATTTCTTATAAGGCTGGTTTAGTAGTGATGCACTCTTTTACCTTTTATTTGTCTGGGAAGTGTATTCTTGGTTGCAGGTTTTATCCTTTTAGTACTTTAAATATATTATGACACTCCTTTCTGGCCTCCAAAAGTTTCTGCCAAAAAATCATTTAATAACTTTATTGGGTTTCACTTGTATGTAACTACTTTCTCTTGCTACTTAAAAATTTTTCTCTTTATTGCCTTTTTTTTTTTGCCATTTTAATTACTATGTGTCTTGGTGTGGACCTCCTTGGCTTAATTTTATTGGGGGTTGTCTGTGCCTCCTAGATCTGAATGTCTGTTTCTTTTCCCATATTAGGAAAGTTTCCAGCTATTATTTCTTCAAATAAATGTTCTACTTCCTTCTTTCTCTTCTTCTTCTGGAATCCCTATAGTGGGAATGCTATTACACTTGATGTTGCTGAGTTATTATTATTATTTTTTGTTTGCTGTTCAGCTCATTTTCTTTTTATTACTTCCTTACAGATTACTGATCCATTCTTCTGCTTCAATCTAATATTGATTCACTCCAGGATATTTTTAACTTCAGCTATTGACCTCTTCATCTCTGATTGGTTTCTTTTTAGATTTTATATCTCTTTGTGGAAGATCTGACTGGGATCCTCCACTCTTTTCTCAAGTCTATTAAGTATTCATATGAGAATTAATTTGAATTCTTTATCAGACTTATTGTTTATCTGTTTCATTTATTTCTTTTGGTGTGATTTTGTCCTGTCCTTTCATAATAGACATATTCCTCTCTCTCCTTATTTTGTCTTTTTGTGTTTGTTTATATGTATTAAGAAAGCTAACCTATGTCTCCTGATGTTGGAAGTAGTGGCCTTATAAAAAAGAGGTCCCATACTTCCCTTTCCCCTGTTCATTACACCCAGGTGCTTCAGGAGTGTGCTGTGTGCACTCTAATGTTGTGGTTGAGTCATGTTTACCTTCAGTCCAGTCATCTGCAATGGTCCCTTTGTCTTTTGTGGGCAAGGTTTGGTCACTGAGCTGTTAAGGAACCATTCATAAGTTATCTCGGGTCTGAGTTGGGTCAGAACAAATGCTTGCCCTCAACCTATTTGCCAGAACTTCAACAGTTTGGAACTGTAGGGTGGTCTCCCTGCATTGTCTCCTAAGAGGCTTCTGTTGGAGGGTGGGGCCTCCATTTGTCAGACCAGATATCTGCCCCCAGTTTGTTGAGATTGCAGTATCCTGAACTACTGGGCTTTTTCTTCATGTTGCCCACTGTGAAGTGTTTGTTGGTGGGATGGGCCAGCAGTTAGATCAGATGGATGCCCTGGCCTACTACTGGGGTGTGTGGTTATTTTTTCATCTCCATAGGGAAATAGTCAGTTTGGAGTGGGGTGGCCACTGTTGGGGCTTCTTGCTGCTTGAAAAATGAGAGGTGTCCGGCCCTACTTTGGATGTACTTCTGTTGAGTGGGGCAGGTTAAAAATGGTGAATTCCCTGGAGAATGCGGGGGTGGGTTGTGCAGTGTTAGCAAGGTATGTGTTGGTCTGCTTGCAGGGTGAGAAAAAGAGAAGTTTTGGAGGAACTCCTGTTGAGTGAAGTGGGTTGGATGGGGTGGTATGGAAAAGAACATGGGGGCAGGGACCATGCTTTTGGCAAGCTAGATCAGAGTGTTTGTGTTGGTTCCTTCAAGGTGTCTGGATATTTAGATCGGGAGGCCGGGAGAGAAATAGTGCCCACTGGATCCCTGTCCCTCTAGTACACATTATGAGATCAGTAAATAAATCTTTTTGTATATCCCAGGCACTTTTGGAACTGCTTCTATGTTGTATCTCTGAAGAGTTGTTTGTTAGGCTGTCCTTTTAAGGATGGGGACTTTTTTTATTGACCTCTGGTTCTCCCAGAGCCGATGCTTCTGATTTTTTAAGTTTGTAAAGCCCCAATGATTGTAAATATTCATGATATTCAGCTACTCTTGTTTTCCAAGCCAAATGTTATGGGGATTTGTCTTCCCAGAGCAAGTCTGGGGTGCCTGGTGTGGGTCTCTTTTTCTCCTTTCTCCATGCTTTTGCTTTCCCTTTCATTTGTGGTTAGTCTTGCAGATTGGTTTTGTTCTTTATCATGTGTATGCCTTTTCTACCATTTTCAGTGTGGTGTCCACTCTACACTTAACTGTGGAGAGTCTGTTCTCCAAGTCTTCAGGTCATTTTCTTGGTTAGTTACACCAATATGGGTGTTATCTAGGTGTATCCATGAAATGAGGTGAGCTTAGGATCCTCCTACTCTTCCATCTTCCTTGGAAGCATCTCAATATTTGCAAACCAAACAATGTAATACATCATATCAACAAAACAAAGTATAAAAATCATATAATCATTGCAATAGGTTCAGAAAAAGCATTTGCTAAAGTACAACATCCATTCATGATAAAATTTTTGAACAAAGTGGGTTTAGAGGGAAAATACTCCAAGATAATTAAGATCATATATGAAAAACTAATAGCTAACATCATACTCAATGGTGAAACACTTATAGCTTTTCCTCCAAGATCGTAAACAAGTGAAAAAGTGAACAAAGATGTTCACTTTCACTACTTTTGTTCAGGATAGTAATGGAAATCCTAACCACAAGAATCAGACAAAAAACAGGCATCCATATTGGTAAAGTAGAAGATAACCTGCCACCATTTACAGATGATATGATACCAAAGAGAATCCTAATAATCCACCAAAAAAAAAAAAAAAACTACTGAAAGTAATAAATCAATTCTGTAACATTGCAGGATAAAAACTAATACTCAGAAATCAATAGCATTTCTATACACTTGTAATGAATTAGAATAAAGAGAAATTAAGAAAAAAAGTCAATTTACAATTATAGCAAAAAAACAAGGTACCTAGGAATAAATTTAAACAAAAGGCAAATGATCTGTATTCTGAAAACTATAAAATATTTATGAAAGAAATTAATGATGATACAAGCAAATGGAAAGATATTCCATGCTCATTGATTGGAAGAAACAATATTGTTAAAATGCTCATACTTCCCAAAGCAATCTAAATATTTAATGTTATTCCTAACTATACACCAACATCATTTTTCACAAAAGTAGAACAAATGAGTCTAAAGTTGTATGGAACCACTAAGTACCCCAAAATACAAAGTAATCCTGACAAAAACAAAAAACAAGCAAAACAAAAAACAAAGCTGAAGTTATCAGAATCTCAGATTTCAAGATATACCATAAAGCTATAACAATCAAAACAGTATGGTACTGGCACAAAAAATAGCCACATAGATCAATAGAAAGGAATAGAGAGTTGAGAAATAAACCCACACTTACATGATCAACTAATCTATGACAAAGGAGGCAAGAATATACAATAAGGGAAGGACTGTCTCTTCAACAAATGGTGTTGGGAAAACTGAACAGCTACATGCAAAAGAATAAAATTGAATTACAATGCAAAATGGATTAAATGTGTAAATGTGAAGCTGAAAACATAAAATCCCTATAGGAAAACATAGGCAGTAATTTATTTGATGTCTTAGAAACATTTTGCTGGATAAATCTCTTGCAAGGGAAACAAAAAAAAACATTAAACTATTAGGACTCCACCAAAATAAAAATTTTTTGCACAGCAAAGAAAGCATCAAGAAAACAAAAAAGCAACCTATTAGTAAATGGAAGAAAATACTTCCAAATTATATATCTAATAGGGGTCAATATACAAAATATATACGAAATTTGCATAACTCACCATCAAAAAAAAAATAATCTAGTTAAAAAATGGGCAGAGGTCATGAATAGATACATTTCCAAAGAAAGCATACAGATAACCAACAGCCAAATGAAAAGATGCCCAACATTACTAATCTTCAAGGAAATAAAAATTTAAAGCAAAATGTAATGTCATTTTATACATTTCAGAATGGCTAAAATTATGTGTTGGCATAGATGTGGAGAATAAGGAATCTTCATGCACTCTTGGTAGGAATGCAAGCTGGGGTAGCCTCAGAGAAAAACAATTATGGAGGTTCCTCAGAATATTAAAAATAGAGATTCAATAATGAGATTCAATAATTCCACTCCTGAGTATTTACCTAAAGTAAACTAAAACACTGATTCAAGAAGATATACACACCACTGTGCTTATTGCAGCATTATTTACAATAGTGGAGATATGGAAGCAATACAAGTGTTTATTTATAGATAAATGCATAAATAAAATGATATTTATTTATGTATATATTATGGAATTTTACTCTGCCATAGGAAATAAAATAAAGCCTTTTGTGACAATATGAATGGACTTAGAGGGTGTCATGCTAAGTGAAATAAGTCAGTCACAGAAATACAGCATACAATTTCACTCATATGTGGAATTTAAAAGTATAAAACAAATGAAAAAACAAATACAAAATGAGACAAACAGAAAAACAGGAGCAATAAGTGGGGAAATGGATTAAATAGATAAAAGTTTAAGTGTACACATATGTTGATAAGCACTGATAAATGTATGGAACTATTGAATCACTATATTATACACCTGAAAGTAATATAACCCTGTATATTAATTATTCTTGAATTAAGAAAAACAAACAACTCAAAAAGACAAGGAATAAATGTTGGTGAGTATGTGGGGAAAAAGGAACTCTTGTACACTATTGGTGGGAATGTACATTGTTACAACTACTGTGGAAAACAGTCTCAAGGTTTCTCAAAAAATTAAATATTGAACAATCATGTGATCCAGTAATTCCATTATTGCGTATTTACTGAAAGAAACTGAAAATACTAATTTGAAAAGATTTATGCCCTCTTTTGTTTATTGTAGCATTATGTATGATAGCCAAGATGTGTAAACAACTTTACTGCCCATTGATAGACAAATGGACAAGGAAGATGTAATACATATATAAAAGAAAATATTACACAACCATTAAAAAGGTGAGATCATGCCATTTGTGACAACATAAATGAACCTAGAGGGTATTATCTAAGTGAAATAAGTCAGAGTGAGAAAGAAAAATACCATATGATTTCACTTATCTGTGGAATCTAAAAAAAACCACATGGATAAATAAACAAACAAAAAAACACAATTAGACCTATAAATACAGAAAACAAACTGATTTCATGCTGGGGCAGTAGGGGAGTTGTGCAAAATGGATGAAGGGGAGTGGGAGATACAGAGTGGGAGATACAGGGTAAGGGGAAAAAACAGAGAGGGAAGCAACCCATATGAGATTCAACCCATATGAGATTCTTTACTCTAGATAACAAACTGAGAGTTGATGGAGGGATGTGAGAGTGCAATTGGCTAAATGAGTGATGGGTATTAAGGAGGGCACTTGTGATGAGCACTGGGTATTATATGTAAGTGATGAATCACTAAATTCTATTCCTGAAACCAATATTTCCCTATATATCAACTAACTAGAATTTAAATAAAAACTTGAAACAAAAGCAAACATACAAACAAACAAAAACAAAGCCATAGTAATAAAATAGTGTAGTATAGGTACCAACAAAGGCATGTTACTAAAGGATAGAATATAGAACCCATATCTTAGTATATATGGTCAACCTATATTTTACAAGAGAGCCAAGAATACCTACAGGAAATTGATAATCTCTTCACCAAATAGTTTTTGGAAAACTGAAGAAACACATGGAGTACAATGCAATTTGATCCTGATCTTACACTCCCCACAAAAATGAACTCAAAATGGTTGAAGGTTTAAGACCTGATAGCATAAAACATGTAGAAGAAAACATGCAAGAATCTCATTTATATTTGTCTTGGCAATAAGTTTTTGAACATGATGCTGAAAGCAGAAGAATAAAATAAAAAATCAACAACTGGGATGACATCAAACTCAAAAACTTGTACATAGCAAAAGGAACAATTAACAAAATGAAACACCAACCTATTGCATATAAGAGGAAACTTTTGTAAATTATATTTTAGGTAAGGAGTTAATACCCCAAACATATAAAGAACTCAGTCAACTTAATAAGAACAAGAAGAACCACACAATCCAGTTAAAAAAAAAAGTGGGCTGATGAATTAAAATATAAGATTTTTCCAAAAATGGCATCAGTATGGCCAATGGATATATAGAAAGATGCTCAATATTGTTAGTCATCAGGGACATGTAAAGCAAACCCATAATACAATACCACCTCACACATTTTAGAATGGCTATCATCAAAATGATAAGACACAAGAGGTGTTAGTGAGAATGTGTTAAAAATAGAACCCTTATGTACTATTATTGGGTATTTAAAATAGTTCAACCACTATTGAAAACAATATGCAGTTTCTTCAAAAAATTAAAGAGATATGCACTATATAATGCAATAATTATACTTCTGGGTATATTCCCAAAGGAAGTAAAAATAAGATTTTGACAAGATATATGCACTCTCATGTTTATTGCAGCATTACTCACAGCAGCTAAGACACAGAAACAACCCAAATGCCTATCGATGCATGAATGGATAAAAAAGATGTGGTACAAATATACAATAAAGTATTTTTCATCCCTGAGAAAGCAGGATATCCTGCAATATGCAACAACATGGATGGACCTTGAGCACACTATGCTAAGCAAGATAAGTCAGAGAAAGGCAGGTACTGTGATATCACATATATATGGAAACTAATATATATATATTTATATATATTTACAAATATATATTTATATTTATTTATTATATTTATATTTATATATTTTCTATATATTTATTTAATTAATAACTGAATAAAGTGGTTTCCAGGGGTTGAGGGGATAAAAGTGTTGATGCTTATGGGTACAGATTTTTAATGGGTAGTAAATTAGCCATAGAGATCTAATGCACAACATAGTGAATATAGACAAAAATATTATACTATATATGTAATGTGATAAATGTCACTACATTGTCAATCATATTATAATATACAAATGTTTCAAAGTACCACACTGTACACCAATAACTAACACAATGTTACATATTTTTTTAAAAAGCTCTGGCCTGAAGGTTAACTTCCAATCATTCTAAGTACTGAGATCCTCCCTTTGGGGACACTGAAAATTCTTATCACACCCTCAACTGCTAGAAGCCAAGAAATATAGAGTAGGCTGTCTGGACAATCATAAAGTTTTGAGAGAGAATCAAGAGCTACGACAGGGTTGAAAAATAGGTTTCATGTCCTACACAAGCCCACCCCTTCAGGCCTGGAAGAGGTGAATTCTTTATTTAATACATAAAAAATAGCACAGAGAGTCAAGTAAAATAAAGAAATCATAGAATATGTTCCAAACAAAAGAAGAAAATAAAACATCAAAAAAGACCTTAATGAAAGGAGATACATAATTTACCTGATAAATAATTTAAAAAGATGCCCATAAACATGGTTATGAGGTCAGAAAAATAATGGATAAACAAGTGAGAATTTCAAAAAATATAGAAAATAAAGAAAGTACCAAATAGAAGTCATAGAGCCAAAGAGTATGATAATTGAACTGAAAAATATAACAGGGGTTCCATAGCAGACTACATGAAGTGGAAGAAAATGTCAGTGAACTCAAAAACAAGACACTAAAACTCGTTGAATCACATCAGCATAAAGAAAAATACAGAGAGCTTAAGGGACTTATGAACAAACATCAAGCAAACCTTCACATCATAGGGACTACAGAAGGAGAAGAGAGAGAGAAAGGAGCAGAAAACTTATTTTAAAAAATAATGGCCAAAAAACTCCTCTCACCTGGGAAAGAAAACAGACATCCATCCAGGTGCCCAGAAAGTTACAAATAAAATGAACCCAAAGAGACCCACACAAAGACACATTATAATGAAAGTGCCAAAATTTAAAGTCGTGAAGAGACCCTTAAAAGCTAAAAAAGGAAACAACTTTTTCCATACAGGGACTATAAGACTATATAAGACCTAAGACTATCAGAGGATTTTTCTGCTAAACTTTCTAGGCCAGAAGGGGGTGCTGCAGTATATTAAAAGTGCTGAAAGAAAAAAAAAAAGAAAAAAGAAAAACAAAACCCTGACTACCTAGACAAATACTGGCAAGGATGTGGAGAAAAAGGAACACTCTTGCACTGTTGGAGGGAATGCTAACTGGTACAGACATTCTGGAAAACAGTATGGAGTTTCCTCAAAACATTAAAAATAGAACTACCTTATGATCCAGTAATTTCACTACTGGTTATTTGCCCCAAATAATACAAAAATAATAATTCAAATGGATACAGGCACATGCATTATTTTCAATAGCCACCCAGCACACAATCACTTTTGTACTCTGTGTTTCTATGTGTTTGACCTTTTTTTTTTTTTTTTTAAGATTCATCATATAACTGATACCATGTAGTATTTGCCTTTTTCTGTCTGGCTTATTTCACTTAGCATAATGCACTTAATGTCTACCCATGTGGTCACAAATGGCAAGATATCTTTCTCATGGCTGAATAATATTCCATTCTACATATATACTCCTGCTTCTTTATCCATAATATTCCATTAAACATATATACTCCTGCTTCTTTATCCATTCATCTGTTGATGTACACTTAGGCTCTTTATATATCTTGGCTATTGTGAATAATGCCACAATGAGCATGAAAGTGCAGATATTTCTTCAATATACTGTTTTTATTTCCTTTGGATATATACGCAGAAGGGGATTCCTGGATCATATGGTAGTTCTGTTTTTAATTTTTTGAGAAATATCCATACTGTTGTCAATAGTGTCTGCATCAGTTTACAAACCCACCCACAATGAACAAGGGGTCCATTTTCTCTACATGCTCACCAGCATTTGTTATCACTTGTCTTTTTGGTGATAACCATCCTACCAGTTGTGAGGTGATATCACATATTTGTTTTGATTTGCATTTGATCAGTTCATCATTAATCCTGACGATTAGTGATGTTAAATACCTTTTTCATGTACCTGCTGGTTACTCTTATGTCTTCTTTGGGAAAATGTCTATTTAGGTCCCCTGTTCACTTTTTAGTCATTTTTTTTTTGTTATTGAGTTGTAGGAGTTCTTCATGTATTTTAAATATAAACTCCTTATTAGATTCAAAATTTGAAAATATTTTCTTTCACTCTGTGGTTTGCCTTTTCATTTTGTTGACGGATTCCTTTGCTATACAGAAGCTTTTGAGTTGGATGAAGTTCTACTTGTTAATTTTTGCTTTTGTTGCTGTTGCTTTTTGTGTCAAATCCAAAACAATTCTCACCAAGATTGAGGTAAATGAACTTTGCCCCTTATGTTTTTTGTTTATTGTTTTTTCTTTCCTAGAAGTTTTACAGTTTCAGGTCCTACATTAAAGAATTTACTTTGGGTTGATTTTTGTATATGGTGTGAGGTTGGGGTTCAACATATGTTTTGAATCTAAAACTATCGTTGACATTTCCCAGATGACAAACTCACACACAAAAAAGTCTTGGGTTTTTTTGTTGTTTGTTTGTTTGTAAAAAATGAACATCTAGAGAGGGGTAATGAAAAAGGATAAAACAGCACAAACATTCAGCTCATCTCCCCCATTTGTAGGAAAGTAGATTTTGCTCCAGATAAGAAAGGACATCAACTGGAATCTGCTAATTCCTAGACATGATGGCAGCGTAGGACACTGGGCTCATTGTGTCATGCTGACCACTTAGATTCCACCCACATCGGCCTAAATAACCCAGAAAACCACCAGAAGACTAGCAGAATGGACTCTCTGGAGCCAAGCATAGACAAGACGCCCACGGAAGAGCATAGGAAAGGTGGAGAGGTGGTGCATGCTACTGGCAGGAGGGAGCCTGGGTGATGGAGGGGCAGCCAGCCTGCCCAGCAAGGCAGAGCCGCCTAGTCTGGATTGCAAAAGTGGAGGGGCCAGACTGCATGAGTTCTGACAGCCAGCGGGACTTAACATCTGGAGTGTTATAAGTCAACAGCTCTGCTCAGAGACTGGGAGGGCTGGAGGAAAATGGGAGGGAGAGGTGTTGAGGCCTGGAGAACAGAGCTCAGCTTGGCAGGGAACAAAGGCACTCACCAGCACCATCCCCTCGCCCGTCCCCTACCTAAAAATTCCAAAAGGAACCAGTTCCCATCACAGACCTTGCTTGCACCACGCAAACACCCAACGCTGTGCTTCTGTGGATCCATCGCTCTGACAGGTCTGCCTCCCTCCCAGTGCTACAGGGCCCTTCCCGCAGGGGACCACCAAAGGCAAAGTGACCTGAGCCTGCCCCTGCCACCACTGTGCACATTATGGATCCACCCTGGCTAATACGCCAGATCCCATCAAAGCAGCACCACAAGCCTGGCAGTGTGCAAGTAGCCCAGACAGGGGCCACACCACACCACAGTGAGTCCTGCCCCTGGGAGAGGGGAAGATAAGTTACACACCATTCTGACTGTGGCCCCAGCGGCAGGCTGGGTGCAGACATCAGGTCAGACCGCGGCCCTGCCCACCAACGCAAGGTACTCCAGACAACACAGGGGAAGTGCCCTGCAGTTCCACACCACCCAGGGACTACCCGAAATGATGACACAGAAGAATTCTCCTCAAAAGAAATTCCAGGAACTAGCAACAGCTAACAAACTGATCAAAAACGATTTAGGCAATGTAACAGAAAATGAATTGAAAATAATAGAAAATTAATCGCTGGGCTTGAAAAAACTATACAGGACAGCAGAGAAACTATTGCTACAGAGATCAAGGGACTAAGAAACAGTCAGGAGGAGCTAAAAAATGATATAAATGAGCTGCAAAATAAAATGGAGGCGACCACAGCTCATATTGAAGAGGCAGAGGAGAGAAGAGGAGAATTAGAAGATAAAATTATGGTAAAAGAGGAAGCTGAGAAAAGGAGAGATAAAAAAATCCAGGAGTATGAGGGGAGAATTAGAGTGCTAACTGAAATAATTAAACGTAATAATATACACATAATTCAGATTCCAGAGGAGGAAGAGAGAGGGAAAGGTGCTGAAGGTGTACTTGAAGAAATCATAGCTGAGAACTTCCCTGCTCTGGGGAAAGAAAAAGCATTGAAATCCAAGAGGCACAGAGAACTCCCTTCAGATGTAACTTGAATCGATCTTCTGCACGACATATCATAGTGAAACTGGCAAAATACAAGGATAAAGAGAAAATTCTGAAAGCAGCTAAGGATAAACATGCTCTAACATATAAAGGGACACCGATAAAACTAGTGGCAGACCTATCTACTGAAACTTGGCAGGCCAGAAAGGAATGGCAAGAACTCTTCAATGTGATGAACAGAAAAAAAATATGTAGCTGAGAATCCTTTATCCAGCAAGTCTGTCATTTAGAATAGAAGGAGAGATAAAGGTCTTCCCAAACAAACAAAAACTGAAGGAATTCATCACCACTAAACCAGCCCTACAAGAGATCCTAAGGGGGATCCTGTGAGACAAAATACCAGACACATCACTACAAGCATAAAACCTACAGACATCACAATGACTCTAAACCCATATCTTTCTATAATAACACTGAATGTGAATGGACTAAATGCTCCAACTAAAAGACATAGGGTATCAGAATGGATAAAAAAACAAGACCCATCTATTTGCTGTCTCCAAGACACTCATTTTAGACCTGAGGACACCTTCAGATTGAAAGTGAGGGGATGAGGAATTATCTATCATGCTACTGGAAGTCAAAAGAGAGCTGGAGTACCCTTAGTTATATCAGACAAACTAGACTTTAAATTAAAGTCTGTAACAAGAGATGAAGAAGGGCATTATATAATAGTCACAGGGTCTATCCATCAGGAAGAGCTAACAATTATAAATATCTATGTGCCAAATACGGGAGCCCCCAGATATATAAAACAATCACAAACACAAGCAACCTTATTGATAAGAATGTGGTAATTGCTGGGGACTTTAATACTCTACTTACAACAAGGGATAGATCATCTAGACTCAGGATCAATAAAAAGGCAAGAGCCCTGAATGATACGTTGGATCTGATGGACTTGACAGATATATTTAGAACTCTGCATCCCAAAGCAACAGAATATACTTTCTTCTTGAGTGCACATGAAACATTCTCCAAAACAGATCACATACTGGGTCACAAAACACCCTTTCATAAGTATACAAGAATTGAAATCATACCATGCATACTTTCAGACCACAATGCTATGAAGCTTGAAATCAACCACAGGAAAAAATCTGGAAAACCTCCAAAAGCAAGGAGGTTAAAGAACACCCTACTAAAGAATGCATGGGTCAACCAGGCAATTAAAGAAGAAATCAAGAAATATATGCAAACAAATGAAAATGAAAATACAACAATCCAAACGTTTGGGATGCAGCGAAGGCCATCCTGAGAGGAAAATACATTGTAATCCACACCTATCTCAAGAAACAAGAAAAGAATCAAATACAAAATCCAACAGCACACCTAAAGGAAATAGAAGCAGAACAGCAAAGAAAGCCTAAACCCAGAAGAAGAAGAGACATAATAAAGATCAGAGGAGAAATAAACAATATAGAATCTAAAAAAAAAAAAAAAAAACCGTAGAGCAGATCAACGAAACCAAGAGTTGGTTTTTTGAAAAAATAAACAAAATTGACAAACCTCTAGCCAGTCTTCTCAAAAAGAAAAGGGAGATGACCCAAATAGATAAAATCATGAATGAAAACGGAATTCTTACAACCAATCTTCAGAAATACAGGCAATTATCAGGGAATACTAGGAAAAAATATATGCCAACAAACTGGACATCCTGGAAGAAATGGACAAATTCCTAAACACCGACACACTTCCAAAACTCAAACAGGAAGAAATGGAAAGCTTGAACAGACCCATAACCAGAGAAGAAATTGAATCAGTTATCAAAAATCTCCCAACAAATAAGAGTCCAGGACCAGATGGCTTCCCTGGGGAATTCTACTAGACATTTAAAGTAGAGATAATACCTATCCTTGTCAAGCTGTTCCAAAAAATAAAAAGGGAAGGAAAACTTCTGGACTCATTCTATGAAGCCAGCATTCCTTTGATTCCCAAAGCAGACAGAGACCCGGCAAAAAAAAGAGAACTACAGACCAATATCCCTGATGAATATGGATGCAAAAATTCTCAATAAGATACTAGCAAATCGAATTCAACGGCATATAAAAAGAATTATTCACCATGATCAAGTGGGATTCATTCCTGGGCTGCAGGGCTGGCTCAGTATTCGCAAATCAATCAATGTGATACATCACATTAATAAAAGAAAAGAGAAGAACCATATGATCCTGTCAATCGAGGTGGAAAAAGCATTTCACAAAATTCAGCATCCTTTCTTAATAAAAACCTTCGAGAAAGTCGGGATGGAAGGAACATACTTAAACATCATCAAAGCCATTTATGAAAAGTCCACAGCCAATATCATCCTCAATGGGGAAAAACTGAGAGCTTTCTTCCTGAGATTAGGAACATGACAGGGATGTCCACTCTCACCGCTGTTGTTTAACATAGTGTTGGAAGTGCTAGCATCAGCAATCAGACAACAAAAGGAAATCAAAGGCATCAAAATTGGCAAAGATGAAGTCAAGCTTTCACTTTTTGCAGATGACATGATATTATACATGGAAAATCCGACAGACTCCACCAAAAGTCTGCTAGAACTGATACATGAAGTCAGCAAAGTTGCAGGATACAAAATCAATGTACAGAAATCAGTTGCATTCTTATACACTAACAATGAAGCAACAGAAAGACAAATGAAGAAACTGATCCCATTCACAATTGCACCAAGAAGCATAAAATACCTAGGGATAAATCTAACCAAAGATGTAAAAGATCTGTATGCTGAAAACTATAGAAAGCTTATGAAGGAAATTGAAGAAGATATAAAGAAATGGAAAAACATTCCATGTTCATGGATTGGAAGAATAAATATTGTTAAAATGTCAATACTACCCAAAGCTATCTACACATTCAATGCAATCCCAATCAAAATTGTACCAGCATTCTTCTTGAAACTAGAACAAGCAATCCTAAAATTTGTATGGAACCACAAAAAGGCCCCGAATAGCCAAAGTAATTTTGAAGAAGAAGACCAAAGCAGGAGGCATCACAATCCCAGACTTTGGCCTCTACTACAAAGCGGCAATCATGAAGACAGCATTGTATTGGCACAAAACCAGACACATAGACCAATGGAATAGAATAGAAACCCCAGAACTAGACACACAAAAGTACAGCCAACTAATCTTTGACAAAGCAGGAAAAAATATGCAATGGAAAAAAGACAGTCTCTTTAACAAATGGTGCTGGGAGAACTGGACAGCAACTTGCAGAAGGATGAAACTAGACCACTTTCTTACACCATTCACAAAAACAAACTCAAAATGGATAAAGGACCTGAATGTGAGACAGGAAACCATCAAAACCCTAGAGGATAAAACAGGGAAAAACGTCTCTGACCTCAGCTGCAGCAATTTCTTACTCGACACATCCCCAAAGGCAAGGGTATTAAAAGCAAAAATGAACTACTGGGACCTTATGAAGATAAAAAGCTTCTGCACAGCAAACGAAACAATTCCCAAAACTAAAAGGCAACCAACGGAATGGGAAAAGATATTTGCAAATGACATATCGGACAAAGGGCTAGTATCCAAAATCTATAAAGAGCTCACCAAACTCCACACCCGAAAAACAAATAATCCAGTGAAGAAATGGGCAGAAAACATGAATAGGCACTTCTGTAAAGAAGACATCCAGATGGCCAACAGGCACATGAAAAGATGCTCAACGTCGCTCCTCATCAGGGAGATTCAAATAAAAACCACACTCAGATATCACCTCATGCCAGTCAGAGTGGCTAAAATGAACAAATCAGGAGACTATAGATGCTGGAGAGGATGTGGAGAAACAGGAACCCTCTTGCACTGTTGGTGGGAATGCAAATTGATGCAGTCGCTCTGGAAAACAGTGTGGAGGTTCCTCAAAAAGTTATAAATAGATCTACCCTACGACCCAGCAGGAGCACTGCTAGGAATTTACCCAAGGGATATAGGAGTACTGATGCATAGGGGCACCTGTACCCCAATGTTTATAGCAGCACTCTCAACAATAGCCAAATTATGGAAAGAGCCTAAATGTCCATCAACTGATGAGTTGATAAAGAAATTGTGGTTTATACACACAATGGAGTACTATGTGGCAATGAGAAAGAATGAAATACGGCCCTATGTAGCAACGTGGACGGAACTGGAGAGTGTGATGCTAAGTGAAATAAGCCATACAGAGAAAGATGGATACCATATTTTTCACTCTTATGTGTATCCTGAGAAACTTAACAGAACCCTATGGGGGAGGGGAAGGAAAAAAAGAGCTTAGAGTGCAGAGCATAAGAGACTCTTAAAAACTGAGAACAAACTGAGGGTTGATGGGGGGTGGAAGGGAGGGGAGAGTGGGTGATGGGTATTGAGGAGGCGCATTTTGGGATGACTACTGGGTGTTGTATGGAAACCAATTTGACAATAAATTTCATATTAAAAAAATAAATTAAAAAATAGATTGTTTTCCCTAGCTTTGTGAAAAACACTGGTGATATTTTGATGAGGATGGCATTAAATATGTCAGTTGCTTTGGGTACTATAGATATTTTAACAATATTTGTTCTTCCAAACCTGGACATGGAATGTTTTTCCATTTCTTTGTGTTGTCTTCAGTTTCTTTCATCACTGTTTTATAGTTTTCTGAGTTCACTTCTTACACCTGTTTGGTTATGTTTATTTCTAGGTATCTTACAGCATCTGGTGCAATTGTAAATGGGTTTCTTAATTTCTCTTTCTGATGCTTCATTAATGGTGTCTATTGAAATGATCATATGGTTCTTTTTTTTATTGATGTGATGTATCACTTTGATTGATTTGTGAATATTGAACCACTCTTGAAATGTAGAAATAAATCCCTCTTGATAACAGTGAAACATTTTTTCAGTATATTGTTGGATTCGGTTTGCTAGTATTTTATTGAGGATTTTTGCATTTCTCTTCATCAAAGATATTGGTCTGTCAGGGTAAATTTGACCTCATGTAATGAATTTGGAAGTTTTCTTTCCTTTTCTATTTTTTGAAATAGAAAAATAGGCCTTAACTCTTCTTAAAATATTTGGTAAAGT
This sequence comes from Panthera onca, assembly GCF_046562875.1. NCBI lineage: Eukaryota > Metazoa > Chordata > Mammalia > Carnivora > Felidae > Panthera > Panthera onca. The sequence continues at coordinate 63,185,218 of NC_138357.1, forward strand.
GGGGAGAGGAGTTAAGATGGTGTATCAGTATGGGTATCCTAAGCTTGTCTCATCCATGAAACACAGCTAGATCAAGATCAAACCATTTTGAACACCAAGAAAATTGATCTGAAGATAAAGGCAACAATCTGCATAACTTGAGCTACAGAACTTGGCAGGTTCATGGTGCGGAGATGTGAATTGAGAGAAAGAAGAGCTGTGGAGGTGAGGGTGCCATTTGGACAGAAAGAGAAAGACAAAGGGGGAGAGTGCACTGTATCGGGATTGCACAAGAAAAAACACACACCCCCACCAAAGTAGCTGGAGAGAAAGAGTGAAAACACTCACAGGGGACTGGATAAGAAATCTGTTCCCCAAAACCATTTATGGGGGCAAAGGAGACGGTTTCAGTACCACCAATATATAAAAGTGGACCACAGAGTCTGAAGGTTCACAGCCCAGGGTCTGGCACTGCTCTGGTGAGTAATAGGGCAAAGCCCCAGGAGTAGGCAGTATGGTCTGAGCAATCCATGTGTCACACAGGCAGAAGCAATTCCCCTGCTTGGAGTGCATTTCATAGAGGCCATATGGACTTCCGGAGGGTAAAGGTCCTAAGAGACCCTGGAGAGCAGCCACATTTGCTGGTATTGTTACAAAGACACCAGAGTGCACCAAAACCCATCACCAGCTATGTGCTATGATTTGCAATAAACTCTGAACTTCTGCAACTGTGTGATCACAAGCCAGCACCTGCCCATTGTTTGGCAAGACGCTGCTCCAGAGAATCAGTATGGGTGCAAGTCACGGAGGGTCTCTGAAGTGTGGGGGTTTTGAAACACAGCACAATCTGAAATAAAACTCTGGAAATAGGCGCCACCTGGCAGGCAGACAGCTTGGACATGGTCAGGGTAAAGGCAGGGAGTGGATGGAAGCCTGAGATAAAGGAGGGGTGCTTGATCATGTGTTGGTGAAAACACAAAGTTCCTGTACCAAAGACTAGGGAGCTGGGTGAGGCCATTATCACCCCTACTGTGTGCACACACATGCACACACAGATCCACCCCAGTAAGCTAAGCAGTGCCACCAACTGGAGAACAGAGCTGTTACACCAAGCTCCGCCCAGTTACACCCTCCAGGCACATCCCCTACAAGTGGAGCACAAATCACTCTACTTGCTTAGTCCACAGTATACAGTGCGCTTCAAATTTTCAGCGCTAAGTTAAACTGGAAGTAACTTCATTCATGTTTCATTGTATTTACTGGTTCATTTATTTGTTCATTTCCTGGCTTCTGTTTTTCATTAAATTACATTCTTTGTTTTTCTTTTGTTTTCTATTTCTTCTATATGGAAAGGGAAAATTCTTTTCTGTTTCTTTTTTAAATATTTTATTCTATTTTATTTTCTTTATTTTAATCTATTTTACTATTTTTTATTTTTAATTTTTTTAAACTTTTCTTTCAAATCCTTTCTCCTTTTCCTCTATTTTACCAAGATTCTTTAAACAAGAAGACTGAAATAAACCTAGGGTTTAGCATCATTTATTCGATACTTTACTTTTGTGTTAAGTTTTTTAGTTTTTATTATATACTTTTTTTCTTCATCCAAAATGACAAAAAAAAAAAAAAAGATTAACTCCAAAAGAAAGAACAGGAAAAGATGAAATCCAGGGACTTAATCAACACAGATATAAGTAAGATGTCTGAACTAGAATTTAAAATCATGATTATAAGAATACTAGCTGGGGTTGAAAAAAGCATAGTAGACACCAGAAAATACTTCCTTTTTTAATTAAAAAATAATTTTTATTTATTTTTGAGACAGAGAAAGTGTGAGTGGAGGAGGGGCAGAGAGAGAAGGAGACACATAATCTGAAGCAGACTCCAGGCTCCACACTGTCAGCACAGAGTCCAATGCTGAGCTTGAACTCACAAACTGTGAGATCCAATGCAAAATGAAGTCAGACACTTAGTTGGCTGAGCCACCCAGATGCCCCAAGAATCCCTTTCTGCAGAGATTAAAGAACTAAAATCTAGTCAGGCCAAATTAAAAATGTTATAACAAGATGTGATCTCAAATTGGTTTTGTGATGGCAAGGATGGATGACACAGAACAGTGAATCACTGAGATAGAATATAGAATTATAGAAAATACGGAAGCAGGAAAAAGAAGGAAATAAAAGCAAAAGGTCATGATACAAGCCTTACAGAACTCAGTGACTTATTACCAAGGAATAACACTTGAATAATAGGAGTTCCAAAAGATGAAGAGAAAGTGGCAGAAGGTTTATGTGAACAAATTATAGCTGAAAACTTTCCTAATCTGGGAATGACCACATACATCAAAATCTAAGAAGCACAGAGAACTCCCATTAGTTTCAACAAAAACCAACCATCACCAAGGCATATCAAAGTCAAATTCACAAAATACACAACAAGGAAAGATTTATGAAAGCAGCAAGGGAAAAAGTCCTTAACCTACAAAAGAAGTCAGATTTGTGGTCAGACCTGTCCAAAGAAACTTGGCAGGCCAGAAAGGAGTGGCAGAATATATTCAACGTGTTGAATCAGGAAATTATGCAGCCAAGAATTCTTTATCCAGCAAGTCAGTCATTCAAAATAGGAGAGATAAAGAGTTTCTCAGACAAACAAAAACTAAAGGAGTTCCTGACCACTAAACCAACTCTGCAAGAAACTTTAAGGGTAACTCTGAGAAAAAACAAACCAAAACAAATCAAAACAAATAAGACCAAAAGCAACAAAGACTAGAAAGGAGCAAAGAACATCACCAGAAACACCAACACTACAGGCAGCACAATGGCACTAAATTCAGATCTTTCAATGATCACTCTAAATATAAATGGAATAAATGTTCCAACCAAAAGAAACAGGGTCAGAATGGATAAGAAATCATTCTATATGCTGCCTAGAAGAGACTCCTTTTATACCTAAAGATACCTGCAGATTGAAAGTAAGGGGATGGAGAATCATCTATCATGCCAATGGAGGTCAAAAGAAAGCTGTAGTAGCCATATTTGTATCAGACAAACTAGATTATTTTAATGTTTTTTGAGACAGAGGGCTCAACTGAGAGCGAGAGACAGAGAGAGACAAAACCACAAGGGGAAGAGAGAGGGAGAGAGAGAATCAGGGCTCACCTAAAGCAGGGATCATGTTTTACCCAAAGCGGGGCTCCTGCTCACCCACTGTGGGACTTGAACACACAAACCATGAGATCATGACCTAAGCCAAAGTCAGGTACTTAAAAATGGAGCCACACAGGAACCCTAAAAATAAACTAAATTTAAACCAAAGACTGACAGGAGATACAGAAGGGCATTATATCATAATTAAGGGGTCTATCCACCAAGAAGGTCTAACAATTGTAAATATTTATGCCCCCAACTCAGTGGAACACAAATATATAAATCAATTAATCACAAACATAAAGAAACATTGATAATAATAACATAATACTAGGGGGCTTCAACACCCCACTTACAACAATGGACAGCATCTAAGCAGAAAATCAACAAGGAAACAATGGCTTTGCATGACACACTGGACAAGATGTATTTAACAAACATTTCACGCTGAAGCAAAAGAATACACATTCTTCCCGAATGCATGTGGAACATTCTCCAGAATAGATCACATACTGGGACACGAATCATCCCTCAACAAGTACAAAAAGATCGATATCATACCATACATATGTTAAAATCACAAGGCTATGAAATTTGAAATCAACCACAAGAAAAAATTTGGGAAGACCACGCATAATTGGAGATTAAAGAACATTCTACTAAATAATGAATAGGTTAACCAAAAAATTAAAGAGGAAATGAAAAAGTACATGTAAGCCAATGAAAATGAAAACATAACAGTCCAAAACGTCTAGGATTCATCAAAGGTGGTCATAAGAGGGAAGTATACAGTAATCCAGGCCTTTCTAAGGAAGGAAGAGATGTCTCAAATACACAACCTAACCTTACACCTAAAGGAGCTGGAAAACAAAAAACAACAAATAAAGTCCAAAACCATCAGAAGAAGGGAAATAAAAGATTATAGCATAAATCAATGAAATCAAAATAAAAAAAAAAAAAAACAGAACTGACAAAAAAACCAGGAGGTGGTTCTTTGAAAGAATTGACAAAATTGGTAAAACTGTTGCCAAATTTATCAAAAAGAAAGAGAAAAAGACCCATATAAATAAAATCACAAATGAAAGAGGAGAAATCACAGCCAACACCACATAAATACAAACAGTAATAAAATAATATTATGAGCAATTGTATGTCAATAAATTGGACAATCTGGAAGAATGGAAAAATTCCTAGAAACATATAAACTACCAAAAAAGAAACAGGAAGATATAGATAGTTTGAACAGACCCATAACCAGTAAAAGAAATTGAATCAGTAATCAAAAATCCCCAACAAACAAGAGTCCAGGCCAAATGGCTTTCCAGGGGAATTCTACCAAACATTTAAAGATATAACACCTATTCTTTGAAGGTGTTCCAGAAAAATAGAAATGGCAGGAAAGCTTCCAAACTCATTCTATAAAGCCAGCATTACCTTAATCCAAATGCCAGACATAGACTTCACTAAAAGGGAGAACTACAGAACAATTTCCCTCATGAACATGGCTTCAAAAATCCTGAACAAGATCCTAGAAAATGGAATCCAACAATACATTTAAAAAATTATTCACCGGAGTGCCGGAAGATGGCGGCGTAGGAGGACGCGGGGCTCACAGCGCGTCCTGCCGATCACTTAGATTCCACCTACACCTGCCTAAAGAACCCAGAAAACCGCCAGAGGATTAGCAGAAGGGAGTCTCCGGAGTCAAGCGCAGACGAGAGGCCCACGGAAGAGGGTAGGAAGGGCGGCGAGGCGGTGCGCGCTCCACGGACTGGCGGGAGGGAGCCGGGGCAGAGGGGCGGCTCGCCGGCCAAGCAGAGCCCCCGAGTCTGGCTGGCAAAAGCGGAGGGGCCGGACAGACTGTGCTCCGACAGCAAGCGCGACTTAGCGTCTGGGAGGTCATAAGTTAACAGCTCTGCTCGGAAAGCGGGAAGGCTGGAGGACAAAGGGAGGGAGAGCTGCTGAGCCCCCGGACGGCAGAGCTCAGCTTGGCGGGGAACAAAGGCGCCAGCGCCATCTCCCCCGCCCATCCCCCAGCCAAAATCCCAAAGGGAACCAGTTCCTGCCAGGGAACTTGCTCGCTCCGCGCAAACACCCAACTCTGTGCTTCTGCGGAGCCAAACCTCCGGCAGCGGTTCTGACTCCCTCCCACTGCCACAGGGCTCCTCCTGAAGTGGATCACCTAAGGAGAAGCGAGCTAAGCCTGCCCCTCCAGCCCCCGTGCACTTTGCCTACCCACCCCAGCTAATACGCCAGATCCCCAGCAACACAAGCCTGGCAGTGTGCAAGTAGCCCAGACGGGACACGCCACCCCACAGTGAATCCCGCCCCTAGGAGAGGGGAAGAGAAGGCACACACCAGTCTGACTGTGGCCCCAGCAGTGGGCTGGGGGCAGACATCGGGTCGGACTGCGGCCCCGCCCACTAACTCCAGTTATACACCACAGCACAGGGGAAGTGCCCTGCAGGTCCTCACCACGCCAGGGACTCTCCAAAATGACCAAACGGAAGAATTCCCCTCAGAAGAATCTCCAGGAAATAACAACAGCTAATGAACTGATCAAAAAGGATTTAAATAATATAACAGAAAGTGAATTTAGAATAATAGTCATAAAATTAATCGCTGGGCTTGAAAACAGTATACAGGACAGCAGAGAATCTCTTGCCACAAAGATCGAGGGACTAAGGAACAGTCACGAGGAGTTGAAAAACGCTTTAAACGAATTGCAAAACAAAATGGAATCCACGATGGCTCGGCTTGAAGAGGCAGAGGAGAGAATAGGTGAACTAGAAGATAAAGTTATGGAGAAAGAGGAAGCTGAAAGAAAGAGAGATAAAAAAATCCAGGAGTATGAGGGGAAAATTAGAGAACTAAGTGATACACTAAAAAGAAATAATATACGCATAATTGGTATCCCAGAGGAGGAAGAGAGAGGGAAGGGTGCTGAAGGGGTACTTGAACAAATTATAGCTGAGAACTTCCCTGAACTGGGGAAGGAAAAAGGCATTGAAATCCAAGAGGCACAGAGAACTCCCTTCAGACGTAACTTGAATCGATCTTCTGCACGACATATCATAGTGAAACTGGCAAAATACAAGGATAAAGAGAAAATTCTGAAAGCAGCAAGGGATAAACGTGCCCTCACATATAAAGGGAGACCTATAAGACTCGTGACTGATCTCTCCTTTGAAACTTGGCAGGCCAGAAAGGCTTGGCACGATATCTACAGTGTGCTAAACAGAAAAAATATGCAGCCGAGAATCCTGTATCCAGCAAGTCTGTCATTTAGAATAGAAGGAGAGATAAAGGTCTTCCCAAACAAACAAAAACTGAAGAAATTTGTCACCACGAAACCAGCCCTACAAGAGATCCTAAGGGGGATCCTGTGAGACAAAGTACCAGAGACATCACTACAAGCATAAAACATACAGACATCACAATGACTCTAAACCCATATCTTTCTATAATAACACTGAATGTAAATGGATTAAATGCGCCAACTAAAAGACATAGGGTATCAGAATGGATAAAAAAACAAGACCCATCTATTTGCTGTCTACAAGAGACTCATTTTAGACCTGAGGACACCTTTAGATTGAGAGTGAGGGGATGGAGAACTATTTATCATGCTCCTGGAAGCCAAAAGAAAGCTGGAGTAGCCATACTTATATCAGACAAACTAGACTTTAAATTAAAGGCTGTAACAAGAGATGAAGAAGGGCATTATATAATAATCACAGGGTCTATCCACCAGGAAGAGCTAACTATTATAAATGTCTATGCGCCAAATACCCGAGCCCCCAGATATATAAAACAATTACTCATAAACATAAGCAACCTCATTGATAAGAATGTGGTCATTGCAGGGGACTTTAACACCCCACTTACAGAAATGGATAGATCATCTAGACACACAGTCAATAAAGAAACAAGGGCCCTGAATGATACATTGGATCAGATGGACTTGACAGATATATTTAGAACTCTGCATCCCAAAGCAACAGAATATACTTTCTTCTCGAGTGCACATGGAACATTCTCCAAGATAGATCATATACTGGGTCACAAAACAGCCCTTCATAAGTTTACAAGAATTGAAATTATACCATGCATACTTTCAGACCACAATGCTATGAAGCTTGAAATCAACCACAGGAAAAAGTCTGGAAAACCTCCAAAAGCATGGAGGTTAAAGAACACCCTACTAACGAATGAGTGGGTCAACCAGGCAATTAGAGAAGAAATTAAAACATATATGGAAACAAACGAAAATGAAAATACAACAATCCAAACGCTCTGGGATGCAGCGAAGGCAGTCCTGAGAGGAAAATACATTGCAATCCAGGCCTATCTCAAGAAACAAGAAAAATCCCAAATACAAAATCTAACAGCACACCTAAAGGAAATAGAAGCAGAACAGCAAAGGCAGCCTAAACCCAGCAGAAGAAGAGAAATAATAAAGATCAGAGCAGAAATAAACAATATAGAATCTAAAAAAACTGTAGAGCAGATCAACGAAACCAAGAGTTGGTTTTTTGAAAAAATAAACAAAATTGACAAACCTCTAGCCAGGCTTCTCAAAAAGAAAAGGGAGATGACCCAAATAGATAAAATCATGAATGAAAATGGAATGATTACAACCAATCCCTCAGAGATACAAACAATTATCAGGGAATACTATGAAAAATTATATGCCAGCAAATTGGACAACCTGGAAGAAATGGACAAATTTCTAAACACCCACACTCTTCCAAAACTCAATCAGGAGGAAATAGAAAGCTTGAACAGACCCATAACCAGCGAAGAAATTGAATCGGTTATCAAAAATCTCCCAACAAATAAGAGTCCAGGACCAGATGGCTTCCCAGGGGAGTTCTACCAGACATTTAAAGCAGAGATAATACCTATCCTTCTCAAGCTATTCCAAGAAATAGAAAGGGAAGGAAAACTTCCAGACTCATTCTATGAAGCCAGTATTCCTTTGATTCCTAAACCAGACAGAGACCCAGTAAAAAAAGAGAACTACAGGCCAATATCCCTGATGAATATGGATGCAAAAATTCTTAATAAGATACTAGCAAATCGAATTCAACAGCATATAAAAAGAATTATTCACCATGATCAAGTGGGATTCATTCCTGGGATGCAGGGCTGGTTCAACATTCGCAAATCGATCAACGTGATACATCACATTAACAAAAAAAAAGAGAAGAACCATATGATCCTGTCAATCGATGCAGAAAAGGCCTTTGACAAAATCCAGCACCCTTTCTTAATAAAAACCCTTGAGAAAGTCGGGATAGAAGGAACATACTTAAAGATCATAAAGACCATTTATGAAAAGCCCACAGCTAACATCATCCTCAACAGGGAAAAACTGAGAGCTTTTTCCCTGAGATCAGGAACACGACAGGGATGCCCACTGTCACCGCTGCTGTTTAATATAGTGCTGGAAGTTCTAGCATCAGCAATCAGACAACAAAAGGAAATCAAAGGCATCAAAATTGGCAAAGATGAAGTCAAGCTTTCGCTTTTTGCAGATGACATGATATTATACATGGAAAATCCGATAGACTCCACCAAAAGTCTGCTAGAACTGATACATGAATTCAGCAAAGTTGCAGGATACAAAATCAATGTGCAGAAATCAGTTGCATTCTTATACACTAACAATGAAGCAACAAAAAGACAAATGAAGAAACTGATCCCATTCACAATTGCACCAAGAAGCATAAAATACCTAGGAATAAATCTAACCAAAGATGTAAAAGATCTGTATGCTGAAAACTATAGAAAGCTTATGCAGGTAATTGAAGAAGATATAAAGAGATGGAAAGACATTCCCTGCTCATGGATTGGAAGAATAAATATTGTCAAAATGTCAATACTACCCAAAGCTATCTACACATTCAATGCAATCCCAATCAAAATGGCACCAGCATTCTTCTCGAAACTAGAACAAGCAATCCTAAAATTCATATGGAACCACAAAAGGCCCCGAATAGCCAAAGTAATTTTGAAGAAGAAGACCAAAGCAGGAGGCATCACAATCCCAGACTTTAGCCTCTACTCCAAAGCTGTCATCATCAAGACAGCATGGTATTGGCATAAAAACAGACACATAGACCAATGGAATAGAATAGAAACCCCAGAACTAGACCCACAAACGTATGGCCAACTCATCTTTGACAAAGCAGGAAAGAACATCCAATGGAAAAAAGACAGTCTCTTTAACAAATGGTGCTGGGAGAACTGGACAGCAACATGCAGAAGGTTGAAACTAGACCACTTTCTCACACCATTCACAAAAATAAACTCAAAATGGATAAAGGACCTGAATGTGAGACAGGAAACCATCAAAACCTTAGAGGAGAAAGCAGGAAAAGACCTCTCTGACCTCAGCCGTAGCAATCTCTTACTCGGCACATCCCCAAAGGCAAGGGAATTAAAAGCAAAAGTGAATTACTGGGACCTTATGAAGATAAAAAGCTTCTGCACAGCAAAGGAAACAACCAACAAAACTAAAAGGCAACCAACGGAATGGGAAAAGATATTTGCAAATGACACATCGGACAAAGGGCTAGTATCCAAAATCTATAAAGAGCTCATCAAACTCCACACCCGAAAAACAAATAACCCAGTGAAGAAATGGGCAGAAAACATGAATAGACACTTCTCTAAAGAAGACATCCGGATGGCCAACAGGCACATGAAAAGATGTTCAACGTCGCTCCTTATCAGGGAAATACAAATCAAAACCACACTCAGATACCACCTCACGCCAGTCAGAGTGGCCAAAATGAAGAAATCAGGAGACTATAGATGCTGGAGAGGATGTGGAGCAACAGGAACCCTCTTGCACTGTTGGTGGGAATGCAAATTGGTGCAGCCGCTCTGGAAAGCAGTGTGGAGGTTCCTCAGAAAATTAAAAATAGACCTACCCTATGACCCAGCAATAGCACTGCTAGGAATTTATCCAAGGGATACAGGAGTACTGATGCATAGGGGCACCTGTACCCCAATGTTTATAGCGGCACTCTCAACAATAGCCAAATTATGGAAAGAGCCTAAATGTCCATCAACTGATGAATGGATAAAGAAATTGTGGTTTATATACACAATGGAATACTACGTGGCAATGAGAAAAAATGAAATATGGCCTTTTGTAGCAACATGGATGGAACTGGAGAGTGTGATGCTAAGTGAAATAAGCCATACAGAGAAAGACAGATACCATATGGTTTCACTCTTATGTGGATCCTGAGAAACATAACAGAAACCCATGGGGGAGGGGAAGGAAAAAAAAAAAAAAAAAGAGGTTAGAGTGGGAGAGAGCCAAAGCATTAGAGACTGTTAAAAACTGAGAACAAACTGAGGGTTGATGGGGGGTGGGAGGGAGGGCAGGGTGGGAGGGAGGGCAGGGTGGGTGATGGGTATTGAGGAGGGCACTTTTTGGGATGAGCACTGGGTGTTGTATGGAAACCAATTTGACAGTAAATTTCATATATTAAAAAATAAAAAAAAATAAAAAAATTAAAAAAAAAAATTATTCACCATGGTCAAGGGGAATTTATTCCTGGGCTGCAGGGCTCGTTCAATATCTGCAAATCCATCAATGTGGTAATTACATTACTAAAAGAAAGGATAAAAACAACATGATCCTCTCAATAAATGCAGGAAAGAACATTTGACAAAATACAGCATCCATTCTTGATAAAAACCCTCAAAGAAGTAGGGATAGAAGTAACATACCTCAAGATCATAAAGGCCAAATGCAAAAGACATGCAGCCAATATAATCCTCAATGGGGAAAAACTTGAGTGTTTTCCCCCTAACATCAGGAACATGACAGGAGGTCCTCTCTCACCACTGTTGTTCAACAGAATGTTAGAAGTCCTAGCCTCAGCAATCAGACAAAAAGAAATAAAAGGCATTGAAATTGGAAAAAAAGAAGTCGAACTTTCACTCTTCACAGATGACATGATACTCTATATGGACAACCCAAAACTCCACCAAAAATCTTTTGGAACTCATACATGAATTCAGCAAAGTGTCAGGATATAAAATCAATGCACAGAAATCTGTGGCATTTATATATACCAATAATGAAGCAGCAGGAAGAGAAATCAAGGAATCGATCCCCTTTACAATCACACCAAAAACCATAAAATACCTAGGAATAAACCTAACCAAAGAGTGAAAAATATATAAACTAAAAACTATAGAAAGCTTATGAAAGAAATTGAAGAAGATGCAAAAAAATGGAAAAATATTCCATTTTCATGGATTGGAAGAACAAATATTGTTAAAATGTTAATACTACCCAAAGCAATCTACATATTCAATGCAATCCCTATCGAAATATCACCAGCATTCCTCACAGAGCTAGAGCAAACAATCCTAAAATTTGTATGGAACCAGAAAAGACCCCGAATAGCCAAAGCAATCCTGAAAAAGAAATCCAAAACTGGAAGAATCACAATTCTAGACTTCAAGATGTATTACAAAGCTGTAATCATCAAGACAGTATGGTACTGGCACAAAAACACATAGATCAGTGGAAAAGTATAGAGAGCCCAGAATTGGATGCACACATATATGGCCAACTAATCTTTGACAAAGCAGGAAAGAATATCCAATAGAGAAAAGACAGTCTTTTTAGCAAATGATGTTGGAAAAATTGACAGCAACATGCAGAAGAATGAACCTGGACCACCTTATTACAGCATACACAAAAATAAATTCAAAATGGATGAAAGACCTAAATTTAAGACAGGAAACCATCAAAATCCTAGGGAGAATACAGGCAGCAACTTCTTTGATCTTGGCCATGGAAACTTCTTAGTAGACATGTCTCTTGAGGCAAGGGAAACTAAGGCAAAAATGAACTTTTGGAACCTCATCAAGATAAAACCTTCTGCACAGTGAAGGGAACAATCAACAAAACCAAAAGGCAACCAACAGAATGGGAGAAAATATTTGCAATTGGCATATCAGATAAAGGGTGAGTATCCAAAATCTATAAAGAACTTATCAAATTCAACACCCAAAAAACACATAATCCAATAAACAAATGGGCAAAAGACATGAACAGATACTTTTCCAAAGAAGACATCCAGATGGCTAACAGACACATGAAAAGATGCTCAACATCACTCATCATCAGGGAAATACAAATCAAAACTAAAATGAGATACCACCTCATGCCTGTCAGGATGGCTAAAATGAACTCAGGAAACAACAGACGCTGGCAAGGATGTGGAGAAAGGGGAACACTTTGGCACTGTCGGTGGGAATGCAAACTGGTGCTGCCACTCAAAAACAGTATGGAGGTTCCTCAAAAAGTTAAAAATAGAGCTACATTACATCCATTATTTGCACTACTAGATATTAATCCAAAGGATACAAAAACTCTTATTCGAAGGGGCACATGAACCCCAATGTTTATAGTAGCAGTATCAAAAAAACCCCACAAATCATGGAGGGTTTTCATGTTGGCTCAGTTGGTTAAGCATCCAACTCTGGATTTCGGCTCATGTCATGCTCCTACATTTTATGGGATCAAGCCCCATGTTGAGCTCTGTTTTGTCAGTGCAGAGCCTGCTTGGGATTCTCCCTGTCCCTCTCTCTGTCTCTACCCTTCTCATGCTCTCTCTCTCTCTCTCTGTTTCAAAATAAACATTTAAAAAAAGCCAAATTATGGAAATAGCCCAACTGTCCATTGACCGCTGAATGGATTAAGATATGGTTTATATATAATATATAATATATATGTGTATAATATATATGTGTGTGCATAGATATATAGATATAGATATAGATATAGATATAGATATAGATATAGATAAAATGGAATATTACTCAGAGACCAAAAAAGAATGAAATCTTGCCATTTGCAACAACGTGGATGGAATTAGAGTGTATAATGCTAAGCCAAATAAGTCAATCAGAGAAAGGGACAAATATCATATGATTTCACTTATATGTAGAATTTAAGAAATAAAACAGATGAACACAGGGAAGGAAAGAAAAAAAAAATAAAAGAGAGAGGGAGGCAAACCCTAAGAGACTCTTAAATACAGAAAACAAACTGAGGGTTGCTGGAGGGTGGGGGGATAGGCTAAATGGGTGATGGGCATTAAGAAGGGCATTTGTTGGGATGAGCACTGGGTGTTATATGTAAGTGATGAATCACTGAGTTCTGCTCCTGAAATCATATTACACTATATGTTAACTAAGTTGGATTTAAATAAAATTAAAAATTAAAAAAAAGGCTTGGTAGAGTTCACCTGGGAAGCCATCTGGCCCTGGACTTTTGTTTGTTGGGAGTTTTTTTTATTATTATTATTCATTTGATTTCTTTGCTGGTATTTCCTTTATGTTTCAGTTTTGGTAGTTTATATATTTCTAGAAATTTATCTATTTCTTTTAGGTTTTCTAATGATTGGCATATAGTGCTTTATAATATCTTCTTATAACTGTTGTATTTTTGTGGTCTTTGTTATTTTTCCTCCCTAATTTGTGATTTTATTCATTTAGGTCCTTTCTATTTTTTTTCTTAAAAAGTCTGGTTAGAGATTTATCCATTTAATTGATTTTTTGAACAAACCAGCTACTGGTTTCATTTATCTGTTCAATTGTTTTTTAGTTTATATTTTATTTCTGTTCCAATCTTTATTATTTCTTTCCTTCTGCTGGGTTTAGGCTTCATTTGTTGTTCCTTTCTTACGTCCTTTTAGTGTAAGGTTAGTTTGTTTGAGATTTTTCTTGCTTCTTGAGGTCTGACCCTATTGCTATAAATGTCTCTCTTGAAACTGCACTTGCTGTATCCCAAAGGTTTTGATACACTATATTTTCATTTGTTGCCATGTATTTTTTAAGTTTATTCTTTGATTTTCTGTGTGCCCCATTCATTGTTTAGTAGCATGTTATTTAACCTCCATGTATTTGTGACCTTTCCAGATTTGTTTGTAATTAATTTCTACTTTCATAACTTTGTTGTCAGAAAGGGTGCGTGCTCTGATTTTGATTTTCTACGATACATTGAGGTATGTTTTATGACCTATTATTTGATCTATTCTGGATAATATTCCATGTGCACTTTAAAGGAAAGTTTATTCTGCCTCTTTTAGGATGGAATATTCTGAATGTATGGGTTAAATCCATCTGTTCCAGTGTGTCATTCAAAGCCCTTCTTTCCTGGTTGATTTTCTGTTTAGTGGGTCTGTTCATTGATGTATTTAGGGTGTTAAAGTCCTGTACTATTATTATATTCCTATCAATTAGTTCCTTTATGTTGTTATTAACTGGTTTATGCATTTTGGTCCCTATATTTTGGGTGCATAAATATTTGTAATTGTTATATATCCCTCTTGGATTGTCCTCTTCATTATTATATAGTGTCCTTTCTTGTCTCTTGTTGCAGTCTTTGTTTTAAAGTCTATTTTGTCCAAAGTAGTTAGAGTAAAACCTTGGCTTATGAGCATAATTCGTTCTGGAAACATGATTGTAATCCAGAGTATTTGTATATCAAGTGAATTTCAAGAACCATTGGATCAGTTGTGATCAGGTGACGTTTGGCATCATGTAATACTCGTATTGCAAGACATAGCTCATTTATCAAGTTAAAATTCATTAGAAATGTTTGCTGGTCTTGTGGAACACTCACAGAACAAGTTACTCACAGTCCAAGGTTTTACTCTATTGTTAATATGCCCTTCTTTTGATATCCATTTGCATGATAAATGTTTCTCCATCCCATCACGTTCAATCTGCCGGTGTATTTAGGTCTAAAATGAGCCTCCCATAGGTAACTTACAGATGAGTCTCTTTTCTTAAATAGTCTGTCACCCTGTTTTTTTAATTGGAGTTTTAGTCCACATTCCTTCAAAGTAATTATTGATAGATGTGTATTCACTGCTATTTTGCTCCTTGTTCTGTGGTTATTTTGGTAGACCTTCTTCTGATCCTTTCTTCTCTTGTTCACTTTCACGGTTTGTTGGCTTTCTTTAGTGATATACTTGGATTTATTTCTCTTTATTGTTTGCATATTTATCATTGGTTTTTGTTTATTTGTAGTTATCATTAGGTTTGTATATAACATCTCCTGAATATTGTATTCTATATTAAGTTGATACTTGCTTAAGTTTGAATCCATTCTTTACTCCTCTTCACATTTTAGGTATATGGTGTCACATTTTAAATTATTTTATTTTGTGTGTTCCATAACTCATACTTCCCCTCAAAGATTCCCCCTTAATATTTTTTGCATGGCTGGTTTAGTGGTCACAAACTCCTTTAATTTTTGTTTGTCTGGGAAACTCTCTCTCTCTTTCTATCCTGAATGATAGCTTTGCTGGATAGAGGATTCTTGGCTATAGATTTTTCCCATTCAACACTATGAATATATCATGCCATCCCATCCTGGTTTGCAAAGTTTCTGCTGAAAAATCTTCACACAGCCTTATGGGGGTTCCCTTGTATGTACCTGTGCTCTTTTGTCTTGTTGCTTTTAAAATTTGTTCTTTATCAGCACATTGCTATTTTCATTATACTATGTCTTGGTGTGGATCTGCCTTTTTTTATTTTATTCGGGGTTCTCCATGCCCTCTGGGTCTGGATATCTGTGCTCTTTCCCAGATTAGGGACGTTTTCAGCTATTATCTCTTTCAATAATTTCCCCCATTTTCTGTCTCTTCTTCTGGGACTCCCATAATGTGAATGCTATTAAGTTTGATGAAGCCACTGTGTTCCCTAAATCTATTCTTGTTTTGCATAATTCTATTTTCTTTCTTTTATTCAGGTTGATTATTTTCCTTTACTCTCTTTTCAAGGTCTTAATTCGTTTCTCTGCTTCTTCTAGCCTGCTGTTTACTCCATCAAGTGTGTTTCTCATTTCATGTTTTGAACCCTTTATCTCTGCTATGTTATTCTTTATCTCTTTATTAAGGGTCTCACTCATGTTTTCCACCTTTGTCTAAAGTCCAGCGAATATCCTTATGAGCATTACTTTAAATTCTCTATAAGTCATGTTACTTATATCTGTTTCACTTAGATCTCTGACTGTGGCCTTGTCCTATTCTTTCATTTCGGACAAATTCCTCTGTCTTCTCATTTTGTCTCTGTGCCTGTTTCTATGTGTTAGGAAAGTGAGCTACATCTCTGTTCTTGAGGGTGATGGTCTTAAGAAGATGTCCTGTAGTGCCATGAACTGTAGTGTTCCCTGTTCCCCAAGGCTTGGGGCTTCTGGAAGTGTCTCCAGTGTATGATGTGCATGCTCTACTGTTGTGTCTTGAATGCTTAATCCTTCAGGGAAGTCATCTGCAGATGGTCTCCTTGCCTGTTGTGGGCAGTATTTGGTCCCTGGTCTGAATGTGGCATGTTTTAACTAGGTGTGCTCTGGTCTGTTTGTGAAATGATACCTGTTGCCACTGCTTCCATAAACAAAGCTCCAGAAATATCCCATATTAGGAGATGCAGTGTCAGCAGTGGTTTGGGCCAGACTTCTGGGGGAAGAGGCCTGGAGCCCTAGGACTGAGGCAAGCATAACAGCAAAGGGCAGTTCCACCAGAGCATGGTGTAACAGGGCTCGGTGTAACCAAGTTAAGTAGTGGTTGTCTTTGCAGTTCTGATTCCCATGGGTGGCTCTATGTTTATGCTGAAGGTTGGGGAGAGAAATGGCACTTGCCAGTTTCATTATTCTAGGAAGTGTCTCTCCATGAATGCTGTCTCTCATGATCAAATAGCCTCCCCACTGCTTGCTCCAGGCACTCTTCAAATCACTGTTTCCAGGATATTTGTCCCCAGGATGTTTGACATGACTGCTCTCCAAAAGCACCCAAATGACTTAGGGCCCTTCCAAAGCCAAGCTCACTGACCTGTAGAACTCAAATCTTTAAGCACCACTGGTTACAAGAACTCTGGAAGTTTGGCTCCTCTCACTTTCCCAAGTCAATTGTTTTAGGGATTTGTTTTCCTCAGGTGCTCCACTGTGCTCATCTGTCTCTTGCCCTTATCCATGACCATGGCTTCCTCCCCACAGTAGCAGCCACAACCTTTCTCTCTCAACCATGTATCCACATTTCCTGCCTTCTTCAATGTGACCTGTTCTCTACCTTTGGTTATGAAATTTGTTATGCCAGTCTTCATATTGATTTCTGGAGTATTTAGGATGATTTGATTATTTTCTAGTTGTGTTCATCAGATGTGGCAAGTCTAGGGTCCTTCTATTCTGCCACCATCTTCCAGAGTCCTTATTTTTAATATTTTTGTTTAATTTGAGTATAGTTGACACATGTTACATTAGTTTCAGGTATACCACATAGTGTTTCAATATCTCTATATGTTATGCTATGCTCACCACAAGTGTAGCTACAATGTTTGACCATGCAATGCTCTTTCAGTATTAGTTTTTATAACTTCCTATGCTGTACGTTTAATTTTCATGACATTCATACCTGAAGTGGGAGCCTATATCTCCCACACCCCTTCATACTTTTACCAATCTCTCACCTTCTTCCTTTTAGCAACCATTAGTTTGTTCTCCATATTTATAGGAGTAATTCTGCTTTTTTGATTGTTTATTCATTTGTTTACTTAGATTCCACATTAGTGAAATCATATGTTATTTGTATTCTCTTTCTGATGTATTTTATTTAGGATTATATTCTCTAGTTCCTTCCATGTTGTTGCAAATGGCAAGATCTCATCCTTTTTATGGGTGCGTACATTCCATTGTAGATATACACCACATTTTCTTTATCCATTCACCTATCAGTAGACACTTGCATTGCTTCCATAACTTGGTTACTGCAAATAATGTTGCAAGAAACATAGAATTGCATATAGTTGCTTTAATTAACGTTTTTGTTTTCTTTGGGTAAATACACAGTAGTGAAATAGTTGGATGATATGATATTTTTATTAAGTTTTTGAGGAAACGTCATATTATTTTCCATAGTGGCTGTACCAATTTGCATTCTTTCCAACAATGTGTTTCCTTTTCTCCACACTTTTCCAACACTTATTTGTTTTCTTTTTTATTTTAGCCATTCTGAAAGGAATAAAGTGAGAATTAATTGTGGTTTTGAATTGCTTTTCCCACATGACTAATGATGCTGAGCATCTTTTCATGTGTCTGTTGGACACCTGCATGTCTTTGACAAAATGTCTGTTAAGGTCCTTTACCCATTTTTTAGTTAGCTTTATGCGTGTGTGTGTGTGTGTGTGTGTGTGTGTGTGTGTGTGTGTTGTGTGTGTTTGTCTAAGTATGTTATATATTTTGTATATTAATCTCGTATCAGATATATCATTTACCAATACATTTTCCCATTCAGTGTGTTACTTTTTTATTTTATTCATGGTTTCACTTGCTGTGCAAAAGCTTTTTATTTTAACATAGTCCCAATAGTTTATATTTGCTTTTGTATCCCTTGCCTAAGAAGGCATATCTAGAAAATGTTGTTATGGTCAATGTTAAAAAAATTACTGCTTATATTCCTTTCTAGAATTTTTATAGTTTCAGTTTTCACATTTATGGCTAATATAGTTTGTTTATTTTTGTGCATGGTATCAAAAAGTGATCCAGTTTCATTCTTTTTTTAAATTTATTTTTTATGTTTTTTTTCTTTTGAGGCATACTTATTTTATTGAATTTAACATACACAGTAAAAATTTAAAAATTTTAAGTGTATAGCTTGATGAAATTTTATAGAATGGATAGGACCAAGATGAAGAAACAGAATAGTGTTAGAATTCTGGAAACCCCTTTTATTCCTTCTTCTAGTTATTCCCCCACAAGTGACTACTATTCTGATTTGTAGCACTATGAACTGGTTTTGTCTATGTTTCGTTATGTTTGTGAGATGCAGGGCTGCTCCATAGTTGTAGTACACTCACTGCTGCATAATATTTCACTTTTGAATATACTGTCAGCTATTTCTCATTTCCATGGTTTGTGGAGAGTTGGGTACCATTCTGATCCATTCTGGACAGATTTGGCCCAGAAATTTGGCTTCTGAACTTTTAGGAATATTTATTTTCTTTCTCTTTCTTTCTTTCTTTCTTTCTTTCTTTCTTTCTTTCTTTCTTTCTTTTTATTTACATCCAAGTTAGTTACCATATAGTGCAACAATGATTTCAGGAGTAGATTCCAGTGATTCATCCCCTATGTATAATACACAGTGCTCATCCCAACAGGTGCCTTCCTTAATGCCCCTTACCCATTAAGTGCATCCCTCCTCCCACAACCCCTCCAGTAACCCTCAGTTTGTTCTCTGTATTTAAGAGTCTGTTATGTTTTGTCTCCCTCCCTGTTTTTATATTATTTTTCTTCCCTTCCCTTATGTTCACCTGTTTTGTATCTTTTTTTTTTTTATGACAAAATTACTTTATTATTTTTTTTTATTTTTTTTTTTAATATATGAAATTTACTGTCAAATTGGTTTCTTTTTTTTTTTTATTTTTTAATATATGAAATTTACTGTCAAATTGGTTTCCATACAACACCCAGTGCTCATCCCAAAAGGTGCCCTCCTCAATACCCATCACCCACCCTGCCCTCCCTCCCACCCCCCATCAACCCTCAGTTTGTTCTCAGTTTTTAACAGTCTCTAATGCTTTGGCTCTCTCCCACTCTAACCTCTTTTTTTTTTTTTTTTCCTTCCCCTCCCCCATGGGTTTCTGTTATGTTTCTCAGGATCCACATAAGAGTGAAACTATATGGTATCTGTCTTTCTCTGTATGGCTTATTTCACTTAGCATCACACTCTCCAGTTCCATCCATGTTGCTACAAAAGGCCATATTTCATTTTTTCTCATTGCCACGTAGTATTCCATTGTGTATATAAACCACAATTTCTTTATCCATTCATCAGTTGATGGACATTTAGGCTCTTTCCATAATTTGGCTATTGTTGAGAGTGCCGCTATAAACATTGGGGTACAGGTGCCCCTATGCATCAGTACTCCTGTATCCCTTGGATAAATTCCTAGCAGTGCTATTGCTGGGTCATAGGGTAGGTCTATTTTTAATTTTCTGAGGAACCTCCACACTGCTTTCCAGAGCGGCTGCACCAATTTGCATTCCCACCAACAGTGCAAGAGGGTTCCTGTTGCTCCACATCCTCTCCAGCATCTATAGTCTCCTGATTTCTTCATTTTGGCCACTCTGACTGGCGTGAGGTGGTATCTGAGTGTGGTTTTGATTTGTATTTCCCTGATAAGGAGCGACGTTGAACATCTTTTCATGTGCCTGTTGGCCATCCGGATGTCTTCTTTAGAGAAGTGTCTATTCATGTTTTCTGCCCATTTCTTCACTGGGTTATTTGTTTTTCGGGTGTGGAGTTTGAGGAGCTCTTTATAGATTTTGGATACTAGCCCTTTGTCCGATGTGTCATTTGCAAATATCTTTTCCCATTCCGTTGGTTGCCTTTTAGTTTTGTTGGTTGTTTCCTTTGCTGTGCAGAAGCTTTTTATCTTCATAAGGTCCCAGTAATTCACTTTTGCTTTTAATTCCCTTGCCTTTGGGGATGTGCCGAGTAAGAGATTGCTACGGCTGAGGTCAGAGAGGTCTTTTCCTGCTTTCTCCTCTAAGGTTTTGATGGTTTCCTGTCTCACATTCAGGTCCTTTATCCATTTTGAGTTTATTTTTGTGAATGGTGTGAGAAAGTGGTCTAGTTTCAACCTTCTGCATGTTGCTGTCCAGTTCTCCCAGCACCATTTGTTAAAGAGACTGTCTTTTTTCCATTGGATGTTCTTTCCTGCTTTGTCAAAGATGAGTTGGCCATACGTTTGTGGGTCTAGTTCTGGGGTTTCTATTCTATTCCATTGGTCTATGTGTCTGTTTTTATGCCAATACCATGCTGTCTTGATGACGACAGCTTTGTAGTAGAGGCTAAAGTCTGGGATTGTGATGCCTCCTGCTTTGGCTTCTCGGTTCCGGAAGATGGCGGCGTAGGAGGACGCGGGGCTCACAGCGCGTCCTGCCGATCACTTAGATTCCACCTACACCTGCCTAAAGAACCCAGAAAACCGCCAGACGATTAGTATCTTAAATTCCTCATATGAGTGAAGTCATATGATATTTGTCTTTCTCTGACTGAATAAGTTCACTTAGCATAAAACCCTCTAGTTCCATCCATGTTGTTGCAAGTGGCAAGATTTTATTCTTTTTGACTGGTGAGTAATACTCCATTGTATGGTAGTATTCTTTATCAATTCATTCATAGATGGACATTTGGGTTCTTTCCATACTTTGGCTATTATTGTTAGTGCTGCTTTAAACATTGGGGTGCATGTGTCCCTTCAAAAAAGCACCCCTGTATCTCTTGGATTAATACCTAGTAGTGCAATTGCTGGATCATAGGGTAGTTCTATTTTCAATTTTCTGAGAATCCTCCATACTGTTTTCCAGAGTGTCTGCACCAGTTTGCATTCCCAACAGCAGTGCAAAAGAGATCCTCATTCTCCACATCCTTACCAACATCTGTCATTGCCTGAGTTAATTTTAGCCATTCTGACTGGTGTGAGGTGGTATCTCATTGTGGTTTTAATTTGTATTTCCCTGATGATGAGTGATGCTGAGCATTTTTTCATGTGTCTGCTAGCCATCTGAATGTCTTCTTTGGAGAAATGTCTATTCCTATATTTTGTCCATTTCTTCATGGGATTATTTGGTTTTTGGGTGTTGAGGTTGATAGGTTCTTTATAGATTTTGGATACTAACCCTTTATATGGTATGTCATTTGCAAATATCTTCTCCCATTCCATTGGTTGCCTTTTAGTTTTGCTGATTGTTTCATTTGCTGTGCAGAAGCTTTTTATTTTGATGAGATCCCAATAGTCTATTTTTGTTTTTGCTTCTCTTGCCTCAAGAGACATGTTGAGAAAGAAATTGCTGTGGCCAAGGTCAAAGAGGTTTTTGCCTGCTTTCTCCTCGAGGATTTTGATGGCTTCCTTTCTTATATTGAGGTCTTTCATCCATTTTGAGTTTATTTTTGTGTATGGTGTAAGATAGTATTCCAAGTTCTTTTTTCTGCATGTCGCTGTCCAGTTTTCCCAGCACCACTTGAAGAGACTGTCTTATTCCATTGGATATTCTTTCCTGCTTTGTCAAAGATTAGTTGGCCATACATTTGTGGGTCCACTTCTGGGTTCTCTATTTTGTCCCATTGAACTGAATGACTTTTTTGTGCTAGTACCATCCTGTCTTGATGATTACAGCTTTGTAATACATATTGAAGACTAGAATTGTGATTCCTCCAGCTTTGGTTTTCTTTTTCAGGATTGCTTTGGCTATTCGGGGTCTTTTCTGGTTCCATACAAATTTTAGGATTGTTTGCTCTAGCTCTGTGAGGAATGCTGGTGTTATTTCGATAGGGATTGCATTGAATATGTAGATTGCTTTGGGTAGTATTAACATTTTAACAATATTTGTCCTTCTGATCCATGAGAATGGAATATTTTTCCATTTTTTTGTGTCTTCTTCAATTTCTCTCATAAGCTTTCTATAGTTTTCAGTGTATAGATTTTTCACTTCTTTGGATAGGTTTATTCCTTGGTATTTTATGGTTTTTGGTGCGATTATAAATGGGATCTTTTCCTTGATTTCTCTTTCTGTTGCTTCATTATTGGTTTATAGGAATGCAACTGAATTCTGTGCATTGATTTTATATCCTGCCACTTTGCTGAATTCATGTACCAGTTCTAGATTTTTTGGTGGAGTCTTTTGGGTTTTCCATGTAGATTATCATGTCTTCTGCGAAGAGTGAAAGTTTGATTTCCTCCTTGTTGACTTGGATGCCTTTTATTCCTTTGTGTTGTCTGACTGTGAGGCTAAGTCTTCCAATACTATGTTGAATAACAGTCGTGAGAGTGGATATCCCTGTCATGTTCCTGACCTTAGGGGAAAGCTCTTAGTTTTTCCCTATTGAGGATGATATTATCAGTGGGTCTTTAATATATGGCTTTTATGATCTTGAGGTATGATCCTTCTATCCCTACTTTCTTGAGGGTTTTTTTTTAATCAAGAAAAGATGCTGTATTTTGTCAAATGCTTTCTCCACATCTAATGAGAGGGTCATGTTGTTCTCCTTTCTGTTATTGATGTGATGTATCACATTGATTGTTTTGTGGATATTGAACCAGCCCTGCATCCCAGGTATAAATCCCCCTTGGTTGTGGTGAATAATTTTTTTATTGTATTGTTAGAACCAGTTGGCTAGTATCTTGCTGAGGATTTTTGCATCCATGTTCATCAGGTACATTGGTCTGTAGTTCTCCTTTTTAGTGGGGTCTTTTTCTGGATTTGGAATCAAGGTAATGCTGGCTTCATAGAATGAGTTTGGAAGTTTTCCTGTCATTTCGATTTTTTGGAACAGCTTCAAAAGAATAGGTGTTAACTCTTCCTTAAATGTTTGGTAGAATTCCCCTGGAAAGTCATTTGGCCCTGGACTCTTGTTTTGGGGGAGATTTTTTATTACTAATTTGATTTCTTTACTGATATGGGTTTGTTCAAATTTTATGTTTCTTGTTTCAGCTTTGGCAGTTTGTATGTTTCTAGGAATTTGTCCATTTCTTCCAGATTGCCCATTTTATGGGCATATAATTGCTCATAATATTTTCTTATTATTGTTTGTATTACTACTTGTGTTTTTTATGATCTCTCCTCTTTCATTCTTGATTGTATTTATTTGGGCCCTTTCCCTTTTCTTTTAGATCAAACTGGCTAGGGGTTTATCAATTTTGTTAATTCTTTCAAAGAACCAGCTCCTGGTTTCATTGATTTGTTCTAATGTATTTTGGTTTTGATAGCATTGATTTCTGCTCTAATCTTTATTTCCTGTCTTCTGTTGTTTTTCAGTTTTATTTGCTCTTCTTTTACCAGCTCTTTAAGATGTAAGGTTAGATTGTGTAGACCTTTCTTCATTCTTTAGGAAGGCCTGGATTGCTATATACGTCCCTCTTATGACTGCCTTTTCTGCATCCCAGAGGTTTGGATTGTGGTGTTATCATTTTCACTGGCTTCCATGTACTTTTTTATTTCCTTTTTAACTTCTTGGTTAGCCCATTCCTTCTTTAGTAGGATGTTCTTTAGTCTCCAAGTATTTGCTATTTTTCCAATTTTTTTCTTGTGGTTGATTTCGAGTTTCATAGTGTTGTGGTCTGAAAATATGCAAGGTATGATCTCAGTCTTTTTGTACCTGTTGAGGGATGATTTATGTCCCAGTATGTGATCTATTCTAGAGAATGTTCCATGTGCACTAGAGAAGAATGTGCATTCTGCTGCTTTAGGATGGAATGTTCTGTATATATCTGGTAAGTCCATCATGTCAAGTGTGTCATTATAAGCCATTGTTTCCTTATTTTCTGTTTAGATGATCTGTCCATTGCTGTAAGTGGAGTCAGTTTTATTCTTTTGTATGTATCCGTCCAGGTTACCCAGCACTATGCTAAAGAGACTGTCTTTTCTCCATCATAAGTTTGTGCTTCCTTTGTCATAGATTAATTAACCATATAAGCATGGGATTCTTTCTGGGCTTTCTATTATATTCCATTAATCTCTGTGTCTATTTGTAGTTTATTTTGAAAACTAGAATTGTTAGATCTCCACTGTGTTCTTCTTTCTTATGATTGCTTTGGTCACTTAGGGTCTTTTGAAGTTCCATACATTTTTTCACATTGTTTTATTGAAGTATAATTAACATACAGTGTTATATTAGTTTCAGGTGTACAATATAATGAATCAACAATTATATACACTACTCAGTGCTCAGTACTAGATAAGATTATGCTTAATCCTCTTTACCAATCTCACCTTTCCCCCACTCACCTAACCTCTAGGAACCACCAAATTGTTCTATGTATTAGAGTCTAGTTTTAAGTGTCTCTTTTTTCTTGTTTGTTCATGTTTTTTTCATTTCTTAAATTCCACATATGAGTGAAATAATATGATGTTAGTGTTTCCTTGACAGACTTATTTCACTTAGCCTTATACCTTTTAGGTCCATTTGTGTTGTTTCAAATGACAACATTTCATTTTTTAAAGATGAGTAATATTTTATTGTATGTATATATGCCACATCTTCTTTATCCATTCATCTATGGATAGACATTTGAGTTGATTCCTTATCCTGGCTATTGTCAATAATGCTGCAATCATATATCCTTTCAAATTAGTGTTTTCATTTTCTCTTCATAAATGCTTAGTAGTAAGATTACTAGATTATATGTTAATTCTATTTTTAATTTTCATACTGTCTTCCACAGTGGCTGTATCAGTTTGCATTCTTACCAAGAATGCACGAGGGTTCCTTTTTCTCCACATCCTTGCCAACACTTGTTTCTTGAGTTTTCAGTTTTAACCATTCTGACAGGTGTGAGGTGGTATCACATTATGGGTTTGATTTGCATTTCCCTGTTGATGAGTGAAATTAAGCATCTTTTCATGTGTCTGTTAGCCATCTGTATACCTTTTATGGAAAAATATTTATTCAGGTTCTTACCCATTTTTAATTGGATGATGATGATGATGATGATGATTTGGTGTTGAGTTGTATAAGTTCTTTATATATTTTGGGTATTAACCTATTATCAGATATATCATTTGCAAATATCTTTTCCCATTAAGAAGGCGGCCTTTCTGTTTTGTAGATGGTTTCCTTCACCTTGCAAAAGCTTTTTATTTTGGTGTAGTCCCAGTAGTTTAATTTTGTTTTTGTTTCCCTTGACAGAGAAGGCAGATCTAGAAAAAACTTTCTAAAGATGATTTCAAATTAGTGCCTAAGTTTTCTTCTAAGATTTTTATGGTTTCAGGTCTCACATTTACACCTTTAATCTATTTTGCATTTATTTTTGTGTATGGTGCAACAAAGTGGTCCAGTTTCATTCTTCTACATGCAGCTGTCCAGTTTTTCCAACACCCTTTGTTGAAGAGATTTTCTTTTCCCCATTGTATATTCTTGCTTTTTTTCCCCATAGATTTATTGATTTATAAGCATAAGTTTGGTTCTAGGATCTGTATTCTATACAATTTGATTATTACAGGTAGTGGTCAAAAGTGTATGGTTCTGGTTCCATATAAATTATTATTATTTGTTCTAATTTTGTGAAAATTGGGTTAGTATTTTGATCGGGATTTCATTAAATCTCTAGATTGCTTTAGGTATTATAAACATTTTAAAATACTACTTCTTACAATCCATGAGCACTGAATATCTTTACATTTGTTTTATCTTCAATTTTTTATTATTGTTTTACAGTTTTCAGTGTATAGGTTTTTCACCTCCCTGCTTAAGAGTATTCCTAGATATTTTGTGCGTGTATGTGCAATTCTAAATGGAATAATTTTCCTAATTTTGCTTTGTACTATTTTATCATTAGTGTATAGAAATATTAAGGATTTCTGGGTATTAATTTTGTATCCTGCAAAATTATTTATTGAATGTATTGAATGTATTGAATTTATTTATTACTTCTAGTAGTTTGTTGGTGGAATCTTCAGAATTTTCTATGTATAGTATCATATCATCCGGAAATACTGACATTTTAATTTTTCCCTTACCGATATGGACAACTTTATTTATTTTTCTTATCTGACTGCTTTCCTTAGGACTTCCAGTACTATCTTAAATAAAATGGAGAGAATGGGCATCCTTGTCTTGTTTCTGATCTTAGAGGAAAGGCTCTCAGTTTTTCTCTATTGAGCATGATGTTAGTTTTGGGGTTTTATATGTGGATTTTGTTATGTTGAGGCTGTTCCCTCTAAACCCATTTTGTTGAGAGTTTTATCATGAACAAGTGTTGGATTTTATCAAATGCGTTTTCTACATTTATTGAAATAATCATATAGTTTTTATCTTTTATTTTGTACATGTGGGTAATCCAATGATTGATTTGTGAATATTGACCATCCTTGCATCCTCAGATAAAATCTCAACTGATCATGGTGAATGACCCTTTTAATGTATTGTTGAATGCAGTTTGCTAATTTTTCAGGATTTTTGCATCTGTGTTCATTAGGGATATTGACCTGTAGGATTAATCAATTTTGTGTATCTTTTCAAAGAACCAGTTCTTGGCTTAATTGGTATTTTCTATTTTTTTCTATGTCATTTTTTTGCTATAATCTTTATTATTTTCTTCTTTCTACTCATCTTGGTATTTTTTAGTTCCTTGAAGCATAATGTCAGATTGTTTGAGAGTTTTTGTATTTTTAGAGGTAAACTGTGTTGCTATATATTTACTTCTTAGAACATCTTTTACTGAATTTGAAAGAGTTTTGACCATTGTGTTTTCATTTCCCTTACTTCCATGTATTTTTTGATATCTTGTTTGATTTGTTGACATATTGGGTGTTTAGTAATATGTTGTTTAGCCTCCTCATGTTTCTGTTTTTTTCCAGGTTTTTCTCTTGTGATTGATTTCTAGATTTATACAATTATGGTGAGAAAAATGCATGGTATGTATTCAGTCTACTTACATTTATTGATACTTGTTTGGGGGCCTAATATGTGATGTGTTCTGGAGAAAATTTCATGTGAACTTGAAAAGAAGGAGTATTCTGTTGTTTTTGGATGGAATATTTTGTATATATTTGTTAAGTCTACCTTGTCTGATATGTCATTTAAAGATTGTTTCCTTGTTGGTTATCTACATAGATCAATCCATTGATGTAAGTGGGGTGTTAAGGTCCCTACTTTTATTTTATTACCATTAATTTCTTACTTTCTGCATGTCAATATTGGCTTTATGCATTTAAGTACTTCAATGTTGGGTGCACAGATATTTACAATTGTTCTATCATCTTATTGGGGTGTTCTCTTTATTATTAAACAGTGGCCTTTTTGTTTTAAAGTTCATTTTGTATGATATAAGTATTATAACCCTGGTCTTTTTTTTTTTTACTCACATTTTATGGTAAATTTTTTCACATACTTTCACTTTTTGTCTGTATGTGTCTTTAGGTTTGAGGTCAGTCTCTTGTAGGTAGCAAATAGCTGGGTCTTTTTTTTCTCTCATACAGTTAACTTGTCTTTTGATTGGAGTATTTAGGCCATTCACATTTAAAGTTATTACTCATAGGTAAGTACTGCCATTTAAATTTTTTTTCTGATTGTTTTAGTACTTCTCTGTTCCTTTCTTCTCTTGATGCCTTTCTTTGTGATTGATGAGTTTAAATGTCTATTAAATGTCTATTTCTCTCCCTGGGTTAGAAAAGTTTCAAGCTATTATTTCTTCAAAAAGATTTTTGGCCCCTTTTTCTATCTTCTTCTGGGACCTGTATAATGCGAATGTTCACGTGACATTGTCCAAGAATTCCCTTAACTTGTTCTCATTTTTAAATTTTTTTCTCTTTTTGCCATTCAACTTGGTTGTGTTCCATTACCCTGTCTTCCAGATGGCTGATACATTCTTCTGCATTCACTAATCTACTGTTGTAATATTATATTCTATATTTCATGGCTGTTACTGTATTTTTCAACTATGGTTGGTCATTTTTAATATTTTCTGTATCTTAATTGAAGGTCTCACTGACTTTTTCCACTATTCCCTTTAGCCTAATGATCAGGCATATTGCTTATCTCCATTCCATTTAGTTCTTTTGAGGTTTTTTCTTGTTCTCTTTTATTTTTTTAGGAGCATATTTCTCAGCCTCTCCATTTTGCTTGACCTTTTGTGTTTGTGTCTATGCATTAGGTAGGTGAAGCAGGTACTCCTAAACAACAACAAAAAATTCTTGGGGCACCTGGATGGCTCAATTAGTTAAGCGTCTGACTTCAGCTCAGGTCATAATCTCACAGTTTGTGAGTTTGAGCCCCGTGTTGGACTCTGTTCTGGCAGCTCAGAGCCTGGAGCCTGCTTCAGATTCTGTGTCCCCCTCACTCTCTGCCCATCCCCTACTTGCATTCTGTCTCTCTCTCTCTCAAAAATAAATAAACATTTAAAAAATAATAATAATAAAGTCTTGTGTATGGTCATCCCCTCTGTAACTGTGTGTGTTTCATGACTTTTGTTGAGTGGATAGAGCAGTGGCTGGTGTGAGCTGGGGCTCTCAGGACACTCTGTGCTGTAGCTGTCTTGATGTGATGGCTGGATCTGACATGGTCCTGGGCTGGGGCAGTCTTGAGGCTCTCCGCACAGGACAGGTGAAACTGAGTGCACACAAGCTAAGGGGTCCAGTTCTTTCCACCCTATGGGGACCATGGAAGGACAGATAAAGCTGAAGTGGGCACAGGTCCATGTAGTACCTGGGCTCTCCATGTAGCACATGCCCTGGAAGGACAGCATAAACTGAATTATGTACAAGTTTGTGTCCTGAGGCTCTACATGCAAAAGGCAACTTACCAGAATAGCTAAAGCTGAAGTGGGTGTGAAATGGGGTGAAGCTGAAGTCTGAGGTGTCCCGAGGCTCTCCACAAAAAGGTGCCTTGGTAGCATGGCTGCAGCTGAGGCAGGTGTAGGCCAGGAGTTCCTGGGTTTCTCTGTGCAGCATCCACCCTGATAGGACACCTAAAGCTGAAGTCAATGCAGGCTGTAGGTCTTGGGTTTCTACACACTGAGGGCACCCTGGCAGGACAGCTGAAGCTGAAGTGAGTGTAGGCCAAGGTGTCCCATGGCACTCCATGCAAGGGGTTCCCTGGCAGGGTAGTTGGAGCTGAGGGAATTTGAAGGTTGGTAGGTCCCTGGGCTCTGTGCACAGAGTGTACCCTTGCAGGATAGCTGAAATGTATGCAAACTGGGGGACCCCAGTGTTCTATGCACTGTAGATACTTTGACAGGATAGCTGAAGCTGAAATGCATCAAAACTGGGATATTCCAGGACTCTTCCCAGAGAAGAGCCCTGGACGTGTGGCTGAAGCCAATGTGGGATACAGGCTAGCAGCCCTGTGGCACTCCATAAAGGGGTGCCCTGGTAGGACAACTAAAGCTGAAGTGGGTACAGGTCAGTGTGGTGCTGGGCCTGTCCACACTGAGTTTATCTTGGCAAGAGAGTTGAAGCTGGAGCGGGTGCAAGCCAGGGTGTCCTGGGTGCTCATCACAGGGGGTACCATAACTGATTGGCTAAATCCAAAGCCAAGGTACAGTACAGGCAAGGGATTCCAGCATGGGTGGAGGATTTGGGGATGCTTTGTATATGAAGCACCCTGGCCAGGTGGCTGGATCTGAAGCAGGTGTCAGCCTGAAGCACTCTGGGCTGGGGGTGCCCTAACAAGATGTCTGAAGCCAAAGTAGTGTGGGCCTGGAGGGTTCTGAGGTACTTTGTGTCACATTGACACAAAATTTAAAGCTATATTGAATGCTAACCAGGGGTGTCCTGGTGTGCTACACCCTGTGGCCACCTTAGTGGGATGACTAGGGCTGGTGTATGTGAGGGGCTTGTGTCTTACTGAGGTGACAGTCCAGTAGGGTACCCATACCCTGCACTTGTCTGAACTTTCAAGGTGGAGGGAGTGCTTAAAACAATTCCACCAGCCCTTTCTACCCAGAAAATATTCCAGCAGTTCCCCCACCATTTGATGGAGTTCTAAGTCTGGCTCTTTTATATGCTAGTTGCTCTTTTAAACTGTGTGTGTGTATGTGTGTGTGTGTGTGTGTGTGTGTGTGTGTGTTTAATCTGTGCCTCAAAGCATTTGGGCCTGGTGTAGTTTAGGGACCCAGGGCTTGATGAACCATCAAGCCAGCTATAGCATCTGTTTGTAAATTAGCTAAGCTGTATTTTTATTCTGTGAATTACCTACTCATATCTTTTGGGATTAATGATTTTAAAGTTAAAATATTGACAAGCAAAATAAAGAAGCCATTCTGTCAGATTTGGCTCAAGAAAGATTGTAATGTTATTTAATTACTCGATTTTCAAGTGACTAAAGAATTAGTACCCAATGCTTCGAAATGTACTGCTGAAGTTGTTAGTTTAAAATAGGTTGTGTAATTTTAATACATTTTATATAATATCCATATAATTTTTGTGTAACCAAAAAATAAAAACTAGTATTATTTACACAAATCAACATGATAAATATGTAAAAGCATACCGCTACCACAAGATAACAAAACATAAAAAAAAAAAACAGAAGAAACAAGGAGCAATGATTCTACAAAATAACCATAAAACAATTAACAAAATGACATAGTAAGTTCTTACTTATCAATAATTACTTCATGTGTCCATTAGCCATCTGGATTTGAAGGGGCACATTCACCCCAATGTTTATAGCCATGCTATCAACAATAGCCAAATTATGGAAAGAGCCCAAATGTCCATCATTTGATGAAAGTATAAAGAAGATGTGGTATGTATATATATATGTGTGTGTGTGTGTGTGTGTGTGTGTGTACAATGGAATACTACTTGGTGATGAAAAAGAATGAAATCTTGCCATTTGCAACAACGTGGATGGAGCTAGAGTGTATTATGCTAAGTGAAATAAGTCAGTCAGAAAAATACAGATATCATACAGTTTCACTCATAAATGGAATTTGAGAAACACAATAGATGAACATAGGGGAAGGGAAGGAAATATAAGATAAAAACATAGAGGGAGGCAAACCATAAGAGACTCTTAAATACAGAGAACAAATTGAGGGTTACTGGATGGGAAGTAGGGGGAATGGGTTAAATGGGTGATGGGCATTAAGGAGGGCACTTTTGGGGATGAACACTGGGTGTCATATGTAAGAGATGAATCACTGGATTCTACTCCTGAAGCCAAGACTACACTGTATGTTAACTAACTTTAATTTAAATTAAACAAAAATAATAACTTAAAACAACAAAACAAAAAAAAAATAATTACTTGAAACATAGATTAAATTCTCCAATTAAAAGACATACAATGACTGAATAAATGTTTTAAAAGTTCAACATTCATCAGTATGCTGCCAGAAGAGAATTACTTTACCTTTAAAAATACACAGAGACTGAAAGTGAAAGGATGTAAAAAGTAAAATAAATAAATAAATAAATAAAAGGCATCAGAATTGGAAAGGAGGAAGTAAAATTGCTTCTATTTGCTGATGACATAATTTTACATTTAGAAAATTCTAAAGACTTCACCAAAAACTTGTTAGAACCAATAAGCAAATTTAGTAGTTTCAGGATACAAGATTAATATACAAAAATCAGTAGCATTTCTATACACTAACAACAAATTGCCTGAAAAAGGAAGAAATAAAATTATCCCATTCACAATAGCATCAAAAACAATAAAATACTTGAAAATAAAATTAACCAAGGAAGTGAAAAAATCTCCCCTTGAAAAATGACAAAAAAATGGTGAACCAAATTAACAAAGACAAAAAAAGAAAAGGTATTCTGTTTCCATGAATTAGAAGAAATAATACTGTTAAAATGTCCATACTACCAAGATTCTTCTATAGATTTAATGCCATTCTTATCAAGATTCCAATGGCATTTTTACAGAAGTAGAAAAAACAATCCTCACGTTTAAATGGAACCACAAAGACCCAGAATAGCCAAAGCAACCCTGAGAAAAGAAGAAAAAAACAAATAGGGAGACATCATACTTCCTGATTTCAGAGTATACTATGAAGCTATAGTAATCAAACCAGTATAATACTGGTATAAAAATAAAAAGATCAATGTAACAGAATACAGAACCCGGAAATAAATCCAAGCATATACAGTCAACTAGTATTTGGCAAGGGATCTGAGAGTATTCAATAGAGAAAAGACAGTCCCTTTAATAAATGGTGCTAGGAAAATAAAAATAAAAATAAGTGGTGCTACTTTTGGGATGAGCACTGGGTGTTGTATGGAAACCAATTTGACAGTAAATTTCATATATTAAAAAATAAAAAAAAAATAAAAAAAAAATAAGTGGTGCTAAGGATATTGGATATTCAAATGTAAAAGAATGAACTAGACCCCAATTTTACATCACTTACAAAAATTAACTCAAAATGTATTAAAAAGCTTAAGAGTAAGACCTGAAACCATGAAACTTCTAGAAAGAAATGTAGGGGGAAAATTGCTTCACATGTATCTTGGGATGGCACACGTAAACTCAAGCAACAAAATAAAAAATAAATAAATCAGTCTACATCATATTACAAAGCTTCTGCACAACAAAAGAATCATCAAAATGATTTGATAGATATATACAGTGTGAAATGTTTACCACAATTAAGCTAATTAACACATCAATCATCAAACTATATTTAATAACACTGTACTGTATACTTGATATTTTCTGAGAGTAAACCTTTAGCATTCACATATCCAAAAAAATTCTTAAATTTTTTGAAGAAAACATTAAATGTGCAACAATAACTCTTCTAAGTGTAATGTGAACAAATTTTGAAGGCCATTGTTTAAGCACTCAAGTGCATACATATCAATGTTAAAAATGCAGATTTGCCATTCTGCTACCAGGGATTCTAATTCAATGGGTTTATGCTTGGAATTTAGAAATCTATCCTTTTAAGAAACTTTTGACTAAATTCTAAAGAGTTAGTTTCTTTTCATAAAACTTTTAGAAACGCTTTTTCTGTAAATATCTGCATTGCCCTTTCCAACTACCTCTTGCATGAAATTAGGATCTAAACACAGAAAACCACACAATTTAGCAGGTGTCCCAAACAAGATCTTCAACACCCAGAGATCCAACCTCAGAGACCGAAAGGTCTATATTAGGATACCGAATACGTGATTTTCTCCCAACGTTAACTTAATCCATTTACTCTATCTGACTTGCTCCTAAAATTTCAGGATATGGTTGAATAACTGTTCTATTCATGATCTCTCTGACAGATTCCTTCCTAAAAGGCAGTATTTAGAAAGCTTAACATATATCAATCAAAATATTGTAGAAGTATAGATCAATTTAGTTATTTCAATCACTGTAAAATAGGCTTAAATGCTATAAATCTTCATAAAGTACCAAAAACCAAAATACCAATCAACTATTTCTACACTAACATAGTATCTGAAAAATATTACATTTATCTTATTTTGGTTTACTTATAAATAAGTAAAGGAAAAAATGCAATTAGATTTATAGCTAAGAAGTTGTATTTTATAAAGCGTAAAATAGAAGTATTTGAACCTAATCAAAAATTTCTTTTTTATTATTTTAATTAAACTCCTAAGTGTTTCATTATTTTGAATGTGAATGTGATCTAATTATCCATCTTCTCACTTGTATGGATGACAATATCAGACTTATAAAGGATGACCATCATTACTGTTAATCTTTACTAAGCCACCTACTTATTTTTTTTAAGTTTTTATTTAAATTCCAGTTAGTTAATATACAATGTAATATATGTTTCAGGTATACCATATAGTGATTCAACACTTTCATACAACACCCAGTGCTTATTTTAGCACTTGCTAAATTGTGTGGTTTTCTGTGTTTGGATCCTAATTTGCTGCAAGAAATAGTTGGAGAGGGCAATGAAGATGTTTAAAGAAGCAGCATTTCTCAAAGTTTTATGAAAAGTGCACTACTTTATCCCCATCATCGTCCACCCCCTCCCCTCTGGTAACCATCAATTTGTTCTCTATAGTTAGGATTCTACTTTTTGGTTTGTCCCCTCTCTGTCTTTTTTTTCCCTTTGCTCATGTGCTATGTTTCTTAAATTCCACATATAAGTAAAATCACATAGTATTTGTCTTTCTCTCACTGACTTATTTTGCTCAGCATAATATTCTCTCTCTCTCTCTTTCTATAGATAGAGATAGAGATAGAGACAGAGATAGAGATAGAGATAGATAGATAATGGCTGGATAATATTCCAATATTCCATTACACACACACACACACAC
Source organism: Panthera onca (assembly GCF_046562875.1). NCBI lineage: Eukaryota > Metazoa > Chordata > Mammalia > Carnivora > Felidae > Panthera > Panthera onca. The sequence goes on from NC_138357.1 coordinate 63,220,126, forward strand.
ACACACACACGCCACATCTTTTTTGTCCATTCATCAGTCAATGGCTACTTGGGATGTTTCCATATTTTAGATATTGTAGATAATGGTGCTATACACATCTGGGCACATGTATCCCTTTGAATTAGTATTTTTATATTCTTTGGCTAAGTACCCAGTGGTGCAATTGCTGGATCATAGAGTAGTTGTATTTATAACTTTTTGGGGAACACCCATACTGCTTTCCAGAGTGGCTGCACCACTTTGCATTCCCACCACAAGTGCAAGAGGGTTTCCCTTTCTCCACATCCTTGCCAACACCTACTGTCTCTTCTGTGGTTGATTATAGACATTCTGACAGTTTGAGGTAATATCTCATTGTACATTTGACTTGTATTTCCCTGGTGATCAATGATGTTGAACAGCTTTTCATGTGTCTGTTGGCCATCTGTATACCATCTTTGGAAAATCAAATCAGCACATGTGCACTTTAAATATATACAATTTTATCTGTCAGTTATACCTAGATAAAGCTGAAAACTGATATTTAAACATTTTATTTTTATTTTTTAATGTTTATTTATTTTTGAGAGAGAAAGAGAGAGAACAAGTGGGGGAGTGGCAGAGAGTGAGAGAGAAACAGAATCCAAAGCAGACTCCAAGCTCCGAGCTGTCAGCACAGAGTCCGACGTGGAGCTTGAACTCACAAACCACAAGATCATGACCTGAGGTGAAGTCAGACACTTAACCAACTGAGCCACCCAGGCACCCCTGAACATTTTAATAGCTAATAAAGTGATGAACAACTTTAAGCAATTTTGAATATTGTTACTTCTGGTATATTGTTTATGATAGCATATTAGATAAAACAGTTTATCATTCTTATGAATATATCCAGATTACTTAAATAAGTTATAAAGTGATATCCACAATCATCATTTAAAATTTAACTTTTGATTTTTGGGTAGGAGTTAAGATGGTGGAGTAGTATGGGGACCCTGAACTTGTCTCATCCCTGAAACACAAATAGATCAACATCAAACCATTTTGAACACCTAAGAAATTGATCTGAGGATTAATGCAATAATCTGCATAATTTGAATGAGAGATCTTGACAGGTATGCAGTGCAGACAAGTGAACTGGGGGAAAGAAAAGCCATGGTGCTGTTGAGGGTAGAGAGCCATTTTTGTTGACAGAAGACTGAGAGAGAATGAGAAAAGGGGAGATAGTGCAGATAGTCAAGATAATGTAAGGAAAGCACTCCCTCTGACAGTAGCTGGAGAGAAAGAGAAAGAGTTAAAACACTCACAGGGAACCGAACAAGAAATCTGTTCCCAAAAACCATTGGCAGAGAAAAAGGAGAGGTTTTAAGTACAGCCAGTTTTATATAAACAGTGAAACGCAGAGTCTGAAGTTTCAGAGCTCAGTGCCTGGCGGTGCTCCATCAAGGAAGTAAGGCGAATCCTCGGGAATGTGCAACATGGTCTGAGGGGCCCATGTCCTTTATGGGGAGAAGCAGTTTCCCTGCTTGGAGTGCATATGGTAGAGGCAGTATGGCCTCTTTGTGGGCAGAAGTCCTGGCTGGCCCCAGAGAACTGCTGTGTTTACAGATTTGGGAACAAAGATGCCAGCTGAAGCAAAACTTGGCTCTGTGTTGCCATTTACCATAAACTCTGAGCCTGTGCTGCTGCCTAGTCATGGTATCGTTTTTGGGGACTTGGTACCCAGCCATTGCATGTCAGGACTTTACTCCAGATGATCAGCGCAGGTCCAAGCCCTGGCAGTCTCTGAAGTGTGGAGTTTTGAAAAAGCCCCATCTATAATAAAACTCTGGAGGGAGGCACCACCTGGCAGGTAGACAGCATGGACACACAAGGTGAAGGTAGGGAGTGGACAGAAACCTGAGACACAGGAAGGGCAATTGATCACTCATCTGTTAGGGCACATAATTCTCACCCTAGAGATTAGAGAACGGGGACGGGGGGGGGGGGGGGGAGAAATTTTCACCTCTAGCCCACTCTCACTGATCTACCCCGGTGAGCTAAGCAGCACCACCAAGTGGAGAATGGAACCCTGACACCAAGACCCACACCCCTGCATACTCCAGGCAAATTTCCCAGAAGACCAGAACAAATTCCTTCCACCCTCTTAGTCTACAGATCATAGTGTGCTTCAAAGTCTCCGTTCTAGGGGAAACTGTATCTAGCTTCATTTGGGTTCCATTTTGTTTGCTTGTTCATTTGTTCGTTTTCCTTGCTTCTGTTTTTGTTTATGTTTTTTTCTTTCTTCTTTCCTTTTTCCTTCTTGAATACAGAAAAATCAAACTTTTTATTCTACTTCATTTTCTTTATTTTATTCTATTTTATTTATTTAATTTAAAAAATTGTTAATTACCTTTTTTAACTTTTTTTTTCTTTACTGTTTTTTATCAAGCTTGTCATAACAAGCATACTGAAACGCCTTGGATTTAGCTTCATTTATTTGATATTGTTAATTTTGTTTTTAATTTCTTTAATTTTAAATTTAATTTAAATTTGTTTTATTTTCCTCCAAAATGACAAGATGGAAGAATTAACCCCCCCCAAAAAATAGCAGAAAGAAATGACAGCTAGGAATTTAGTAAACAGATACAATTACTATGTCTCAACTAGAACTTAAAATCATGATTATAAGAATACTAGCTGAGAATTAAAAAAACATAGAAGACACCAGAAAATCCCTTTCTAAAGAGATAAAAGAACTAAATTCTAGTCAGGCTGAAATTAAAAATGCTATAGCTGATGTGTAAATTTTGAATGGGTATCATTACAGCAAGGATGGATGAAACAGAGAGGTTATATAGAAGATAAAATTACAGAAAATAATGAAGCTGAAAAAAGGGAACAAAGTCAAAAGATCACAATACAAGACTTAGAGAACTTGGATGAGTTAAGATAGCAGAGAAGTAGGGGGGCCCTGGGCTTTCCTTGCCCTTCAAACACAGCTGTATTGAAGTCAGATCACTTGGAATGCCAGGAAATTGATCTATAGATTGTCAGATCCACAGTTGGAGGGAGACAGCTTGGCAAGTGCAAGGTACATACAAGTGAATTGGGGGAGACAAAAATGGCGGTACCATGGAAGAGAGGGAACCCTTTACATGGAGAGGCAAAAGGGGGAAAAAGAGAGAGGGGTTGTGAAAGTTCATCATCTAGTTAGCACATGAAGAAAACCTTTCTGGACCACGGACTTGGGAGCAGGAAGTACTAAGTGTCCCAGTTTGTTTGTCTGTCTGTTTGTTTTCAACAGTGTTTGGAACTCAAACTCTGAGATACTGGAAGTGTGCAACTTTCTCTGGAGTGGAGCTGTAGCCCAAGATCCTGGCGAGGAGGAGCTGACCCCAGAGCACAGAGCATGGTGTAGGGATATATGGAGTACACTGGGAGAGAACATTTCCCTTCCTGGAGTACTTTTGGAAGAGGGCTTATTGCCTCCCCAAGGACAAAAGACCCTGCAGGTGCCAGCCAAAGGCGATTTATCAGCAGTGGGGAGAGGCTCTACTCCAGACGAGGGGAGTAGATGTGCACTATGCTGGCTCCTCTAAGACTTTGCATTTTGAATCCCAGCAGCATGCCAAAGAGAAAACGCAGGGGAGTTGTGGCCTATGACAAGCTGACTGTCCTCACTATTCTTTGAGGGCTGCCTGAACAGCATGGGATGTGAGATCCCTGGTCTGGAGATGAGAGATTGGGGTGGCATCATTTTCCCCCCAAAACCAACATGGTGGAATTTCTGAAAGCATCACAGCTGTCCCCACTGGAGACAGGACACCAAACCCCCACCCCCGTGCCTTGCAAATGTTTATTTACTGGGGCAAGACTGACTCTGGGCCAATGCAGCGGGCCTTTCCTCCACAAGACAAGCACAGCCAGCACCCCCATGCGCCAAGTGCACTGATATCTAGTGCTTCAAAAGGACACCTGCAGTTCTTTCTCTTTTTTTACTTTTGGAATCAGGCTCATGGATTCTTATTGGTTTTTTTTTTTTCTTCTTTCATTTCCTTTGCTCTTTTTTTGTGGATCAGTCATTTTTATTCTTTTATTTTTCCTTCTTTTCTCCTTTCCTTTTTGTTGGAATCACCCTCATAGTTTTTGATTCTCTGGTTTTTTAGTTCCCTTTGCTTTTCTCTTTTTGGGGGGATTAGTCTTCCCCACACTTTTTTTTCAGGTTTACTTCAATAAACAATTCAAAGCATACCTAGTTAAAAAGCATACATACGTCAAAAGAAAGCCAGAGTAACCATCCTTATATCAAACAAACTAGATTTTAAAACAAAGACTATAACAAGAGATGAAAATGGACATTATATCATAATTAAGGGCTATATCCATCAAGAAGCTCTAACCGTTGTAAATATTTACACCCCCAACTTGGATACCCAAATATATAAATCATTCCCAAACATAAAGAAACTCAATGATAATAATACCATAAGAGAAGGAGACTTTAATACCCTATTTACAACAATGGACAGATCATCTTTGCAGGAAATCAACAAAGAAAAAATGGCTTTGAATGACACACTGGACCAAATGGACTTAACAGGTATATTCAGAACATTTCATCCCAAAGCAGAAGAATACATTCTTCTTGAGTGCACATGGAACATTCTCCAGAATAGGTCACCTACTGGGTCATGAATCAGCGCTCAACAGGTACAAAAATATTGACATCATACCATTCATATTATCAGATCACAATGATATGAAACTTGAAATCAACCACAAAAATTTGGAAAGTCCTCAAATACATGAAGGTTAAAGAACATCCCACTAAAGAATGAATGGGTTAATCAGGAAATTACAGAAGAAATAAAAAAAATACATGGAAGCAAATTAAAATGAAAACATGACCGGTCAAATCTTTTGGGATGCAACAAAAGCAATCTTAAGAGGAAAGTACATTGCAAATTCTGGCCTGTCTCAAAAGCAAGAAAGGAAGGTTACACAACCTAACCTTATACCTAAAGGAGCTAAAAAAGGAGCAGCAAAAAAAAAAAAAAAAAAAAAAAGCTTAAAGCCAGCAGAAGAAGGGAAATAAGAAAGATTACAGCAGAAATAGAAGATATGGGGGAGGGGGGAAGCAATATAACTGATCAATGAAACTAAATGATGGTTCTTTGGAAGAATAAATGAAATGGATAACTCCCTACCCAGACTTATCAAAAAGAAAATAGAAAGTACCCAATTAGATAAAATTATAAATTGGGGAACCTGGTGGCTCAGTCTTTTAAGCGTCCAACTTTGGCTCAGGTCATGATCTCAGGATTTGTGGTTCTAGCCCTGTATTAGGCTCTATGCTGACAGCTTAGAACCTGAAGCCTGCTTCAGAATTGGTGTCCCTCTCTCTCTCTCTCTGCCCCCCCCCCGCTCCTACTCTGTCTCTCTCTCTCTTAAAAAATAAATAAATACTTAAAAATTTTTTAATGAATGAAAGAGGAGATATCACAACCAACACCACATAAATAAAAACAAGTATAAAAGAACACTATGGAAACCTGTATGCCAACAAACTGAGTAATCTGGAAGAAACATAAAAATTTCTAGAGACTCACAAACTACCAAAAGTCAAACAAGAAGTAGAAAATTTACATAGGCCTATAACCAGGAATGAAATTAAATCATTTATCAAAATCTTCCAAAAAACAAGAGTTCAGGGCCAGATGGCTTCCCAGGGGAATTCTACCAGATATTTAGAGTTAATACCTATTCTTCTCAAAGTGTTCCAAAAATAGAAATGGAATAAAATCTTCCAAATTCATTCTATGAAGCTGGCATTACCTTGATTCCAAAACCAGACAAAGACTTCACTAAAAAAGAGTACTACAGGACTATATTTCCAATTAAACTGGATGCAATAAGTCTCAAGTGGATCTTAGCAAATCAAATTCAAATGTAAATTCAATTAAAAGAATTATTCACCATGATCAAGTGGGATTTATTCCTGGTATGCAGGGCTGTTTAAATATTCACAAATCAATCAGTGTGATATACCAGATTATTCAAAGAAAGGATAAGAACCATATGATTCTCCCAATAGATGAAGAAAAAGCATTTGATAAAATACAGCATACTTCCTTGATAAAAACCTTCAAGAAAGTCAGGATAGAAGGAACATACCTCAATATCATAAAGGCCATATATGAAAGGCCCACAGCTAATATCATCTTCAATGGGGAAAAAGTGAGAGCTTTCACCCTCAGGTCAGGAACACATCAGGGATATCGACTTTCACCACTGTTGTTCAACATAGTACTGGAAGTCCTAGCCTCAGCAGTCAAACAACACAAAGGAATAAAAGGCATCCAAATCAGCAAGGAGGAAATCAAACTTTCACTCTTCGCAGATGACATGATACTCGAATTGGAAAACCCAATGACTCCACCAAAAAACTGCTAGAACTGATATATGAATTTGTCAGAGTCTCGGGATATAATCAATATACAGAAATCTGTTGCATTTCTATGCACCAATAATGAAGCAGCAGAAAGAGAAATCAAGGAATGAATCCCATTTACAATTATACCAAAAACCACAAGATACCTAGGAATAAACCTAACTAAAAAGATAAATGGTCTGTACTCTGAAAATTATAGAACGCTTATGAAAGAAACTGAAGAAGATAGAAAGAAATGGAAAAATATTCCATGTTCATGGATTAGAAGAACAAATATTGTTAAAATGTCTATACTACCCAAAGCAATATACACATTCAATGCAATCCCTGTCAAAATTATACCAACATTCTTCACAGAGGTAGAAAAACCATTCTAAAATTTGTATGGAAGAAGAAAAGACCCTGAATAGCCAAAGTAATGTTGAAAAAGAAAAACAAACCTGGAGGGATCACAATCCCGAACTTCAAGCTGTACTACAAAGCTGTAACCATCAAGACAGTATGGTACTGGCACAAAAACAGATACATAGAATAATGGCACATACCCCCTTAAAAAGGATCTTGAGAAGGGGCGCCTAGGTGGCGCAGTCGGTTAAGCGTCCGACTTCAGCCAGGTCACGATCTCACGGTCCGTGAGTTCGAGCCCCGCGTCAGGCTCTGGGCTGATGGCTCAGAGCCTGGAGCCTGTTTCCGATTCTGTGTCTCCCTCTCTCTCTGTCCCTCCCCCGTTCATGCTCTGTCTCTCTCTGTCCCAAAAATAAATAAAAGTTGAAAAAAAAAATTTAAAAAAGAAAAAAAGGATCTTGAGAATCTCCAGGAGTTTGTAGATGACATTTTAAGGACCACTGGGCTAGATAATATCCAAGACCTCTTCTAATCCTGCTATTCCAAGACACTAATACAATTTCTCAAATCATAACAGAAATACTAAGTTGAGTTACTGTAAGTTTTTGTGTTTGCTTTTTGCTTGCCACAACTTCAAAGTCTAGGAAAGAGATTGCAAGTAACTTAAGTGTCTTATGCTGGGTTGAAGGTTGACTAGAAGGGCAAAATGAAACAGAAGAAATAATGTCAACAATGAATGACTACCCTAATTATTTCTGTCGATAACTTTGGAAGCAAGAACATAAAAAATCACATCCATAAAGTGATGCCCTTGCTCTAAATGGGTTTTGTTTGTTTTTGACTTGCTTCATCTATAATTGCCTTACAACCTTGAGTCTGGCTCCCATGTTAGTCCTTAAAGCAACAAAAAATATCGCAGAAAATGCCTTTTTAAATTCAATTTCATTTTCCAGTGTATACTGGGTTATTTTAATCTACACAGAGGAAAGATCTGGTGGTCTTGCTTCAACTTATGTGTTCTTCTAGGACCTTCTTTGCTAGATTTCCCATTCTGCACTCTAGTGACTCCTTTAGTATCTGCATGTTTCCCTGAGTTTACTTGCCCTACCCGAAAAGCAAGAAGAAACTTAGCATATTGATGGTATAAGAGTGATGGAGTAGGAGAAAAGGTATTGTTTAAGGTAGTGCTGCTAGGGTGGCAAATCAGAGGTCATTGCCAGGAAGTGTCTTCAAATATGAAAGTCCAGGTAAGAAAGGAAATAAAATCAGTAAATAAAGAAGTGAGACAAGGTAAGGCAAGATTTGACCATGAGCTAAAACACTCTTTCCTTCCTTTAAGCAAGCATGTCATTAGGCTGGCATTTACCCTTTATCTCCCTCCACATTTCTTTTTTTTGTCTATTATCCTACCTAGCACATCTTGCCTCTCTTTAGATGTGGTGCATTGGAAACTGGTATTCTGTGTATCTCCTGTCTGAATGTTTCCAATATATTACCCCACCACCCACACTCATTATAAAGGAGGCCTAATATGTATAGACTGGCCTGTGGATGTCAGTTGTGCTCACAATAGGTAATTGAATTCTGAATAAGATGACCAACAGCAATTGTTTAGTACTGTACACTGCACAGAAGATTTAACCTCCTGGTAGTGAGGATTGCTTAAGTCACAACCTCCAAAGGTTTCCTATTCCTTTTGAATACCAAATAACTTTTTCGGGAACACCTCAGAAAGTGGTGTAGTTCTTCCAGCCAACACAATTCCGACTCTCACTGGTTTTAGCCAGCCTCCTACAGGAGCCCACCAAGTTCTCAAACACTCAAGTTTCTGTCCACTTGTATAAGTTTACTGCTCCAATGATAATCTATAATGCATCAATATTTTAGATCTTCTCTACTAATGTGTAAGCATTTTGTAGCAGAATGTGAAAATTTAATAAATACAAAAAATCTTGAACTAAAAATATCTGTTAACAGAAAAAATTAAAATAGGTTACTATTTAGCCTGTTTACCTTCCTCACCTCCCTAAGAAAGCTAATGTTTTTCAGATAGTGTTTGGTGTGGATGTGTGTGTGTGTGTGTGTGTGTGCACATGCACGTGCATGCACACATTTGTGCACACTCATCTTTCATGTGCAATCATGGGTGTGAAAACCATGAGCACAGTAACAGTATGGTGCCATGTAAAAGACACTAGCTTCCAAAACAGAAGGACTAGATTCCTGTCATGTCTTGGTGTATTAAAGTAAATTAACTTTATAATTATATTAGTTTATATACTTTATTTTCCTCATATGAAATAGAGGAAACTTGGCTATATGACCTTTAAGGTATATTACAGCTTTAATATTTTATAATTCTAAAACTCCTCTTGTATTATCTCCTGTTAAATATATGATTAGGTGGACACTTAACCAAAGGATTACATAAGTGTTCTTTTGTAAGAACACTTAATAGTGAAAAACAGAAAGCTCTTCCTTTAAGATAAAGAACAAGAAAAGGATGCCCACTCTAGCTACTTTTATTTAATGTACTACTAGAAATCCTAGCCAGAACAGTTAGGCAAGACAAAGAAACACAATGCATCCTAATTGGAACAAAGGAAGTCAAACTCTCTATCTGCAGATGGTGTGGTATTATACAGAAAAACATAAAGACTTCACCAAAAGACTGTTAAAACTAAGCAAATTCAGTAAAATTGCAAGATACAAAATTAATATACAAAAATTAGTTGTGTTTCTATACACTATTAAGGAGTTATCAGAAAGAAAAATTTTAAAACTAATCATATTTAAAGTGCATAAAAATACCTAGGAATAAATTTAACCAAGGAGGTGAAAGACTTATACAATGAAAACTATAAGACATTCATAAAAGAAATTTTAAAAAGACATGAATAAATGGAAAGACATTCTGTTCTCAGATTGGAAGAATTAATATTGTTAAATTTCCCATACTATTAAAAGCAACCTACAGATTCATTGCAATCCATATAAAAATTCCAATGGCATTTTCCACACAGATATAGAACAAACACTTCTAAAATTTGTATGGAATTATAAAAGCTCCCAAACAGCCAAAGCAAATGAGGTAGAAGAAAGCTAGAAGCATCACACTTTCTGATTTCAAACTATATTACAAAACTAAAATAATCAAAACCCACAGTATTTATGTAAAAATAGGCACATAGATCAATGGAACAGAATAGAGAGCCCCAAAATAAACCCACACATATATGGTCAATTAATTTACAACAGAAGAGCCAAGAATATATAACGGAGAAGGACAGTCTCTTCAATAAATGGTTGAGAAAACTGGACAGCTGTATATAAAAGAATGAAACTAGACCACTGTCTTACACCATTTACAAATTCAACTCAAAATAAATTAAAGACTTGAATGTAACTCCTGAAACTATAAAATTCTTAGAAGATAATAAAGAAAGTAAACTTCTTGACATTGATCTTGGCAATGATACTTTTTATTTGGCACCAAAAGCAAATACAACAAAAACAAAAATAAACAAGTAGGACTACATCAAACTAAAAAGCTTCTACACAGCAAAGGAAACCATCAACAAAATGAAAAAGCAACCTATTGAATGGGAGAATATATATGCAAATCATATATATGATAATTGATTAATATCCATAATATTAAATAACCTATGTAACTTGATAGAATATAATAATTCAATTAAAAATGGGCAGAGGATCTGGATCTGGATAAACATTTACCAAATTCACATGAAAGGTCAACAGATATACAAGAGGAAACATTATTAGCTCAACATTATTAGTCATCAATGAAATGCAAATCAAAACCAGGAGATGCATCTTATACCTCACACTTGTTAGAATGTATATTTTCAAAAGGACAAAGAAATGACAAGTGATGGTTAGGATGTGGAGAAAAGGAACCCTTATGCACTGTGGGTAAGAATGTAAATTGGTGCAACAACTACGGAAAAAAGCATGGAGATTCCTCAAAAAAATAAAAATAGAACTACCATATGATCCAGCAATTCCACTTCTGATTATTTATCCAAAGGAAACAAAATCACTGTCTCAAAAAGATTTATCTTCATATTTATTACAATAACCAAGACATAGAAACACCCTACATGTCCATCAATGACTTAATAGATAAATAATGTGTGTATATATTTATATGTATATATATAATTATTCAAATGTATGTATATATTTATATGTATATATAATTATTATTCAGCTATAAAAAAAGAAATCTTGCCATTTTCAGCAACATGAATGGAACTGAGAGTATTATGTTAGGTGAAATAGGTCAGAAAACAACAATCATTATATGATCTCATTTATATGTAGAATCAAGAAAAAAGAAGAAGAAAGAAAGAAAATACATAGATACAGAGAAAAGATTGGTGGTTGCCAGAGGCAGAGGTGGGGGGCAGTGGGTGAAATGGGTGAACATGGCCAAAGGGTACAAACTCCAAGTTATAAGATGAATAAGTCCTGGGGATGTAATGTGCCGCATTATGGGTATTGTCAAAAATAGTGTATTGGACGTTTGAAAGTTGCTAAGAGAACATTAGCTTAAATCTCATCACACAAAAAGTGTGTAACTATGTGTGGTGATGAATACTAACTAAACTTGTTATAGTAATCACTTTGCAATATATACATATATCAAATCATTATGTTATGTACCTAAAACTAACAGTTATATGTCAATTATATATATATATACATATATATATATATAGTCAGTTCTAAAATAAATTTAAAATATTTTTAATTTTTTTTTAAATTTATGTTTATTTATTTTTGAGAGAGAGAGAGAGGGAGGGAGGGGCAGAGAGAGAGGGAGACACAGAATCTGAAGCAGGCTCCAGGCTCTGAGTGGTCAGAAAAGCCCGACATGGGGCTCAAACTCACGGGCTGCGAGATCATGACCTGAGCCAAAGTCAGATGCCCAACCTACTGAGCCACCCAGGAACCCCTAAATTTAAAATATTTTAATAAATAAAAGCATTGGGTATAATAGATTTGAGAACCTCTAGTTAGAACCAGTCATGTCAGACCTGTTTCTATTTGCCAGATTGATATAAGAATGGTGTAAAATTTTTTGCCAATAAGTAGTAAATGGAATCTGCTGGGGAATTTCCTCATTAATAAAAGAGAGAACAGAATAAGATGCATTTTTAGACAGAGAGAGAGAGAGAGAGAGAATATGTGATCAGGGGAGAGGAGCAGAGGGAGAGAGAGAGAATCTTAAGCAGGCTCCATGCTCAGTGTGAAGCCCAACGCAGGGCTTGGTCCCACAACCCCAGGATCATGACCTGAGCCGAAATAAAAAGACAGATGCTCAGACAAATGAGGCACCCTAAAATTTCTTAAGTTGCATTTTAAGCTTACAATCCAGTGGCATTAAGTACACTCAGAAAATCATGCAACCATTTCCACTATCCATTTCCAAAATTTTTCATCATCCAAAACTGAAACTTTGTACCTATTAAGCAATAAATCCCCATTCCACCCCCATAGAGAGCTGATAACCATTATTCTACTTTTTGTCTCTATGAATTTTACTATTCTAGGTATCTTACATAAATTAAATCATATAATGCTTGATTTTGTGTATTTGGCTTATTCTACTTGGCATAATATCTTTCAGATTCATCTATGATATAACATGTGTCATAATTTTATTCATTTTTAAAGCTAAGTAATATTATGTTGGGCATATACACCACATTTTGGTTGTCCATATATGCATCAACAAACAATTGGATTCTTTCCACTTTTCGGATATTGTTAATTATGATGCTATTATGAACATTGTAAAATATCTGAGTCCTTTCATTCAATTCTGTGTTTACTTAATGTTTATTTACTTATTTTGAGAGAGAAAGAGATAGCACAAGTGGGGGAGGAGCAGAGAGAGAGAGAGAGAGAGAGAGAGACAGACAGAGAGACAGAGAGAGAGAGAGAGAGAGAGAGAGACTCCCAAGCAGGCTCTGTGCTGTCAGCATATAGCCCAACATGGGGTTTGATCTCATGAATCATGAGATCATGACCTAAGCAGAGGTAAGAGTCAGATGCTTACCAGACTGAGCCACCCAGGTACCCCTCAATTCTTTTGAAATACACTACAAAGTGAAATTGCTGGATCATATGATAATTTTGTGTTTAATATTTTTAGGAACTGCTATACTGTTTTCCATAGCAGCTTCAGCACTTTATAATTCCACCAGCAATGCTAAGGGGTTCCAGTTTTCCCACCTCCTCACCAATGCTTCTTTTTAAAATAAATAAACAAATAATAGCAGGGATCTTGGGTGGCTCAGTCTGTTAAGCATCCCACTCTTGGTTTTGGCTTAGGTCATGATCTCATAGTTCGTGAGTTCAAGCCCCGTGTTGGGCTGTGCACTGTGCACTGACAGTGCAGAGCCTGCTTGGGATTCTCTCTCCCTCTCTTTCTGCCCCTCCCCTGTTTATGCTCTCTCTCTCTGTCTCTCTCAAAATAAATAAATAAACTTTAAAATTATAAATAAATAAATAAATAAATAAATAAATAAAAGCCATTCTAATGGGCATTAAGTGGTAGTCATTGTGGTCTGGATCTGCATATCCCTAATGCTTTGTGATGATGGGCATATATCCATGTGCATATTTGCCATTTGTATATATTCTTTGCCCTTGTTTCTATTGGATTGTTTTTGATCTTTGGAAATTCTTTACATATTCTGGATATGAATCCCTTATCAGATATGTGGCTTGCAAATATTTTCTCCCATTCTTTAGGTTGTCTTTTCTCTGTGTTTACAATGTCCTTTGATGCACAAATATGTTTTAATTTTCATCAAGTCCAATTTATTTATGTTTTCTTTTGTTTCCTGTGTTTTTGACGTCATGTCCAAGAAATTATTGCCAAATCAATGTCATGAAAATTTCCCCTTTGATTCCTTCTAAGAGTTTTATCGTTTAACTTTTAAGTCTTTTAAATTTTTTTTATCTATTTTGAATTAATTTTTATATATAGTGTAAGGTAAAGGTCTAACTTCATTCTTTTGCATGTCAATATTTGTTTTACCAGCACCATTTGTTGAAAAGACTATCTTTGCTCCCATTGAATGTTCTTGGCATCCTTGTCAAAGATCATTTGACCATATATGCGAGCATTTATTTCTGGCTCTCTATTCTATTCCATTTCTATTCTATTCCATTTGTCTATATGTCTGTCTTCATGCCAGTATCACACCTTTTTGATTACTGTAGTTTTGCAGTAGGTTTTATAATCAGAAATTGTGTGTCCTTCACCTTCAATCTTTTAAAGTTTTTTTTAACTCTTCTGGGTCCCTTGATATTCTATATAAATTTGAGTATGAATTTTTCTTTCTGAAAAAAAAAGTCATTGGGGATTTAATAAGGATTTCATTGAATCTATAGATAACTTTGGGTAGTATTGACATTTAACTATATTAAGTCTTCCAATCATGAACACAGGATATCTTTCTATTTATTAATGTCTTTAATATCTTTCAGTGATGTTTTGTAGTTTCCAGGATATCAATCTTTCACCTCCTTGATTCAATTTATCTCTAACTATTGTATTATTTTTGATGCCACCATAAATGGACTTGTTTTCTTAATTTAGAAGGACTTTTTTGTCCTGGCTCATTTTTTTTTTCTGGGAAATCTGTTATGTGGAATCACAATGCCTGGGAGCAAAAGCAGCCTTCTTGTGACCAAGAAGAGAGAGGAAGGATATCAGCATATTAAGGACAAAAGCAAAATAAAAGTGGGAAGAGACTAATTCCTTGATGATGAGGTAGTATATAATAACTCTGAAGACTCCTACTTCTAGAATTCTTGTTATGTGAGATAATTAAACTTTTATCACTTAAGCTAAGTTTGTTCAGGTGTTCCTAATAGAATTTTATATAAAAATATCCCAATGGGCATGATAATAGAGGACATCTGAAACTGCAGTTAAATTATTTTAACATGAAACATTATAATACAGCCAAGTATATAAGACACATAAGAGTAGTTTAAAAAATGATAATGAACAAACACATGTGCACTCATCATCCGTGCAACAAAATGGCAGTTGTAAGAGGGAAGTATATAGCAATACAGGAACTACCTGAAGAAGCAGGAAAATTCTCTTGCTTCATGAGATAGAACTGAAATACACTGTACTTTCCTCCTAGGACTGCTTTTGTTGCATCCCATAGGGGTTGGAGAGTCGTGCTTTTAATTTTCACTGGCTTCCATGTATTTTTCATTTCTTCTTTAATTTCCTTATAAACCCATTCTTTAGTAGGATGTTCTTTAACATCTGTGTATTTGATCACTTTCCAAACTTTTTCTTGTAGTTGATTTCAAATTTCATAACGTTGTGATATGAAAATATGCATGGTATCATCTCAATCGTTTTGTACCTGTTGAGGAGCCAAACCCAACAGGTTTACTCTGGCTTTATTTTGACCTCCATTAGTATGATAGATGATGGTTCTCCATCCCTCACTTTCAATCTGCAGATGTCTTTAGATCTACTGAGTCTCTTGTAGGCAGCATATAGATGGATTCTGGTTTTTTATCCATCTTGATACTCTGTATTTTGATAAGAACATTTAGTCCATTTACATCCAGTGTGATTACTGAAAGATATGAATTTAGTGCCTTGGTGTTTCTGGTGATGTTCTCTGGTCCTTTGTAGTCTTTGTTGCTTTGGTCTTTTTTTTTTCCATCTCCACTCAAAGAGTTCCCCTTAATATTTCTTGCAGTATGGTTTAGTGGTGACAAACTCCTTAATTTTTGTTTGTCTGGGAAACTCTTTATCCCTCCTATTCTGAATGACAACCTTGCTGGATAAAGGATTTTGGGCTGCATATATTTCCCATTCAGCACATGGAATATTTCCTGCCACTCCCTTCTAGCCTGCCACATTTCAGTGAATAGGCATGCTACTAACCTTATGTATCTACCCTTGTAGGTGAAGGACATTTTGTCCCTAGCTGCTTTCAGTATTCTCTCTTTATTTTTGTATTTTGCAAGTTTAACTATGAAATGTCATGGTGTTGACCTGTTTTTGTTAATTTGAAGGGAATTCTCTATGTCTCTTGGACTTGGATGGCTCTTTCCTTCCCCAGATCAGGGAACTTCTCAGCTATAATTTGTTCAAACAAACCTTCTGCCCCTTCTTATGGGACTCCTATGATGTGAAAATTGTTTTGCTGCATGGAATCTTTTAGTTCTCTGAGCCTTCCCTGGTGATCTAGGAATTTATTTTTCCTCTTTTTTCTCAGCTTCATTGTTTTCCATGATTTTATCTTCTATATTACCTATTATCTCCTCTGTTTCTGCTTCTTCAATCATCACTGTCACTGTATACAGTTTATTTTACACCTTAGTTATAGTATTTTTAAATTCATCCTGACTAGTTCTTAGGTATTTGATCTCTGCAGCAAGGTTTTCTCTAGTTTCCTCAATGCCTTTTTCAAGCCCAGCTAGTATGACCATTGTTATAAATTCTTTTTCAGATATTTTGCTTATATCTGCTTTGAGCAAGTCCTTGGCTGTGATTTCTTCTTGACCTTTCTTTTCAGAAGAATTCTTCCATCTTGTAATTTTGGTTAAGTTTCTGTCTTTTGTGTCTTTTAAAACTTTGCACCAGACAGTACTACTATATATAAAAGGGGTCATACACTGTCCAGGGCCTGGCCCTTCAGGAAATGTTTCTGGTGTATGCTGTATGTACTCTGCTATTGTATTTTGACTGCAAATTCCCACTGGTTAGTCCTCTGTTGAGCTCCTCCTTGTTTGCACTAGTGGAGTGTCTGGCCTTATAACTGGGTGTGCTTTGATTTGTTGTTGAAGTAACCCTGAAAAAAAAGGGGGGAGCCTGATCCCCAAATAAAAGGAAAAGGAACCAGAAAAAAAACAAACAGAAAATCAAAAAAAATTAAGGCTGATTCCAAGGAAAAAGAAGGTAAAAAATAAGGGTAAAAAGCAGAAGAAAAGTAAGAAAAAACAAAAGAATAAAAAATTCTGATTCCTAAAAAAAAGGAAACAAAAAAACAAACAAAAAATAAGGAACTATGAGACTGATTCCAAAAGAAAAAAGGAATAAGGGAGGAAAAAAGAAAAAGAAAAGAGTTGTCTGTTGTTGCCTGAGGGATGGTGACTATACTGGTCTGGAGAAGGGGCCAACTGCCTTGGCTCAGAGTGAGTCTTGCCCCAGTAAGTAGTCAGTTGCAAGGCAGGGAGGGGTAGGATTTGGTGTAAGCAGGTCTTGCCTCCACTGGGAGCTTCTCTGCCTCTCTCTGAAGTCCCACCATATTGGTTTTAGTGGGAAAATGGTGCCACTCCAATCTCTCATCCTCAGACCCAAGATCTCAACCCCCACTGTTCAGGTAGCCCTCACAGAATAGTGAGGGAAGTCAGCTCACCATGCGCCAAAACTCTCTTGTGTTTTTTCTTTGGAGCACAGCTGGGATTCAAAACACAAAGTCTTAAATAACCCAACATGGTGAGGATCCACCCCCCTTCTCTGAAGTAGAGCCTTTTCCCCCTGATTATGAAAGGCTTTTGGCTGGTACTTGCAGTGTCATTTGTTTTTGGGAAACAATAAACCCTGTTCCCAAAGTACTCCAGGAAGGGAACTGTTCTTTCCCACTACTCTCTATAGAATCTTACACCATAGTATGCACTCTGAGGCCAGCTCCTTCATCCCCAGAGGTGGGTGCCAGAGTTCTTCTCTGGAGTATGTCACACACTTCCAAAACCTCAGAGTTTGAACTCCAAACACGGTTTGCAAAATAAAAAAAAAAAACTGGGATACTCAGTACTTCTTGCTCCCCAATCCCTCTTCCAGAGTGGTTTTCCTTGTGTGCTAACTTGATGACATACTTTCTCAACCCTTCTCTCTTTCTCTCCCTATTTTCTCTCCACAGAAAGGGTTCTCTCCTCCCTGTGGCACTGCCATTTTTCTCTCTCCCAATTCACACCCATGTACCTCACACCTGCCAAGCTGTCTCCCTCGAATTGTGGAGATCCTTCTGCCAATATGTAGATCAATTTCCTGGGTGTTCCAAGTAATTTGACATCAATACAGCTGTGTTTGAGGGATGAGGAAAGCCCAGGGTCCCCCTACTTCTCCACCATCTTAACTTCCCCCAAGAAATTTTTAAATACACAAATTAAACTTACACCTAAAGAAGCTAGGAAAGGAACAATAAATAAAGTTTAAATCCATCAGAAGAAGGGAACCCATGAAGATTAAAGCGAAATAAATTATATAGAAACAAACAAGCAAAAAAAAAAAAAACCAGTAGAACTCATCAATGAAACTAGGAACTATTTCTTTGATTTAATAAAACTGATGAACCCCTAGACAGACTTAGCAAAAGGAAAAGATAAAGAACCCAAATAATTAAAAATCACAAATGAAAGAGGAGAGATTACAACCAACACCACAGAAATATGAACAAGTATACGAGAATATTATGAAAAATTATATGCCAACAAATTGGCCAATTTGGAAGAAATGGATAAATTCCTAGAAATATACAAACTATCAAAACTTAAACAAGAATAAATAGAAAAGTTGATCAGAACTATGGCCAGCAAAGAAATTTAATCAGTAAACAAAAATGTCCCAAGAAGCAAAAGCCCAGGGCCAGATGGCTTCCCAGAGGAATTCTACCAAACATTTAGACAAGAGTTAATACTTAACCTTCTCAAAATATTAAAAAAAATAGAAATGGTAGGAAAGCTTCCAAAAAAGGCCAGCATTACCTCAATTCCAAAATGCAACAACGACCCCACGAAAATGGAGAATTACATACCAGTTTCCCTGATGAACATGGGTGCAAAAATTCTCGACAAGATACTAGCAAATCTAATCCAACAATACATTAAAAGAATTATTCCCCGTGATCAAGTGGGATATATTTCTAAGTTGCAAGGGTGGTTCAACATTTGCAAATCAATCAATGTGATACACCACATAAATGAAAGAAAGGATAAGAACCATATGATCCTCTCAATAGATGCAGAAAAAGCATTTGACAAAATATAGCATCCATTCTTGATAGAAACCCTCAAAAAAGTAAGGATAGTTGGAACAACCCTCAACACTATGAAGGCTATATATGAAAGACCTACAGCTAATATCATCCTCAATGAGGAAAACCTAAGTCTTTTCCTATGGTCAGGAATAAGACAGGGATGTCCTCTGCCCCTCCTCCAATAATTCTCTCTCTCCCCCCCCCACCTCAAAATAAATAAACATTTAAAAAAACATTTTGGATGCAACCTAATTTCTAAGAGAGAAGTTCATAGTGATACATGCCTACCTTAAGAAACAAAAATCCCATATAAACAACCTAACTACACCTAAAGGAACTAGGAAAAGAAAAAGAAAAAAAGCCCACAACTAGTAGAAGGAAGTAACAATAAAGATTAGCACAGAAATAAAAGACAGAGAATTAAAAAATAGAAAATATCAATAACACTTGTATCTGGTTCCTTGAAAATAAAAAAAAATATTTATTAATAAAGCTTAAGCCATAGTTATCAAGAAAAAAAGACAGTGGAATCAAATTAATTAAATTATAAATGAAGGAGGAAACACAACTGACACCACAGAAATACTAGAATTGCAAGAGACTACAACAAAAAATTATTTGCCATCAGATTGTACAACCTATAAGAAATTGATAGAGTCCTAGAAACAGTCTTTCAAAACTGAATTAGGAAGAAACATAAAATTTGAACAGACTGATTATTGGTTATAAAATTATATCAGTTATAAAAATAAACTGTCAACAAACTACACTGCAGGACTAGATAATGTCACAGGTAAAATACTATCAACTTAAAAACATTTTTTAAATGTTTTATTTATTTTTGAGAAAGAGAAAGACAGAACATGAACATAAGCAGGGGAGGGGCAGAGAGAGAGAGGGAGACACAGAATCCAAAGCAGGCTCCAGGTTCTGAGCTGTCAGCACAGAGCCTGGTGCAGGGCTTGAACTCACGAATGGTGAGATCATGACCTGAGTCAGTTGGACGCTTAACCTACTGAGCCACCCAGGAGCCCTGGTTCTAACAAGTTTTTAAAGAGTAGTTAATATCTATGTTTTTATATCATTCCAAAAATTAGTATAAGAAGAAGAAAAACTTCCCAATTTATTCTATGAGGTCAGCATTACCCTGATGCAAAAACTAAACAAAGACACTCCAAATATATATATATATATATATATATATATATATATATATACATATATATAAAACTGCAGACCAATATTTCTGATGGACATATATGCAAAAATCTTCAACAAAATATTAGCAAAACAAATTGAGCAATAAATTAAAAAAATAATATACCATGATCAAGTGGAATTTATTTAGGAATTCAAGGGTAATTTAATACTCACAAATCAATCAATGTGATACATTATATTAACAAAAGAAATGATGAAAACAAAATGATTGCATCAATAGATACCAAGAAGGCTTTTGACAAAATACAATGATTCATAATAAAAACTTTCAACAAAGTGGGTTCTGAAGGACATATGAAAAAATCCCAAATAACATCATATTTAATCATGAAAATCTGAGAATCATGAACATCTGAGAGCCTTCCCTCTAAGATCAAGAACAAGACACAGGTGTTTACTCTCACAACTTTTATTCAACATAGTACTGGAAGTCTTAGCCACAGCAATCAGGCAAGAAAAAGAAAAGGCATTCAAATTGATCAGGAAGAGAAGTAAAACTTTCGCTATTTGCAGCTGCAATGATACTTTATGGAGAAAACTCTAAAGTCTCCACACACAAAAAAAACTATTAGAACTAATCAATTAATTCAGTAATATTGCAGTATACAAAGGTAACATACAGAAATTTGCATTTGTATACACGAATAATGAAGTAGCAGAGAGATAAATTAAGAAAATCCCATTTACAATTGCATCAAAAATAAACTACTGTACTTCAGAATAAACAACCAAGGAGATGAGAGACCTCTACTCAGAAAAGTATAATGCACAGAAAAAATTGAAGACAATACAAATGGAAAAATATACCATACTCATGGATCAAAAAAAATTAATATTGTTAAGATGTTTATACTACTTTAAAAAATCTATAGATTTAATGCAATCCCTACCAAAAAACCAATAGCATCTTTGTCAGAACTGAAATAAATAATCCTCAAAGTTGTATAAACCCACAAAACACTCCAAATATCCAAAGTAATCTTGAAAAAGAACAGAGCTGACAAGGGAAAGGAAGATGGTGGCAAAGGAGGATCCTGGGCTCACTGCGTCCTGCTGACCACTTAGATTCCACCCTCATATTTCTAAATAACCCAGAAAACTGCCAGAAGACTAGCAGAACAGACTCTCTGGAGTCAAGCATAGACAAGAGGCCCACGGAAGAGGGTAGGAAGGGCGGAGAGGTGGTGCGCACTACACAGACTGGTGGGAGGGAGCTGGGGCGGTGGAGGGGCAGCCCTCCCGAAAGGCAGAGCCCCCAAGTCTGGCTTGCAAAAGTGGAGGGGCCAGATGGAGTGTGTTCTAACAGCTAGCCGGACTAAACATCTGGAATGTTATAAATCAACAGCTCTGCTCTGAAAGTGGGAGGGATAGAGGACAAGTGGAGGGAGAGTTGTTGAGCCCCAGAGGACAGAGCTCAGCTTGGCAGGGAATAAAGGCGCTGGTCAGCGCCTTCTCCCTTGCCCATCCCCCAGCCAAAATCACAAAGGGAACCAGTTCCCATCAGGGAACATGCTTGCATCGCGCAAACACCCAACGCTGTGCTTCTGTGGATCCATCCGTCCAACGGGTCTGCCTGCCTCCCAGTGCTGCAGGGCCCCTCCCTAAGTGGACCACCAAAGGCAAAGCGAGCTGAGTCTGCCCCTTCTGCCCCTGTACACCTTGCAGATGCACCCTAGCTAATACACCAGATCCCATCAAAGCAGCACCACAAGCCTGGCAGTGTGCAAGTAGCCCAGGGGCCTTGCACAGGGGCCACACCTCTCCACAGTGAACCCTGCCCCTGGGAGTGGGGAAGATAAGGTACACACCAGTCTGACTGTGGCCCCAGCAGTGGGCTGGGGGCAGACATCAGGTCTGACTGTGGCCCCGCCCACCAACACAAGTTACTCCAGACAGCACAGGGGAAGTACCCTGCAGTTTGGAGCCACTGCAGGGACTACCCAAAATGACAAAACAGAAGAATTCTCATCAAAAGAAATTCCATGAAGTAGCAACAGCTAACGGACTGATCAAAAGCGATTTAAGCAATGTAAGAGAAAATGAATTGAAAATAATAGTCATAAAATTAATCGTGGGGCTTGAAAAAGTATAGAGGACAGCAAAGAATCTATTGCATCAGAGATCAAGGGACTAAGAAACAGTCAGGAGGAGCTAAAAAATAATATAAATGAGCTACAAAATAAAATGGAGGCAACCACAGCTCGGATTGAAGAGGCAGAGGAGAGAATAGGTGAATTAGAATATAAAATTATGGAAAAAGAAGAAGCTGAGAAAAAGAGAGATAAAAAAAATCCAGGAGTATAAGAGGAGAATTAGAGAACAAAGTGACACAATTAAATGTAATAACATATGCATAATTGGGATTCCAGAGGAGGAAGAGAGAGGGAAAGGTGCTGAAGGTGTACTTGAAGAAATCATAGCTGAGAACTTCCCTGATCTGGGGAAAGAAAAAGGCTTTGAAATCCAAGAGGCACAGAGAACACCCTTCAGACATAACTTGAAGCTATCTTCTGCATGACATATCATAGTCAAACTGGCAAAATACAAGGATAAAGAGAAAATTCTGAAAGCAGCTAGGGATAAACATGCTCTAACATATACAGGGAGACCCATAAGACTAGTGGCAGACCTATCTACTGAAACTTGGCAGGCCAGGAAGGAATGGCAGGAAATCTTCAATGTGATGAACAGAAAAAAATATGCAGCCAAGAATCCTTTATCCAGCAAGTCTGTCATTTAGAATAGAAGGAGAGATAAAGGTCTTCCCAAACAAACAAAAACTGAAACAATTCATCACTACGAAACCAGCCCTACAGGAGATCCTAAGGGGGACCCTGTGAGACAAGGTACCAGAGACATCACTACAAGCATGAAACCTACAGACATCACAATGAATCTAAACCCATATCTTTCTATAATAACACTGAATGTAAATGAACTAAATGCTCCAACCAAAAGACATAGGGTATCAGAATGGATAAAAAAACAAGATCCATCTATTTGCTGTCTACAAGAGACTCATTTTAGACCCGAGGACACCTTCAGATTGAAAGTGAGGGGATGGAGAACTATCTATCATGCTACTGGAAGCCAAAAGAAAGCTGGAGTAGCCATACTTATATCAGACAAACTAGGCTTTAAATTAAAGGCTGTAACAAGAGATGAAGAAGGGCATTATATAATAGTCACAGGGTCTATCCATCAGGAAGAGCTAACAATTATAAATATCTATGTGCCGAATATGGGAGCCCGCAAATATATAAAACAATTCATTACAAACATAAGCAACCGTAGTAATAAGAATGTGGTAAATGCCGGGGACTTTAATACCCCACTTACAACAAGGGATAGATCATCTAGACACAGGACGAATAAAGAAACAAGGGCCCTGAAAGATACATTGGATCAGATGGACTTGACAGATATATTCAGAACTCTGCATCCCAAAGCAACAGAATATACTTTCTTCTCGAGTGCACATGGAACATTCTCCAAGATAGATCACATACTGGGTCACAAAACAGCCCTTCATAAGTATACAAGAATTGAGATCATACCATGCATACTTTCAGACCAAAATGCTATGAAGCTCGAAATCAACCACAGGAAAAAGTCTGGAAAACCTCCAAAAGCATGGAGGTTAAAGAACACCCTACTAAAAAATGAATGGGTCAACCAGGCAATTAGAGAAGAAATTAAGAAATATTTCAAACAAATGAAAATGAAAAGACAACAATCCAAACGCTTTGGGTTGCAGTGAAGGCAGTCCTGAGAGGAAAATACATTGCAATCCAGGCCTATCTCAAGAAACAAGAAAAATCCCAAATACAAAATCTAACAACACACCTAAAGGAAATAGAAGCAGAACAGCAAAACCACCCCAAACCCAGCAGAAAAAGAGAAATAATAAAGATCAGAGCAGAAATAAACACTATAGAAACTAAAAAAACTTTAGAGCAGATCAATGAAACCAAGAGTTGGTTTCTTGAAAAAATAAACAAAATTGATAAACCTCTAGCCAGGCTTCTCAAAAAGAAAAGGGAGATGACCCAAATAGATAAAATCATGAATGAAAATGGAATTCTTACAACAAATCCCTCAGAAATACATGCAATTATCAGGGAAGACTAGGAAAAATTATATGCCAATAAACTGGACAACCTGGAAGAAATGGCAAATTCCTAAATACCCACACGCTTCCAAAACTCACATGGGAAGAAATAGAAAACTTGAACAGACCCATAACCAGCGAAGTGATTGAATCAGTCATCAAAAATCTCCCACCAAATAAGAGTCCATGACCAGATGGCTTCCCAGGGGAGTTCTACCAGACGTTTAAAGCAGAGATAATACCTATCCTTCTCAAGCTATTCCAAAAAATAGAAAGGGAAGGAAAACTTCCAGACTCATTCTAGGAAGCCAGCATTACTTTGATTCCCAAACCAGACAGAGACCCAGTAAAAAAAAAGAGAACTACAGGTCAATATCCCTGATGAATATGGATGCAAAAATTCTCAACAGGATACTAGCAAATGGAATTCAACAGCATATAAAAAGAATTATTCACCATGATCAAGTGGGATTCATTCTTGGGCTACAGGGTTGGTTCCACATTCACAAATCAATCAATGTGGTACATTACATTAATAAAAGAAAAGATAAGAACCGTATGATTCTGTCAATCGATGCAGAAAAGGAATTTGACAAAATTCAGCATCGTTTCTTAATAAAAACCCTCGAGAAAGTCGGGATAAAGGGAACATATTTAAACATCATAAAAGCCATTTATGAAAAGCTCACAGCTAACATCATCCTCAATGGGGAAAAACTGAGGGCTTTCCCCCTGAGATCAGGAACATGACAGGGATGTCCACTCTCACCGCTGTTGTTTAACATAGTGTTGGAAGCTCTAGCATCAGCAATCAGACAACAAAAGGAAATCAAAGGCATCAAAATTGGCAAAGATGAAGTCAAGCTTTCACTTTTTGCAGAATACATGATATTATACATGGAAAATCTGATAGACTCCACCAAAAGTCTGCTAGAACTGATCCATGAATTCAGCAAAGTCGCAGGAGACAAAATCAATGTGCAGAAATCAGTTGCATTCTTATACACTAATAATGAAGCAACAGAAAGACAAGTAAAGAAACTGATCCCATTCACAATTGCACCAAGAAGCATAAAATACCTAGGAATAAAACTGACCAAAGATGTAAAAGATCTGTATGCTGAAAACTATAGAAAGCTTATGAAGGAAATTGAAGAAGATATAAATAAGTGGAAAAACATTCCATGCTCATGGATTGGAAGAATAAATATTGTCAAAATGTCAATACTACCCAAAGCTATCTACACATTCAATGCAATCCCAAGCAAAATTGCACCACCATTCTTCTCGAAACTAGAACAAGCAATCCTAAAATTCATATGAAACCACAAAAGGCCCGAATAGCCAAAGTAATTTTGAAGAAGACCAAAGCAGGAGGCATCACAATCCCAGACTTTAGCCTCTACTCCAAAGCTGTCATCATCAAGACAGCATGGTATTGGCATAAAAACAGACACATAGACCAATGGAATAGAATAGAATCCCCAGAACTAGACCCACAAAAGTGTGGCCAACTCATCTTTGACAAAGCAGGAAAGAATATCCAATGGGAAAAAAGTCTCTTTAACAAATGGCACTGGGAGAACTAGACAGCAACATGCAGAAGGATGAAACTAGACCACTTTCTTACACCATTCACAAAAACAAACTCAAAATGGATAAAGGACCTGAATGTGAGACAGGAAACCATCAAAACCCTCGAGGAGAAAGCAGGGAAAAAATCCTCTCTGACCTCAGCCAAAGCAATTTCTTACTTGACACATCCCCAAAGGGAAGGGAATTAAAACAAAAATGAACTATTGGGACCTCATGAAGATAAAAAGCTTCTGCACTGCAAGGGAAACAGTCAACAGAACTAAAAGGCAACCAACAGAATGGGAAAAGATATTTGCAAATGACATATTGGACAAAGGGCTAGTATCCAAAATCTATAAAGAGCTCACCAAACTCCACACCTGAAAAACAAATAATCTAGTGAAGAAATGGGCAGAAGTCATGAATAGACTCTTCTCTAAAGAATACACCCAGATGGCCAACAGGCACATGAAAAGATGCTCAACATCGCTCCTCATCAGGGAAATACAAATCAAAACCACGTTCAGATATCACCTCAAGCCAGTCAGAGTGGCTAAACTGATAAAATCAGGAGACTATAGATGCTGGCGAGGATGTGGAGAAATGGGAACCCTCTTGCACTGTTGGTCGGAATGTAAACTGGTGCAGCCACTCTGGAAAACAGTGTGGAGGTTCCTCAGAAAATTAAAAATAGACCTACCCTATGACCCAGCAATAGCACTGCTAAGAATTTACCCAAGGGATACAGGAGTGCTGATGCATAGGGGCACTTGTACCCCAATGTTTATAGCAGCACTCTCAACAATAGCCAAATTATGGAAAGACCCTAAATGTCCATCAACTGACGAATGGATACAGAAATTGTGGTTTATATACGCAATGGAATACTACTTGGCAATGAGAAAGAATGAAATAGGGCCTTTTGTAGCAACGTGGATGGAACTGGAGAGTGTTATGTTAAGTGAAATACGTCATACAGAGAAAGACAGATACCATATGTTTCCACCCTTATGTGGATCCTGAGAAACTTAACCGAAATTTATGGGGGAGGGGAAGAACAAAAAAGAGGTTAGAGAGGGAGAGAGCCAAAGCATAAGAGACTCTTAAAAACTGAGAACAAACTGAAGGTTGTTGGGGGTTGGGAGGGAGGGGAGGAAGGGTGATGGGTATTGAGGAGGGTAGCTTTTGGGATGAGCACTGGGTGTTGTATGGAAACCAATATGACAATAAAATTTCATATTAAAAAAATAAAATAATTTAAAAAAAGAAAAAGAACAGAACTTAATGTAACAAAATCCAAGAATTCAAGTTATACTACAAAACTATGGTAATTAAAACAGTATGGTACTGGCTCAAAAGTAGACACATAGATTGATGGAACAGGATAGTGATCCCAGAAATAAGCCCATGATTATATTGTCACTTAATTTATGACAAAGGAGACAAGAATAAACAATGAGAAAAATACAATATCTTCAATAAATGGTGTTGAGAAAACTGAACAGCTACACACAAGAAAATAAAACTCGACTACTACTATAAGAGAGTATAAGGTATACTATACACAAAAACAAACTGAAATGGATTAAAGACCTAAATATGAGATCTGAAATCATAAAACTCCTGAAAGAAAATTAGGCAGTAATCTCTTGGATATTAGCCTTAGCAACATGTTTATGAATATATCTCCTCAGTCAAGGGAAACAAGAGCAAAAAAAAAATTGGGGGGACCCAACCAAAATATAAAGCTTTTGCATAGCAAAAGAAACTATCAACAAAAGAAGAGTCAAGCTCCTGAATTGGAGAAGATATTTGCAAATGATGTATACAATAGGGGTTAATGTAAAAAATATATAAAAACTTATACAAACTTAACACAAAAAAAAAACCCCAAATAATGTGATTAAAAAATACATAGAGGACCTGATTAAACATTATTCCAAAGAAGACATACAGGTAGCCAACAGATACACAAAAAGATGCTTAATGTCACTAATCATCATGGAAAAGCAAATCAAACCACAATGAGGTAGTACCTCACATCAGTCAAAATGGGTAAAATCAAAAACACAAGAAATAACTAGTGTCCATGAGGATGTTTAGAAAAAGGAACCCTTAGGCACTGTTGGTGGGATTGTAAAAATGGTGCAGTTGCTTTAGAAAATAGTATGAAGTTTTATCAAAAAATTAAACTAGAAACACCATATGATACAGCAATCCCACTTTTGGGTATTTATTCAAAATAATGAAAGCAGGGTCTCAAAGAGATATTTGCACACTTATGTTTGCCATAATACTCATAATAGCCAAGAAGTGTACAAAATACAAATGTCTATTGATAGGTGCCTGAAATAAAGGGAAATCTTGTCATATGCTACAACATTGATTAACCTTGAGAACATTATGCTAAATGAAATAAGGCAGTCACAGAAAGACATGTGTTGTGTGTTTCCACTTATATGAGGTATATAAAGTAGTCAAATTTATAGAAACAGGAAGTGGAATAATGATTACTGAGGACTGGCAGGAGGGAAAAAGAGAGAATTGTTTAATTTGTATAATGTTTTATATTTGTAAGATTGAAAAGTTCTGGAGATATATTTCAAACAATGTGAATATATAATATATATTATATATTTTGTGAATATATAATATATATTATATATTTTTTATTTTATATATTATATATATAATATATTATTTATTTATTTTGAGAGAAAGGGAGTGCACACGTGAATAGGGGAGGGGCAGAGAGAAAGGGAGAGAGAGAGAATCTCAATAAGGCTCCACACTGTCAGTACAGAGCCCAATGTGGGGCTCCAATTACAGTGAGATCATGACCTGAGCCTAAATCAAGAGTCAGACACCTAACTGACCCAGCCACCCAGGTGCCCTAACATGAATATATTTAACACTACTAAAATGTACACTTAAAAGTAGTTAAGATGGTAAACTTTATTTCACGTGTTTTTACCATAATAAAAAAATGAAAAAAATCCTTGGAAATTCAATAAGATGGCAAAAATTTTACTGAGAAAAATTATTTTTAGAGTGGTTGAAATTTAGTTTATGGCAGATGAGGGTGGGATTACCAAGGAAATGCTTGAGAAATAATTGATAATTTTAAACTGTCTTCAAGTGTGATAAATCTAGATAACTGTAGGTTTTTATTTTGCAGAATAGATTATTAAAACTTTGGAACAAAACAGGGTTTCTTGGAAAGTAAATAAATTTTTTGGAAAAAGTGAGGGAAGCTAAAATCTGCCACCAATGGTCCTTCCATCCTCATTCTTCTTTTCAGTCCTTGCACTATGCAATTTTTTAACTTCTAAAATTGCTGAAAAATACTTAAAGCAATGTTTCCTGAAAGGATGATTTCCCAGGTAACTTACATCAGAATTTCTATGGACACTCTGAAAAAAATATAGCCTCCTGGACACCCCTTGCCCCAGTGTCCACTGCTCCTGCCTTGATTTGTCATCATCTCTCATCTGGTCTGGTCTATTTCAGTAGTCTCCATATTTTTCCCTCCAATTTATATTCTTTACTGGCTCCAGTAAGATATTTAAAATGGAAAAGTGTAAAATAATAAAATAAAATAAAATAAAATAAAATAAAATAAAATAAAAGGAAAGTGTTCATTCCAGTCCCCATATTAAAAACTTTAATGGCTCTCCATTAAAGATAAAATCTAAATCCTTTAAAGTAGTTTAAAAAACACTTCATGGTTTGCCCCTGGTCATTTCTCCAGAATCATCTACTATTCCCTAATTTGCACCTTATATTCTACATATTTTGAGCTTTTTTTTTTAATTACACTAAGTGCTCCAGACTATTTCTATCTTCTGTGGCTTTTCACATGTTGCTGCCACAGATTAGATTTTTTTTCCTTCTCCATGTCTGCTTAGGATCCAATCTCACCATTTTTTGTACCTTTTATCTTCCATAGTCCCTCTTTTCTGCCTACTAAGTACACAGAAACCTTAAAAATCCCTCTTTTCTCAATAACTTTAGCCAAAGTCATTCATACCAAGATATAAATGACTAACAGTGGCTTAAAGTTCCATTCACACTAGTGATTAAATGACCAGTATGGGCTTAAAATCTGTTCAGGTACTTAATAATTTTGAAGAGGTACAAAGTTTTAATTAAAATAACCAATCTTAAGCAGAAGGTTGCATCTAGAGAATAAGTGAGTATTCTCAAGTGAATGAATATTCTTTTGGTCAGAAGTCCTTTGCTCCACTCTCAAATTACAGTCTGAGCATGTGACCACGCCCACTTCAAGTTCCCAACCATAGAGTTTCCCAATGATCATGTCAATCAAATCTAGAGCTAATTCCTGCCTTTACTGATGGACAAAGAAGAATGTGCCCTGGGAGTCCTTTCTCATAACTTCATCTGTAATCCAATAAGTCTCAGTTTAGGTTACATTTTCCTCTTTCTTAGACTGGAACTACCATGTATATATCTGTGCAATCTTTAGTTTGCTTGACCTCCATTTTTAAAACAGTGACAAGTTTAGAATTCCTTTTTTCACTCTTTTAATTTCTTAGAGAAAGATTTGTAAATGCTTTGAGAAGCATGTTTTTTCTCATTGAAGGGGAAAACAAGTAAAAAATAACTGATATGACAGACAAATTTGTGTTTTACGTTTTTCCCTTTTAAAAAGTTGGAATGGTGCAACAACATTTCCTCTTAAAAATTTATCTTGATCCCAACAAAATAGCCCCAATGGGTATCATTAACACCACAGGATGTTCTTTAATAGTTTGGAACCTAGTTAACTGTGACAAAAGATTTAGAATATGGTATGGTGATTGTGCATCTTAGATTTTCTGGTTAAGTCCCAATCTCATATATTTTGTCCTTTTGTTAGACCTTTGTGTACATTTATATTTTTTTAAAAAATAGTCATTCTTATATGCCATCATTCTTTTTTCTTTTTTAATTGAAATATATTTGAGATAAAATATTGTTTTTATTACATACATACAACATGTTTGTTTGATATATTCATATATTATAACATGACTGACATTATTGTGATGGCTAGTATGTCCATCATATCACATGATTATTATTTCTTTTCTGTGGGGGAATAATTAAGATCAAGTCTCTTAGCAAGTTTGATGATTGAAACAGTATTGTTGTCTTTGTTCAATATATTGTGAATTAGACATCCATGACTTATCTGTCTGCTAATTCAAGTCATGTACCCTTAAAAAACATTTCTATTTCCCTACCCCTCAGCCCCTAATAACCATCATTTCATTCTGTTTTTATGAACTCGGGTTTTTTAACTACTACGTATAAATGATATCATACAGTACTTACCTTCCTCTGTCTTATCTCACTTAGAATAATGTCCTCAATGTCCATCCTTGTTGCTGAAAATGACATGATTTCTTTTTTTTCTCCAGCCATATAATATTTTATTGTACATATATATATCATCTTATTATCCATTCATTCACCAGTGGACACATAGATTATTTCCAATGTTGTATATTGTAAATAATGTTGCAGTATACTTGGGAGCACATATATGATTTCAACATCATGCTTTATTTTCCATTGGACCAGAAGTGGAATTTCTGTATCATATAGTGATTTTATTTTTAATTTTCTTGAGGACTTTCCATTTTGAGGACTCTCCATTTGAGGGCCCTCCATATTTTGAGAATTCTCCATGGCTGGATCAATTTACATTCCCACCAACAGTAGACAAGTGTTTTGCTATCTCTTTTCTTCTTGATGATAGTCATTCTAGTAGGTGTGAAGTAGTATCTCATTGCAATTTTGATATGTAATTCCATGATAGTGATGTTGAGCAACTCTTCATGTATGTGTTGGCCATTTGTTTTCTTTGGGACAATAATGCCTCTGCCCATTTCAAAATAAGACGGTTTTGTTTTGTTTTGTTTTGCTATTGAGTTTTAAGTAGATCCTTATATATTTTGTATATTAACCCATTATTCAGTTTATGGTTTCTAAATCTTTTCTGTCATTCTGCAGATCAGAATCAGCACTTTTATTTTAGTGCTTCTTTTCTTGAGCAGAAACTATTAAGTTTGATGTGGCCCTACTTGTTTATTTTTATTTTTGTTGTTTGTACTTTTGGTGTCATATTAAAAGAATCATTGCCAAGATCAATGTTGAAGAGCTACTTTCCTGTTTTCTTCTAGAAGTTTTATGATATCAGGTCTTGTGTTTAACTATATGATCCACTTCATATAGTATGTATAGTAGTATGATCCACTACTTGTGAGTAGTGTGAGATAAGAGTTTAATTCCACTGTCCAGCATGTGTTTATACAGTATCCCAGTACCATTTGCTAAAGAGACTGTACTTTCCCTGTTGGGTGTTCTTGGTGTCCATTTTGATTATTATTTCAGTGTATATGCAGGTGTTTCATTATGGGCCTTCCATACTGTTCCATTGGTCTTTATGTCTATTTTATGAGAGTACCATGCTGTTTTTTTTTTTACTATAATTGTGTAGTATAGTTTGAAATCCAAAAGTGTGATGACTGCACTTTGTTCTTTCTTGGGATTGCTTTGATTTTTCAGGGTCTTTTGAGGATACATACAAAATTTAAGATTTTTTTTCTGTGAAAAATGCCATTGGAACTTTGTTAAGGATTGTGTTGACTGTACAGTTGGCTTTAAGTGGCACATACATTTTAATGACATTTATTGTCCTGACTCATGAACATGGAATGTCTTTCAATTTGTCTTTGATTTGTTTTAAGAAAGTCTTTTAGTTTTCGTTGTACAGATATTTCTCTCTTTTAGTAAAATATAACCCTAGTTATTTTATTGCTTTTGATACTATATTGAATGGGATAGTTTTCTTTATTTCTTTTTTTAGATTCTTCATTATTAGTGTGTAGACATGCAACTGATATCTCTATGTTGACTTTACACCTTGCAAGTTTATGGAATGTGTCGATCAGTTTCAACTTTTTTTCATGAGTCTTTGGGACTGTACAAAATTATATCAACTGCTAATAATTACAATTGTATTTTGTTTCTAATTTAGATGCATAAAAATTTTTCTTGCCTAACTGCTGTATCTACTATTCCAGTACTATATTCAATGAGTAGTCTTTCATGGGCATCTTTGTGTAATTCTTTTTTTTTCAAGTATTTATTTAAATTTGAGTTAGTTAACATACAGTGTAACATTAGTTTCAGGTGTAGAATTTAGTGATGCATCACTTAAATACAACACCCAATGCGCACCACAGCAAGTGCCCTCCTTAATATCCATCACTTATTTAAACCATCCCCCCCACTTCCTCTCCTATAACCACCAGTTTATTCTCTATAGTTAAGAGTTTCTTGAATTGCTTCTTTTTTCCCCTATGTTCATTTGTTTCTTAAATTCCACATATGAGTGTAATCATATAGCATTTGTCTTTCTCTGACTGACTTATTTCGCTTAGCATAATACTGTCTAGCTCCATCCACGTCATTGCAAATGGCAAGATTTCATTCTTTTTTATGACTGAGTAATATCCCATTGTCTGTGTGTGTGTGTGTGTGTGTATATACATGTATGTATACACACACACACACACACATACATATGTATATATATACATATATATATATATATATATATATATATATATATATACATATATATATATATATGCACACATACCACAATTTCTTTATCTTCTTGTTGGATTGCTATCATTGTTATTATGTAGTGTCCTGCTTTGTCTGTGGTTGCAGGATATGTTTTAAAACCTACTTTGGTCCATATAAGTATTGCCACCCCATATTTATTTCTGTTTTTTGTGATTGAACTCCTTTATATTTTAAGTTTTTATTGAAATTCCACTTAGTTAGCATACAGTATAATATTAGTCTCATGTGTACAATACAGTGATTCAACACTTCCATACAACACCTCATGCTCATCACAATGCCCATACCTATTTAAACCATCCCCCCACCCACCTACTCTCTGGTAACCATCAGTTTGTTCTCTATTGTTGGGAGTATGTTTCTTGGTTTGTTTCTCTGTGTTTTTTTTTTCCATTGCTCCTTTGTTTTCTTCTTGAATTCCACATATAAATGAAATCATATGGTATATGTCTTTCTCTAAGTGACTTACTTCACTTAGCATAATACTCTCTAGTTCCATCCATGATGTGGGAAATGGCAAGATTTCATTCTTATTGATGGCTGAGTAATATTCCATTTCATATATATATATATATATATATATATATATATATATATATATACACCACCACTTCTACTTTATCTGTCAGTCAATGGACATTTGGGCTGTTTCCGTAATTTGGCTATTGTACATAATGCTGCTTACCACTTCCACTTTATCCATCAGTCAATGGACATTTGGGCTCTTTCCATAATTTGGCTATTGTACATAATGCTGCTATAAATATCTGGGTGCATATATCCCTTTGAATTAGTGTTCTTATTTTTTTGGGTAAATATCTAATAGTGCAATTGCTGGATCCTAGGGTAGTTCTATTTTTAACTTTTTAAGGAACCAACATACTGTTTTCCACAGTGGCTACACCAGTTTGCATTCCTACCAAAAGTGCAAGAGTATCCCCCTGTGTACACGTCCTCTCCAACACTGTTGTGTTGTTGATTTTCACCCTTTTGATAGGTGTGAGGTGATATCTCACGGTAGTTTTGATTTGCATTTCCCTGATTATCAGCGAAGTTAAGTATCTTTTTATGTGTCTGTTAACCATCTGTATGTCAATAGATTGAAAAATATCTATTCATGCCTTCTGTCCATTTTTAAATTGGATTATTCATTTTTGGGGTGTTGAGTTTTATAAGTTCCCTATATATTACAGATACTAACCCTTTATCAGGTATGTCATTTACAAATATCTTCTCCCATTCTGTAGGCTGCCTTTTTGTTTTGTTGATTGTTTTCTTCACTGTGCAGAATATTTTCTAAAAAAAGTATTTATTTAAATTCAAGTTAGTTAACATACATGTGGTACACACACACACACACACACACACACACACACACAATGGAATATTACTTGGCAATCAAAAAGAATGAAATCTCATCATTTGCAACAACATGGATGGAATTTGAGTGTATTATGGTAAGTGAAATAAGTCAGTCAGAGAAGCTTTATATTTTTATGAAGTCCCAATAGTTTACTTTTGCTTTTGTTTCCCTTGCCTCAGGAGACATATCAAGAAAGAAGTTCTTAAGACTAATGTCAAAGAAGCCACTGTCTTTGTTTTCTTCTAGGAATTTTATACTTTCAGGTCTCATATTTAGGTCTTTAATCCCTTTTGAATTTCTTTTTGTGTATAGGAAAAGAAAGTGGTCCAGTTTCATTCTTTTGAATGTTGCTGTCCAATTTTCCCAACAAAATTTTTTGAAGACACATTGTTTTTCCCATTGGATATTCTTTCCTTTTTTCTTGATCATTAATTTACCATATAGTTGTGGTTTATTTCTGGGTTTTCTACTACGGTCCATTGATGTATGTGTCTATTTTCATGCCAGTATCATACTGTCTTGATCACCACAGCTTTTTAATATAACTAGAAGTCCAAAATTGTGATGCCACCAGCTTCACTTTTATTTTCTTTTCCCAAATTGCTTCAGAGATTTGGAGCCTTTTGTGGCTCCATAAAAATTTTAGAATTGTTTGTTCTAGTTCTGTGAAAAATACAGTTGACATTTTGATAGGGATTACATTAAATAGGTATATTGCTTTGGGTACTGTAAACATTTTAACAATATTTGTTCTTCCAATCCATGAACGTGGAATATCTTTCCATTTCTTTGTGTCCTCTTCAATTTCTTTCATCAGTTTTTTTTATAGTTTTCAGAGTACAGGTCTTTCACGTTTCGTTGCGTTTATTCCTGGGTATCTTATTGTATTTGGTGTAATTTTAAATTTGATTGATTCTTTAATTTCTCTTTCTGCTGATTCATTTTTGCAGTATAGAAATGCAACAGATTTCCTATACATGGATTTTTTACAATTTGGCTTCTCTGAATATCAGGTTGAGCACTTTTTGTTGGAGTTTTTCTTGTTTTCTACATAAAGTATCATGTCATATGCAAAAATTGAAAATTTTACTTCTTCCTTGCTGATTTGGATGGCTTTTATTTCTTTTGTTGTCTGATTTCTGTGGCTAGAACTTCCGGTACTGTGTTAAATAAAAGTGGTGGAGTGGACATCCTTGTGTTCTTCCTGACCATAGAGGAAACCTCTGTTGTTTTCCATTGAGTATGATATTATCTATGGGTTTTATATATATGGCCTTTATCTGGTTGATGTATGTTCCCTCCAAACCTACTTTGTTGAGTGTTTTTATCATAAATGGATGTTGTACTTTGTTAAATGCTTTTTCTGCATCTAGTGAAATGATTATATGGTTCTTGTCCTTTGTGTTATAAATGTGTCATATCACATTCATTGATTTGTTAATATGGATCCACCCTGGCAACCCAGGAATAAATACCACGTGATAGTGGTGAATGAATTTTTTAATATATTGTTATATTCATTTTCCTACTACTTAGACTTTTTGCATCTATATTTATCAGGTATTATACTTTATTGAGAATTTTTTCATCTATACTTATCAGGTATTGTAGCCTGTAGTTTTCTTTTGTAGTGGGGTCTTGATCTGGTTTTGGTATCAGGGTAAGACTGGCCACATAGAATGAATTTTGATGTTTTCCTTCCTTTGCTAGGCTTTGGAATAGTTTGAAAAGAATGGCTCTTAACTATTCTTGAAATGTTTGGTAGAATTTCCCTGTGAAGCCATGTGATCCTGGACTTTTGTTTGTAAAAAAATATTTTTTCATTACTGATTCAATTTCTTTGCTGGTTATCAGTTTGTTCAAATTTTCTATATCTTCCTGTTTCAGTTTCAACAAATTATATGTTTCTAGTAATTTACCCATTTCCTCCAAGTTGTTCAATTTGTTGTCATACGGTTTTTCATAATATTCTCTTATAATTGTTTATATTCCTGTGGTGTTGGTTGTTATTTCTCCTCTATAATTTGTCATTTTATTTATTTAGGACCTTTCTCTTTTCTTTTTGATAATTCTAACTAGAGGTTTATCAGTTTTATTAATTTTTCAAATAACCAGCTCCTGGCTTCATTGATCTGTTTTATTTTATTTTTTTCATTTGTTTTTGCTCAAATCACTATTATTTTATTCCTCGTGGCTTTGGCTTCATTTGTTGCTCTTTTTCTAGCTCATTTAGGTGTAAGGTTAGGTTGTTTCTTTGAGATTTTTCATGCTTCTTGATGTAGGCCTGTATTGCTTTATACTTCCCTCTTTGGACCATGTTTTCTGCATCCCAATATTTTTGGACCATTTGGTTTTCATTTTCATTTATTTCCAGTTTTTTTTCTTTTCTTCTTTGATTTCTTGGTTGACCTAATCATTGTTTAGTAGCATGTTGTTTAACCTCCACATATTTGTGGTTTTTCCAGATTCCTTCTTGTGGTTGACTTGTAGTTTCATCACTTGGAGGTCAGAAAAGGTGCGTGCTATGACTTCAATCTTTTTGTACTTGTTGAAGACTGTTTTGTGACCTACTATGTGATCTATTCCAGAGAATTCTCCATTTTCACTTGAAAAGAATGTGTATTCTCCTGTTTTACGGTTGAGTATTCTCAATATATCTGTTAAATTCATCTGGCCCAGGGTGTCATTCAAAGCCACTGTTTCCTTGTTGATTTTCATTTGCCTGATATGGGCATCAATGTGATTGGAGTGGTAACATCCCCTAGTATTATTGTATTACTCTTGATTAGTTCCTTTATATTTGGTATTGGTTGTTTCATATATTTGAGTACTCCCATGTTGTATGCATACATATTTACAATTATTATGTCTTCTTATTAGATGGTCCCCTTCATGATTATATTGCATTGTGTTTTTGTCTCTTTTTACAGTCTTTGTTTTAAAGTCTATTTTGTTTGATAAGTATTAGTATCCCATCTTTCTTTTCACCTCCATTAGCATGATAAATGATCCTCAAAATCCTTATTTTCAACCTGCAGGTGCCTTGGGTCTACAATGAATCTCTGTACTCAGCATATAAATGAATCTTGTTTTTGTGTCCATTCATACATCCTATGTTTTCTGATTAGAACATTTAGTTCATTGTCATTCAAAATAATTATTGATAGATATGTATTTATTGCCATTGTATTACTTGTTTTATTTTTTTTTTCTGGAGATTTTCTCTGATCCTTTCTTGTCTTTGTCACTTTTGGTCTCCCCTTTCTTTTAATATTTCTAGCAGTGTTGATTTAGTGATCCTGAATTTCTTTAGTATTTGTTTGTCTGAGAAACTCTGTTTCTCCTTCTATTCTGAATGATAGCCTTGCTGGATAGAGTATTCTTGGTTACAGATTTTTCCCATTGAACACTTTGAATATATCATGCCCCTCCCTTTTGGCTTGCCAAGTTTCTGTTGGGAAATCTCCAGCTAGACCTATGTGTTTTCCTTTGTAAGTTAAGGACTTTTTTTTTTTAAATTTTTTTTTTTAACATTTATTTATTTTTGAGACAGAGAGAGACAGAGCATGAACAGGGGAGGGGCAGAGAGAGGGAGACACAGAATCTGAAACAGGCTCCAGGCTCTGAGCTGTCAGCACAGAGCCCGACGCGGGGCTTGAACTCACGGACCGTGAGATCATGACCTGAGCCGAAGTCGGACGCCCAACCGACCAAGCCACCCAGGCGCCCCAAGGACTTTTTTTGTCTTGTTACTTTTAAGATATTTTCTTTATCACTATATTTTGCAAATTCCATTTTAATATAGCTTCTTTTTGGCCTGGTTTTATTGATTTTGATGAGGGTCCTCTGTACTTCCTGGATCTGGATGTCTGTTTCCTTCCCCAGATTAGAGATATTTTCAGGTATTATTTATTCAAATAAATTTTATGCTCCCTTTTGTCTCTCTTCTTCTGGTACTCCTATAATACAAATGTTATTACGTTTGATGGAGACGCTGTGTTCCCTAAATCTATTCTCATGTTGCATAATTCTTCTTTATCTCTTTGTTCAGTTTCATTTCTTTCTAATACTTCATATTCTAGGTTATTAATTCGTTCTTCTTCTTTTTTCAGCCTGGTGTTCATTGATTGAGTATTTTTTTTCTCACTAATTGCACTCTTAATCTCTGATTTATTCTTTTTTAAATCTTTATCTCTGTGGTAAGATTCTGACATATATCCTCTATTCTTTTCTCACATGCAGTGAGTATCCCTATGATCTTTGTCTAAATTCTCTATCAGCCATGTTACTTATATCTTTTTCACTTAGATTTCTGGCCATGGTCTTATCTTGTTCTTTAATTTGTGATAAATTCCTCCATCTTCACATTTTGCCTATGTCTCTGCCTTGTTCTCTGTGTTAGAATAAGCAGTTATGTCTCAATGCTCCTGGAAGTAATGGCCTTATGAAGAAGAGGTCATATAGTGCCCAGAGCCTGGCACTTCAGGTATATATGCTACATGCCCTCTGCTGTTGTGCTTTGGCTGCTGTATCCTTTAGGCTTGTCATATGCAGAGGTTCTCCTTGCTTTCTGTGGGAAGTGTTTGGTCCCTGGCCTGAATGTGGTGAGTTTTACCTAGATGTGCTTTGGTCTGCTTGTGAAACAAGACCTGTCACTACTTCCACTGACACTGAGACCCTGCAGGACTCTCTGGTCAGGAGATGTGGTGTGGGCAGGTGTGCTGTGGTCTGCTTGCAAAATGAGACTTGTCATCACATTTACCAGAACAAAAGCTCTACAGAACTCTTTGGCTGTGAGACATGGTGTTGGCAAGATTTTATGCTGGTCTTCAGAGGCTGGCTTGCCCCAGGACTTTGGCAATTGTGACTGAGGAGGGCAATCCTAGTGGAGTGCAGGGTAGTGGGGCTTGGTGTAAGCACTTAGGCAGCTAGTGTTGGTGCTGTGCTACTTCCCACAGGTGACTATGTTTTTATGCTCAGGATTGGGGGAGGGAAGTGGCACCAGCCAGTTCCTTTGTTCCTACAGAGGTGTCTCTGTGAATGCTGCCTCCCATGGATGCACTCTGAGAAGAGTGAATAAGCTCTCTACTGTTTGCCACCCCCCCCCCCCCCGGTTTTCTTCAGATTGCTGTTTCCAGGCTGTGTGTTCCCTGGTTATTTGCCTGCCTTCTCTTCAGGAGCATTAGCCCCCTCCAGGCTCTATACTAGCTAAGCCCACTGACCTTTAAGCTCCAGACCTTAAGCCCCACTGGTTGCAAGAACTCATGAAACTCAGCCCCTCTCATTTTCCAAGCCCATGGCTTTGGGCCAAATGTTCTCATTGTGCATTCCCCTGTGTGCTCCTCTCTTTCTTACCCTTCTCCTCAACTACAGCTCCCTCCCCTCTGCAGCACCAGCCGTCTGTTTCTTCCCTAAATCATTTCTCCTGCTTCCTAGCTTCCTACCTTCTTAGATGTAGCCTCTTCTTTCCCTTTAGTTGTGGAGTTTGTTCTGTCAGGCTTCAGGTCAATTTCTAGGATATTTAGGATGATTTGATGGCTATCTTGTTGTGTTCATTGGACTAGGAGATTCTAGTTTCCTCCTACTCCACTTATATCTTCCTCTTTTACTCCAGGTTTCTTTTGATACCCATTTGCATGATAGATATTTCTCCATCCTCTCACTTTCAATCTGCAGGTGTCTTTGGATCTAAAATAGAACTCTTCTAGGCAGCATATAGATGGGCTGTGTTTTTTTTTTTTTCCATTCAGCCACTTTATGAGGCTGGACATTTTAAATAATATAGTGTAGCAACCTTGGGTACTGGTCCACCTTTCCCTCAGGTCTTATTATTGTTGTGTGCTTATTTACACTACTCTGCAAAGCCTCTGACATTGCCTTTCAGAGGGTGCTGCCTTGATTATGCACACAT
The DNA here is from genome assembly GCF_046562875.1 of Panthera onca. Taxonomy (NCBI): domain Eukaryota; kingdom Metazoa; phylum Chordata; class Mammalia; order Carnivora; family Felidae; genus Panthera; species Panthera onca. The sequence goes on from NC_138357.1 coordinate 63,260,785, forward strand.
TCATTCCTGGAGAGCACTAATATTGGCAAGTCTCTCCTTGTCTTCTTCCCTGGTCACTCCCAGATCTTAAGTTTCACTAATTTCCTGCTGACTGGTCTATACATATTTTTTAAAATACGCCCTAGGGCATAAATTGACTTACAGTCCGTTGAAGTTAAATTTGAGCTCCTTAGAAGGGGTATTTCCCTAGATCAGTGTTTGGGATTTGCTCTGACGTCAGGAAGGCTCTTTTCAGATGCCTTTTCCCCTTTTTTCTTTTCAGGAAAATATCTAGTCTAAGGTGTAGCCTATAATTAAAGGATTCTATCAATTTCATTCCAATTGCCTTTGCCACTACCTTCACTGTTGTTTAGAGTGCCCTTAGGCTTAAAGTTTCCACACTCTATTCTAAACAGAGTAAGTTACTGTGGTGAAAGATTCAGAGTTTTCTTCTAAGCCCTCCTTCTTTCCTAGTTGAAAATCTCTGAGCTACAGCTCTGGTACCAAGGGCCAGCAAAGTGGCACACTTCTCTGTGATATCCCAGCTTTTGGAGATGAGTGCTCAATGTAGGAGGGACATAGCAGACTTAGGTCTCTTTGTCTTGCTTGTCCTAGTATACATCTCCTGTGCCACAATTCAGTGCAAGCGTGAAAAGGGCCCCGGCATTCTCAGTGCCACCATGTCCCAAATCTAGCCTTGTCCCATAAATGGGGAATGGGAGAAAGAATGATGCCCACCACTTCTTGGCTGGAGTGGATCAGAACTTAGCCTCAAGAACAGGTAGTTGGGTGAATTACAAGAAACACTTTTGTCCTGTCCCACTCAGAAAGATAGCCCTTCAACTGAGAACTATGAGAACTATGACAGGAAGCCATGTTTAAATTTTTTTTTAATGTTTATTGGAGAGAGAGAGAGAGAGACAGAGACAGAGAAGAGGGAGACATAGAATCTGAAGCAGGCTCCAGGCTCTGAGCTGTCAGCACAGAGCCTGACGTGGGGCTCAAACTCACATACCCACGAGATCATGACCTGAGCCGAAGTCGGACGCTTAAGCGACTGAGCCATCCAGACGTCCCTAAAGTTATTTTTTTTTAAATTTTTAATGTTTATTTATTTTCGAGAGAGACAGAGACAGAATGCGAGTGGGTTAGGGACAGAGAGAGAGGAAGACACAGAATCCGAATCAGGTTCCAGGCTCCAAGCTGTCAGCATAGAGCCTGACACGGGGCTCAGGAGTTGTGAGATCATGACCTGAGCTGAAGTCGGTAGCTCAACCAACTGAGCCACCCAGGCGTCCCAACAGTTATTTTTAAAGAAACAGAATAAAATAAGTTATTTTGTGGGTTGAATTAGGTCTCTTCGAAAAGATACGTCTATTTCCCTATCCCCATATATATGAATACAGCCTTATTGGAAAATAGTGTCTTTGCAGATATAAATCATTAAGGCTCTTGAGATGATATCATTCTGGGTCTAGGGTGGACCTGAAATACAATGACTGTTGTTTTTATAAGAATGAGAAGAGGGAGTTTTAATGCAGGCACATATAGTGAAGACTATGTGAAGATGGATTAAGAGAATGGAGTTATGCTGCCACAAAGCAAGGAATGCCAGGAGCCACCAGAAGCTGGAAGAGGCAAAGAAAGATTCTCTCCCAGAGATTTTGGAGGGTATGTGGCCTTAGCGATACTTTGATCTTAAATTTCTGGACTCCAGAATTGTGACAGAACAGATTTCTCTTGTTTTAAGTTACCCAATCAGTTTTAACACACCCAGTCAGGCAAACATTCCAGATTTTTTCTTTGTAAATCCATATTTACTTTCATTTATGAAAATTTCCTTCCCCTCCTCATTAAGCTTTTGGCCACAGGTTAATACTGGTGACTTAAATTGCAACAAAAGAATTCAAAGCATTTGGCTTGTAATAACCAACAAATGGGCACTTTTTATGTTAACATACACATTTAAAAACTTTCCTTTTGTCAACCTAGTCATTACAGTCAAGAGAAAAGCAAGGAAAGTGTGCCAGTTTATTGATTTGTTGCTTATCATCTCTAAATTCTCCTTTTTTGACTGCTCTGTGAAAATGGATTTGGGACTTCTACATATTTTTCCTTTTGTCAGCTAGAACTGAAGCTTTGTCAGTAGATGGAACTGGAAAGAGTGAAGTATGAAAGGGTTTTGCTTCCTGTTTCTGACATTTTTACTGGGTATACTGCTCTTCCAGCTTGTACAGATTTCTCCAGTGTCTTGTTCTTGTGGTGCATTGTTTGGTAGCACCCCCAGCACCTTCTCCTGGTACCCTTCCTTTGGTGGTTTTGTAGTATATCACATGCTTCTGGTGATATACTTCCCCATGAACACATTTCTCAGGCACCCTAGAGGACTGATCCCAGAGGGTGGGCTTCTATAAAGCTCCAGAGGCCAGAGTTCCAGTGATTTCCGGAGGTTGTAGTTTCAGCTTGCAAGGTACCACAGCATATTTCTTGCCATTTAATGAACCTTGGCTGGCTTTATTCTCTCCAACCAAATCTGGATCTTAGCCCTAAATCGGGAGTATGGGTTGAGGTTACTATATCTCAGCTCTAGGGGTAGTGGCTATTTTATCTGCTATTATGTATCTGCTATTCCTGTATTTGTTAGAATTCTCTTTACTCCTTACTAGGTAATATCTCATTACTCCAGTCTCTTGTTGTCGTTAATAATTCTGTATCTTAAACTTTCCCTATTCAAATTACTATGTGCCTTTTCCCTCCTGATTGCACCCAGACTGATCCTGAGGTGATCACTGGAAAAACAATGTCCTATAAAGTTTGAAATATGACACAAATATATTCATATTACTTTTACAGCAAGCAATTCCTGTGAAGTGGGCACAGCAAGTACTATTACCTCACATTTTATAGATGAGGAATAAGGTTCACAGAATTTAAGTAAGTTTTCCAAAATCCTATAGTCATTTTTGTTATCTGTAAAATGAGTATAACAATGGAACCTACCTCCTAGGGTAATTATAGATTAAATGAGGTGAAGTATGTAAGATGCTTAGTACATGGTAGTGGCTTGATAAATGTTAACTTTTATATATATTGTACTTGGCTTGTAAAATATATTCAATCTTGTGTTTTGCTAAACTACTTGCAATGGGTTGTCTAGGACTTATCTGTCTTTTCAATATCTAAATTTTTTTTCTTTTGGTTAATGGCATTTTTTCAAGTAGTACAGCATAACCACCAAAGATATAACTATTGTATCACAATTACCTTGCGTGGTTATTTCTCTCTAAGGGGAAAAAATGGTCAGAGTGAGAGCTAAACAACCCAGGCTGAGATTATGTCAGTATAATGCAATTCTGGGTTAACTGTGATAAATGTCTAAACTCTGAGTGAGGAAACCAAATTCCTAAGAATCCATCCCTAAACTTAAAAAGGTAAAACTTTCAAATTTGAATATTTTAATGAATGTAAATGGTACATGCAGCTTAAACATAATCTCTGGTCTCACTGGGTTCCGCTTCTATTAATTACTTTTTTGGGTTAAGGCTTGAAGTGGGAACAAAATATTAAGAAACAGTAGGGAAGGAGACTCAGTTCATTACATATGTACCAATAACTCTACAAATCTTTTAATCACTTAAGACTTTAGTAACCAAATACTGCAAGTTGGTACTGTACTAAAATTTTAAGATTATATGTATTCAAAAAGGTTGTTCCAAACCTTGCATACAGATATGTAATACTACACAAAACTACCCTTGCATACAGATATGTAATACATAAAAATCCATGGTCAATGTAAAATACTTTGGCAGTAGTTGAAAATACAATTGAAAATTATCCTACAAGGGACGCCTGGGTGGCTCAGTCTGTTGGGCATCCTACTTCAGCTCAGGTCATGATCTCATAGTGGTGAGTTCGAGACCCCCCCCCCAACACCGCCCTCCCATGGGGCTCTGTGTTGACAGCTTGGAGCCTGGAGCCTGCTTTGGATTCTGTGTCTCCCTCTCTCTCTGTGTCCCTCCCCCACTCATGCTTGCTCTCTTTCAAAACTAAATAAATATAAATTTAAAAAAAATATCCTACACGAATGAGACAGACATGGCATGTGTTAAACTCACAGAAGGGGAAAAAATAAAAGGCCTCATATCTGATGGCAAATTCCTCCCACAGTATCGGTTTTTAGAACTGGTCTTTATAACAATATGAACCTTGCCCCCTGGACTGGTAAGTACAACATTTAAATCTGGTACAAAAACCATTTTAAAGAGAAACGAGTGACGTCGCTATAGGGGCTCTTTTTCTTCCGTCCGTCACAGGATCCTTCAGTGACTGGCCTCTTTTCGGTGGAGGAAAAGGCAAAATAACCCCAAAGCCTCTTTGGTGACGGGACGAAAAAGAAGAAAGCAGTTGAATCAAGTCAGCGCCTCACACATTCTTCACAACGCCAGAGGGAATGGTCCTGAATGGGAGAGTCCTACCGCCCTCACAGGAAGGCAAACTGTCTATAGACCTCTCTTAGGAGAACGCCACCATGGAGTTTTACGGCGTCTGCCAGAGCGTCGGCCGTCAGTTTGCACCTCCCCCTGTTTCCGGGAGCGGTAGCTAGGCAACTGCCGGCGGTCTGGGAGAGCGGAGGACACTTGGTTGCTTTAGTGCTCCTAGCGGCAAACGACGAACGCTGCAGTTCCGTCTCACAGGTTTTACCCTCTGCTCTCTCCACCCCCTTTACCCCCGTCCGCCCCTCCGCCACTTTGGCTCCTCCCCTTTCTTCTCTCAGGCTCACTTGCTCGCGCTCGTGCTCGCGCTCGCGCTCACTCTCACTCTCGTGCTCGCTCTCTTGCTCGCTCTCGCTCGCTCTCGCTCTCTCTCGCCTTCCTCCTCCGCCTCCTCTGCTCTTGGGCTAGAATATCTATGGGTCGAAACGTGATGCGATGAATCCGAGAGAGACCGAAACTAGGACGAGGAGTGGGGCGGAAGCGGCGGGACTCCTGGGCATGGGGGCTTCACCACAATAGAGGCAGCGCCCCCACCCGCCCCCGCTAGCTCCTCCGGAGTGGAGCCCCCAAACCCCTTAGGGAAAAGGATGGCGGCGGCACCTACCCAGATAGAAGCCGGTGGGTAACTGTGTCTGGGGGCTAAGGAGATGGGAGCTTAGCGCAACGGCTGTCAGTTTCTTTTGAAAAAGCTTCTGTTTTTCTTTACCTCCCACTCAACCTCTATTCCCCTCTTCCGCAGAGCTGTATTACCTGATCGCTAGATTCTTGCAGTCCGGACCCTGCAACAAATCCGCCCAGGTGAGAGGGAGAAGGAGATCTGGGAGTCGTGGGGAACGGTCCCAATGGGGAAATTGAGGCATCGGGGCGTGCGGTTTCCCTGAGAGTGAGGGTGAGGCCGGCCTTGACTAGTCCTGCCGTCAGCGGCTGGGTTCGAAGTGGGGAGGGAGGAATGGGTTAATGGTCTGAGCTGCTCCTCATATTCGTTTTTCCCTTTTGCTCAGGTGCTAGTGCAGGAGCTCGAGGAGCATCAGGTACGGAGCCCCTTCGGGAAGACGTGGGGAGGGCTGGGGTTAGACTGGAGGAAGGGGAGGGCAAGTCAGGGGCGGAGGACTGGGGCTGGGAGGGAAGCTTGGATCTGGACACTCAGAACTGTTGTCACTGGAGTGAACCGGCTTCTTCCCTCAAAAGGGGCGGATATCGCTGGGGTCTTAACTCGCCCCCTCTTTATGCCCGTGGGAGGCGGTTTTTCAGGATTTCCTCCCTCTGGGCCTCCTGCTTCCTACACTGGACTAGCTTTGAGGCAACAGCTATGTGACTCGAGAAATACGGACGCCAGAGGGTCGGGGACCAGGACGCAGGTTGGGTCGACTTCAGTGGGAGCTGAGGCTTGGCCTGTATGGTTTGCCCACCCCCCACCTTTTCTTTTCTCCCGCCCCCAGTTGATTCCGCGCCGCTTAGACTGGGAGGGAAAAGAGCACCGAAGAAGCTTCGAGGATCTGGTGAGTAAAGTTTTCATTTCAACTTAACCCAACTCTTTCTCCACTCGTCCCCACCTTGTTCCTCCAACCCGCTCCCGACCCCTCCGCCTCCCCAGCTTTAGAGCTCCTAGCTGGGCCAAAGAACGACTGCCCCTTCCCCGCTCCCTGCCAGTCAGAGAAAGGGTACCTTGCCCTTCCCTTGGCCTCGCTTATTTCCACTCGAAAACTTTGAAGAATGTGAGTTATCAGGGATGCCGTTTTGTGGATTACGAATATGTTACAAACATCGAGAAAGGCCCATTGTAGGGGGAATAAGGGAGAGAAACCAGGGGGTTATCTTGGGGCACGTACCAAGGACTGACGTTGGCCAATGACAGCGTTGGTAACAGCCCAGAGTTCCGGATTAGTGGAAGAAAACTGGTTTCTGGTTGGTCCTGGCTTGAAATACGGGAACTAAGGCCAGGCTTAGTCTTTTTTTTGGGGGGGGGGAGGGGGGTACGGTGGAGGGAGCTCAGGGAGGGGAGTTAACCGACCCTGAATTGGGCAAAACGGCACAATTAAAAATAATGGGAAGCATCAAACGAATTCCAAAATTTGCCGGTTTTAGGTAATCAACTACCGAATGAAAAAGCATAATTGTGTATATCATATTTTAGAAAATTGCTCATTAAATCATTATTAGGTCGCATTTCTGCAGATACATTTTCATTAAACAACAACTATGGATTATGACCTTTTTGAGAATTTATGAAACAGGATCTGGGATTTAGAAGGAGATAACAATGATTATATTTTAAAATATACTTTAGTAAAGGACCAAAGGCATTGAATTGACTGTGTTGTTTCTCCTAAATATATAATCCATAGTCAACATGCACCTTCTGTTCAGCATTGATACAAAAAGGTGATCTTTTTTTAGTTTGGGGAAGATGTCCTCTCGTGTTAGCCACTGGTACAGTGAATTGGAAGGAAATGAAAAGAGAAAGGGGTGATGTTACTAAAATCTAAATTCAGCTATCTTTCCTTCAAATAAGATCCAAATGGAGGAAGATCAATGTTAAAGTAAGTTAAAGGGGTATGGTAGACTCTAAATATAAATAAAATGATTTAATAACAATATTTAAACTGATTTAGTGTTTGTTTGATAATTCTTTTATATTGAATTACAATAATGAGGTCATGTTAATAGTTATTACTAAGTAATAATTTTAGTTTGCTGACTATTTTATTTTTTGCAAATCATAAAATGCTCTAATAGTTGTGATATGGATAAATTCCAATATCTGTACTGTTAATGGTAAAAAATTTTCAGATGGATAAAAATTATTTTGTAAACACTGTATTTAATTTGTATTTATCAGTGTATTTAATTTGTAGTCAGACTTTTTGTTGGACTGCAGTCCTGCCAAAAAAAGAGGCAAAACGGTGCCTACCAATATATATTTAAACACTTTATGACTAATGTGGTTTGGAAGATAGTTTTATACTGAGGTGTATTGAAGATGTTTTCATTTACATTTATGTGTAAGCAGACCATTTTAAGTAAATAGCAAAAGGAGACTTAAAAGAAAAAGCTTTTTTAAAAAAAGAAAAAGCTTTTTAAAAATTACTTGACAGTAATAAAAAGCAAATGAACATCAAAATAATTAAAAACAGTACTAACCACACACAAACATAAAAACAAAAAACAAAAACAAAATTCAGTTTACTAGACTTCATTTCCTTATATTATAGAGGCATATTTTTACATAACTGTAGTCAATGTCCATTTTATGCTTTATATTTTCTTAACATTTTTTGTATATAACTATATTTGAATAGTTATTGTCATTTTAATGTTAAGAAAAGATTAAGTTTGCTATGATTTGAACTCAACATTCAGTTGAACATTTGGGTTCCTTCTAGGTTTTCACTAATGTCTTTGCATAGTTAAGTAGTCTTGTTTCTTCCTTCCTTTTTTTGGATTTATTTTCCTGGGCTATTTTTCCAAAGTGGAGCTATCAGGTCAAAGGGTCTCTTCAGTTTTTTTTTTTATTTTTTTTTTTTAAATTTTTTTTTCAACGTTTTTTATTTATTTTTGGGACAGAGAGAGACAGAGCATGAACGGGGGAGGGGCAGAGAGAGAGGGAGACACAGAATCGGAAACAGGCTCCAGGCTCCGAGCCGTCAGCCCGGAGCCTGACGCGGGGCTCAAACTCACAGACCGCGAGATCGTGACCTGGCTGAAGTCGGACGCTTAACCGACTGCGCCACCCAGGCGCCCCTCTTCAGTTTTATAGCTTTTGTGATGTATTGTAAAATTGGTCTCCAGAAGATAATACTAATTCATGATGTCACCATCTAGGTACTTAGAGTGAGTTTTTAAATATTTTTTGAATCTTTAGGTGGCTTTAATGGGGTGAAAATAGCCCCTAGTTGATTTAATTCGTTCTCTTTTTTTCATTAGTGAGGCTTAAATTTTAACCAGTTTTATAGTTGTTAATCCATTTGTGTATATCCCTACATATACCTGATTTTCATTTTTATCTTATAAATATATTGTTTGGTTTTTCATATTTCCTTACACATTTTTATTTTTATACATACAGAATTTCATCTATTGTTTGAACATTGTCTATAGTTTAGACAGTGTATCTTTTTTATTTTTAATTTTTCATCTTGTACACTGAAGTTTTTATTTTTCTGGGATCCAGTGTTTCTAGGAATATTATATTTTGATGATATGGTCCCATTTTAAGTCAAAGATCTGTTTCTACCTATAGATTTCTTTGTAAGGGAAGATGGGGTAGGGCTGAGTGAGAATTTGAACAGAAGGAAAAGAAATGGAGTGGCTGATAACTGAATGTTCTGTGATAGATTGATTGCTAGATGCATCAGTTTTATAGTTGATTAAAATTATTTCACATTTTATTTTTGATTTTGTGTGGCTTCATTGTGGGAGAGATGGATTTTTTTCTTAGGGTAGGTATTTTTTAAAATGCTGTTAGAACAATGGATTTATACAGTGTCATCTTTGATTTAGCTATATGTTTCAGGTTGAAGTTTAGGGTAAAGTATTAAGAAGTATAACCTTATATGTACTTACAGTCTTTATAAGTAGTATAATCTGATATGTTAAATTATATAGGAGTACTTCAAACTGAAGATGTACGAGGGTATAAAAAGGAAAGAATACAAATGCATGATGCAGAGGTAAAGAATTATAAACAAGGGTATCAAAATACTGAAATAAGATCACATAGCCATGCAATATGAAACAAAAATATTGCCTTTCTGTCTGTATATATACTTTTACTTAAATTGTCTATGCTGCTTACCTTGATTTATCCAGAAGAATATTAGCATAATAAGTTGGATTTCTTCAACTCCTCATTATTACTGTTAGTATTGTATATCTAGAAATCTTCTTTTTTCTTTCTTAAATCTGATTTAGTGTTTTACTTATAATTTGGAACACAAGGTGCTATTTTATTAAAGCTACTGGCAGACAAGTATTGACATATCCAGATCTGAAGTGCCTTTTAAAAAATGGGCCTGTATATGAAGCGTTTGCCAGTTTATGTTGAACTATAAGGTTTTTGAATATGGCATTCAAAATAAGACATTCTAAATTAACTTTCAGAATTTTAAGTAATGATACAGGGAGAAATTTGAAGTCATGGTGAGTGTTTTCGAAGTTTGATCTGGACATTTTTCATTTCTGCTTGACTCTTGTTTACAACATAATAGAATTAGATTTGCTTCTTACAATTTATCTTATGGTAGATAATTTAAATAATTACAGATGTCTGTTCATTTTTGGTGACCCTGTTGAATTGTTGGCTATTTTATTGCTTCCTCCTTGGAGCTTTATTGGGGACTGCAAACATAGTAATGAGGGGTATGTGTATGTGTTGTGTGTTTAAATGAATAGTTTTTGTTAACATACAAATTTTATATATTGAAATTGTGACTGGGAAACTTTTTTAAAGGCATGTTTTAATATTTTTTAATCATGTTAAGGGGACTTGTATCATAAGACTGAACCAAAGGCATAATTACCTTTAGGTGTGGTATGTAATGTAAAATATATATATATAATTTTTCATCTCTAGAATTGAAAGCCTTAATTAGTGCTTTCATTTGGAGTGACATAGATTGTATTACCTTCATTTTATATTCAAAAGACTTGAAGCAATTTTATGCTATTAAAAGAAGGTTTATCAAGATTGTATGTTCATTACTATCTTGAAAAAATATATAAGCATCTATTATGATATGTTATTGTAAGAACTTGAATCTGCATATAACTTGTGCAAGTTTAAAAATATTTTCGCATTATCTCATTTGATCCTCACAAAGTACTTTAAAACACTGTATTTGAATTCCAGACATGCCTATATTTTTTTCTTAACCTTACCTGGTTCTTGTTCTCTAATTACTAATAATAGCTTAATTTGTTTATTAAATAGTAGAATGATTTCTGAGTGCTGGCGGCATAGTTATTGCTTCTCTAAGTGTGGAAGTAATTTAAGTGTGTGTGATTTATTAACTGCTACATGGATACACAACCATAGTTAGGAAGAACAGAATGCATTTTGGGAAACCAAAAGGCATGTGCTGCTCAACCCCAATGGGATATAATGCTACCTGATAGTTCTTATGGTAGAGAGCAATCGATGCTGGAAACTAGTTTTCCTCACTTTTGATTTGCTTGAGCTACATGTACTCTTTTGCTTTCTATAATATGTTGGCTTTAACTATTTGTCTGGATTGAGCATTGTCTTTTTTCACACTTTGGTCTGAGAACGTATTTTCAATGATTAAAATCCTTTTGGAGATTTATCATTAGTCTTAGGAAAACTGATAACTCAATACAAATGAGATGGCATTAAGAAACTGAAGAGAGCTGCTGTTAGGGAGTAATAATTTGGGTTGGGTGAATGTCCCGTATAAAATTTTGTCCTGAAAGCACCTTTGTCAATTTGAATATTAGTTTAGTTTGTGTTTTTGTTCTTGGTTTACTGATGTTGATTACTGATTGATTAATAAACAGGTCTTTTTTTTTTTTTTTTTGGTAGAGAGCAAATAAGTAATTTCAAGGCAGTTTAGTGTTTGTGTTAAATTTTGGGGATGTCCTTGTTTGATATTTCTCATATAAGATTTTGTGAGCAGTATGTAGAAAAGATCATAAGATTTAGTCTGAGAGATAGCCTTTACTTGCTGAGTGACTGTGGGCAAGTTAAGTTACTTAACCTCTCAGGGATTCAGTTTCCTCATTTATAAAATAAAACCCTCTGTCTATTTTACAAGGTTGTTCTTGAACCAAATGAGTTAAATATGAAAGAAAGCATTTTGTTAATTAAAAATGCATTGCAAATTAATTGGTTACTGCATTTTAAAACTAGGACATAGGGGTACCTGGGTAGGTAGGTCTGTTAAGCGGCCAACTTCATCTCATCTCATGATCTTACAGTTTGTGGGTTCAAGCCCCGCATCAGGCTCTGTGCTGACAGCTCACAGCCTGGAGCCTGCTTCAGATTCTGTGTCTCCTCTCTCTGCCCCTCCCCCATTCATGCTCTGTCTCTCTCTCTCTCTCTCTCTCAAGAAAATGAATAAACGTTAACAAAAATTTAAAAATAGGACATAGAGGTTGAATGGAAAATGGACATCTAAAGAACTATGACCCCACAATTTATATTTTCTTAGCTAGCTAATAATCACCACCTAATTTTTATAATATTTTTATAAGGTGAGGAGGTATAAAACAGTACCATTGGAAAAAAAGTATTTAAAAAGGGAGTGTTAGAATTGAACCTGAAATGAGTGTTTTAAAGTGCATCTGTGTTAACTCAAAACAAGAAATTATTGTTATGTCAAAAGATGTTTAGTGTTGTTTGCATTATTATTAATTAGAGAAAGGCAATTTAGTACAATGCTGGTGTAGTATTCGCTGTTGTTTGAAGTGGGAGGTATGTCTTTCTGATGTCTTGTTGTAGGGATCCTCAACCCTTCTGCTTGATCTTTTCTTATCCCGAACTTATTTTCTATGCATTATTGATAAGTAATTTCTTGTTTTTTAAATTACCTTGTTGAAGATGTTTTCTCATGTACCATGGTAGTTTATAATAATCTGACCCTCAGTTATTATTTGTGTGATTTTCTTAACTTTTGTTAGAAGCATTTCATGATACATGTTTCTTAGGCTTATTTAATATGCTAGATGGTACTGAGTTCTTTTATTGGACATTTCTTTAAGGATGAGCTTCTAGAATGTGGGTGGGCTCCTTGTCCATGTCTTGACATTATCTGTCCTCAAGGTAATAGTACTTTCAGTACTTGCCTTCTTGAGGTACTGAAACCCAGAGTATACATAAGCCTAGGTGGGTTGCTCTTGACTTTCATTCCTGAGGAAATCTTAAAACTAATAGAAAAAAAATGCTGTGAACAATGATTTACGTTTTGAAAAGAAAGTGATAGGAAGCCTTAACACTTTGTAGCTCATTGTACAAACCAGTGGTATTACTACAGTAGAAAAGCCTACTTGTTTTATTTACTTTTGTGCCCAGTTTTTTCCCTTTCCTCCTTCAAATTCAGCAAATGTTAAAACTCAGCACTTTAAGATATAATATTGGATTATTGCAGACATTTATATTTTACTGAAATATAAATTTCAATATCAAAAAGAAAATAAACTTACTTTTTGTGTTTTCTTTTTTTATACATGTATTTTTTTCTCTTCAAAATCGATGATACTCTGTGAGGTTTTTCTGAGTTCCCTTTATTTATTTATTTTTAGTTTTTAGTTTTGGAGAGAGTGTGTGAGTGGGGGAGAGGAACAGAGGGAGGAAGGGAGGGAGGGGGAGGGAGGGAGGGAGAGAGAGAGAGAGAGAGAGAGAGAGAGAGAGAGAGAGAGAGAATATGAGAATGAATCTTAAGCCCGATGCAGGACTTGATCCCATGACTCTGGGATTATGACCTGAGCTGAAATCAGGAGTCAGATGGACACTCAACCCACTGAGCCACCCAGGCGCCCCTCTGCGAGTTATTTATTATTATTTTTTTTTAACTTAACATCATGGAGGAGAATCTTAAACACTGAGGGGTATTATGTTAGTCATTGTGCAGAGTACATTTACTGGGTAGGGGTACCTTTCTCTTTGCCTGGAATGCCTTCCTTTCCCTTTGTCTATCTTGTGAATTTTCACTTAGGCTTCAAGTGTGCAATTGGACAAAAACCCCTACTCCTAGGCTGATGTAGGTACTGTATTTCTTTGCTTCTAATTAGCCCTCTGTACTAACCTCTAGGCATTTGTAGCTTTGATTTATTTACTAGTTTGTTTCCCCTTCTGGGACTATGGGTTCCCTTAGGGCAGGAGTTTAATCTTCCCATCTCATCTCTGTATTTTAAATGCCTGAATGAATGAATGCATGAGTGAATGATTTTGTTTTTGTTTTACAAGTCATATGAGATAGTTATCATTACTCCTGTTTTACAAATGCAGAAGCTCAGGCTCTCAGACTGAGTAACTCTGCAGGTCACATAAGTAGGAACTGAGGATGGTAAAAAATTAAAATCTAAGTCCTTTCTACTGTATCACACTGCCAGAAGCAGTAACAGCTAGTAAATTTAGAGCCTGAATAATCTAGTCTTCCAGTTTTCAAAGTACTATTTGATGTATTTAAAGGCTTGCTGTATTTTTCAAAATCTATCCTGTTTTCTGTCTCTAAATATAAAAAAGATCATGTGACTAATTTTTTGCATGTGCTTCTCCCCTCCCCCCACACCAAAAAAAATTAAAATCTCGGATAAAATGTCATATTTCACTTTTTCAACATATGGTCCCAGTTTGATTCTTCATTTTACCTGTGCAATCATGATCTTAGAAAACAAAACGCAGAAACAGTTATCTCTTTTATTTGTTTTTTTGGAGTTACTTATCCTATATTTTCTAAAAGCCAAGGTAAAAATGTTATCATTGCTATATGAAAATTAGTATTTCAAATGTAGTGCTTGTTGGTATGGGCCTTGTACCTTGAAATTAGGTACCTTTTGCATTTTATTCAATTCCCAGCTGTATACCTTTTAACTAACTATGATGAGTAGGATCATGTCTGTGAACTCCCTGGTCTTCTCACTTGTCATAATAATTCTGAAGTGCGGTGATTCAGTTGTTAGATTTGGTATATATCCTATCTTCCTATCAAGCCAGTCTTCCTATCAAGAAGGCTTCATTTAATTTCTTTCAGTTTATTTGAATTTATAGTTTTATTTTTTTTGCAGTCTTTGTGTTAGTTATCTTAATAATTTTCCAACTGCTTTAATAAGACAGTAATAGAGCAGTGGACAGGGAAACATAGATTTCTGTACGTTCATTGTGACCACTAGACTTCACTTCTCTGGATCTGTCTTTCCTACTATAAGATGTGAAGTTAGGTTAATTATGCACAAGGATACTTATAATTCAAACATTCTATAATTTAATTCCTTGGAGCTGTTTTACATAATAATATAGAAGTTTATAATATACTTTTGAAATTTGTTTTTAGAGAATGCTTTTCTTCTGCAAATATCAAAGTACTTGTTGTGTTACTTGTTGGCCATTATATTCCAGAGAGAAAAATGTGGTTAAATAACTGAAATTAGAGTATTTGAGCTTTAATTGAAAAGAGGGGCTTATATTATGTTACAAATTTCATAGAATATTTTAATACATACTTTTTTATATTGCATTATATTATTATTATATTCATACATAATTCTAATATAGAATTTTTTAAAACTTAGAAGAGTAATTATTGAGAGTAGATGAGTTTATATGCCAAAAAAGATCACCTTTAAAAAATTCCAACTTTAATCAAAGCAGATGGATTGAAATAAATGTCGACTACCAGTTATAAGTCTTGAAATTTGATTTAGAAGAAATTATTATTGCAAGAACTGAGCTGATAGAGTTTGAAAGCCTGTTAATGTTATTTAAAGGAGACGCTAGCATGTTCAAATTCAAATGTATTGTTATTGGTGTTGTGTTGATAGAATCTATATTTCTCTACCATTGTTTCATATTCAAATTTTTATTGATTTTAGGGGAATGGACTCTTTGAATGGGACCACTTAGAAATTAAGCAATTTGTAATTGTATAGGGTGGAATTCAAACTTGTGAAATTTATTTAATAATTTATAATTTAAAAAAATCTTCAAGTGGGAGAATTTGGATGTAGAAAGGCCTTGTTTTGGTTGATTAATTAATGATTCCGTATTTTAAAATTATTACTGAGGAATTGATAGAAAAAATTTACATAAATGGCTCAAAATCATTTGTTTCTATAAAATGAAGTAGCCAGGCAACTTAAGATGTCAGTTTAAGATATAATTCTGACAGAATTTTTTTAAGTTTATTTATTTATTTAGAGAGAGAGAGAGTGAGCAGGGGTGGGGTAAGAGAGAGAAGGAGAGAGAGAATCCCAAGCAGGCTCCTCGCTGTCAGTGCGAAGCCTGATGTTGGGCTCGAACTCATGACCTGAGCCAGAACCAAGAGTCAGACACTAACTGACTGAGCTACCCAGGTGCCCTCGACAGATTTTCTATAAGAGGATAATTCTAAAAATTCATATTAGAGGGACACCTGGGTGGCTCAGTCAGTTGAGCATCTGACTTTGGCTCAGGTCAGGATCTTGTGAGTTGGAGCCCTGCGTTGGGCTCTGTGCTGACAGCTCAGAGCCTGGAGCCTGTTTCAGATTTTGTCTCCCTCTCTCTGCCCCTTCCCTGGCTATGCTCTGTCTCTCTCTGTCTCTCAAAAATGAATAAATGTTAAAAAAATTAAAAAAAAATCATATTAGAGAGCTCCTATTTTCTGGATTATATTGCAATTCTAGGAAGGGATTAGCTCTTAAGATGGTAATGGGATAAAAAAAAAGAAAATTGATACCAAAAAAAAGTGCCAGTAAAGACATAAACTACCATCCTGTGTAAAGCCTTTGTGTAGTGTGTACTTGATGCAAAAGTAATGGCTGATAATGCAAGCCGAGTGTATCTGAGACAGTGTTGGTGGGAAAAAATGCATAAACTATTACAGATGTTCATATGCAGTATTTTGCTTTGAGATATGTATTTTCTGGGGTACTAACTCTTATTTGCCTTTAGGCATATTTAGGAAATGTTCTAATGTGGAGAGAATGAATTACAAACTAGGATTTTAGGATATCAGTGTCTGTGGATAACAGATATTTAGATTGAATTGAATCATCAGCTGCTTTGACTTTAATATTACCTGTATATTTTACTGAGAGATGGTTCTATGTAGGAATTTGCCTCAAAAACAAAACTAGAAATGTGAGAAATAACTTAAAAGAATTTGCTTGATCCTTTTTCCCAATCCAGAAGCTAAACCTTGTAGATGTACATATAACATAATCAGGCTAAGTTGTCATTCTTTCTGAGTAGCTTGACAGTTCCCAGGCCTCAGTTATTTTGACAGATTAAAATTAATTTTTGCTGGGATTTAAAAAAGATAATTGGCAGGAAATAATTTTTAAAAATCAAAATAGAATTACTTCTTCCCAGAATTCTGAACACATGTTGGATTGTAGTTCTTCGACCTATGTTTTATAAGAAAACAAAACGGTACCTTGATAGGAGAATCTAACATTTTTCCTCTGAGTTCATGTGATATTGCTTACAGATAGACTTTGGTTTTTGTACGTTCATTGATTCATTAAACAAATATTTATCTAGAACATACATAATTTCTTCTTTCATGGTCATTAGGGATGATTTACAAAATTTTTCTCTCATGTTGTATTGTTCTTGACCTGGTGGTAATATACTGATGATACAAATATATATATGTGTATGTGTGTGTGTGTGTGTGTGTGTATTTGCATTTATTGTTCATTCTCTCCCTCACCCTTTATGTCAAGATGAGAATGTAGATGTTCTTTTTATCTGAATATTTTTAATAGTCTAGTTTTCTGTTTGCTCCTTTATTTTTTTATGTTTTTAAAGTTTATTTATTTATTTTGAGAGAGACAGAGATAGCACAAGTGGGGGAGGGGCAGAGAGAGAGAGAATCCCAAGCATGCTCCCCACTGTCAACATTGAGCCCGATGCAGGGCCTGAATCCATTAAACCATGAGATCATGACTTGAGCTGAAACCAAGAGTTGGACGCTTAACCGACTGAGCCACCCAGGCGCCCCTCTGTTTGCTCCTTTAAATAATTAGGTATATGAAACACATCATGGACTTGAACTTTAGCTTAGATTAAAAAAATGAAGTTTTGTTGTTTCATTTTCTCACTCCTGTCTACCTATGTTAACCATCTTCAGAAATTTGCTTGTGTGTTTTAAAAATGAGTTAATGTTGCAATGAATTTTAAGTATATATAGCTTAGTTGTTTAGAGCATAGTATTTATAAAATCATTAATTGGATACTGTTTTAGAAACCAGTTAACTATTTTTTAGGAAAACCAGTTCTGCTTTATTAAGCAGATTTGGGATTTGGGTGAGAGTTTGGTGCAAGTAATAACTTTGCCTTCTTATCATTTATATAGAATCTAGGTCCTTTGATTTTTGATCAGTTCATCACTAGTGAATAAATCAAGTACAAGTAGAGTTTACCCATTGTCTTTGTACTTTAATTTTAGGCATGCTCACTTTTGCTGTTTTGCAACACTTATTTCATAAGATTAACAGCTAAGCAAATGATTTAATCAAGGCATGTAAAAGTAAGTTTGAGTGCCATATCATTTAAATGTTACCATTTAAAATTTTTTTTAACATTTATTTATTATTGAAAGACAGAGAGACACAGAGCATGAGCAGGGGAGGGGTAGAGAGAGGGGGAGACATAGAATCTGAAGTAGGCTCCAGGCTCTGAGCTGTCAGCAGAGCCCAACACGGGGCTTGAACGCACAAACTGCCAGATCATGACCTGAGCCGAAGTCGGTCGCTTAACCAACTGAGCCACCCAGGTGCCCCAAAATGTTATCATTTAGATGTGCTTAATTTTTGTAGCTCTTTCTTTAATTTGACTGAAGTATTAAATAGTTAAAATATTATTTTCCTTATTCTTTATTTAAAAATTGCACTTTGTTCCATGATGAAATAGTTTGTTAATGGACTAGTTATATTTTTAAACCAAATTGGTTTTCCTGTTTTATTTATGCTTTTTAGGTGGCAGCCAATGCACACATTCCTCCAGACTACCTCCTTAAAATTTGTGAGCGGATTGGCCCCTTACTAGATAAGGAGATCCCTCAGAGTGTTCCTGGGGTACAGACATTACTGGGTGTTGGTCGGCAGTCTCTGTTACGGGATGCCAAAGGTAAGATTTTCACAATTTTTAGAGGAAGGAGTGGAGAACAGCATATTTTTATGTTAAGTAAATGTTCCCATGCTTTTCTAAATACTAATTTTCTTCTAGTTTTTCTTATTTTGACAATCTTATTTTTATTTTCTTAGTTTACAGGTAAATATTTAGAGGCCTAAAAGAAGCCCTCTGCTGTAAAACAGTGAATACAGTAGAAATAAACAACAATATAGAATCTTTTTGTAATCCTGTGGAGTAGAGATGTTAAAAGATCACTGCTCTGATTAGTACAGTATTAATGCTTAATTCATTACGTTTTAATATTTTTAAGTATTATAAGTCTTTATATCATCCTAATCACATTGTATATTTTATAACAGGTAAATGAGAGATGATATGTAAAAATTCACATATGATATATTAAAATTTTTATAATTAAAATATTAAAAAATATGTAACTGTTCAATAATAGTGTTTCTACTCCCCTGTTTTGCAGTCTTTGAAAGATTTTCCCTAAAACATGTAGAGTAGTATTTTGTGGACATAAAAATGTGAAATTAGGCATTAAGGATGTCTGTTAGTATAATAAATACTTCAGGTCTAGCAACCAGGTTACTTCTGTTTTGTTTTATTAGCATAATGTTTTCAAATTCTAATTCACAAAGGTAAATAGTTTCAAAAATACCAGTTTTAAACATCTCATTTTGTAATTTAAGGAAATTCTTCAAATCAGTTGATTTGGAAGCTTTCAAGAGAATAGTAGAATGTTTTTGTATCACAATTGAATTATTCAGAATATTTCATATTTGCTTGAGTTTTTTGACATAAACATCAAATACAAAAAACACAGCTATTCATAGTCTGTTGTCATCTGATATGCAATATTGTTACCTGTTATGGCACAATTGGCAGGTACCCCATAATGTGAGTATGCACCAAGTATAAATTTTTCTGAATTCTACCTGGAATACTTGTGCTGTAGTCATAACCTTGCTTATATAGTTTTATATGAGTAGAAATGTATAAACCTAAAGATCAAGAAAAACTTAAAACGTTATTAATCCATGACATATTTGCATAAGATTCAAATACATGCGTAATAAAAGTTTTAGTTCTAGATCAGTGCAGAAGTAAAATACCCTGGTATATATTAAAGTGTTGGTGTTTCCCAGTGATAATATAGTTTAAAATTTATCTTTTAATGTTCATTTATTTTTGAGACAGAGCATGAATGGGGGAGGGTCAGAGAGAGAGGGAGACACAGACTCTGAAGCAGGCTCCAGGCTCTGAGCTGTCAGCACAGAGCCTGATGCAGGGCTTGAACTCACAGACCATGAGATCATGACCTGAGCCGAAGTCGGAAGCTCAACCGACTGAGTCACCCAGGCGCCCCTTAGTGATAATACAGTTTATAACATGTTTATTAAAAATATGCATGTTATCTTTATTGTGGTGTTAATAGTTAAAAATATATTCCAACAAATGAAATTGAAAACAGACATTTACCTCTGAGGTACAATTAAAAAAAACACTGTTCTATTTCTTGACTAACGTTTGAATCTTTTTGTATAGACTGTAAGAGTACACTATGGAATGGGTCTGCTTTTGCAGCTCTACATAGAGGCAGACCTCCAGAACTACCTGTAAATTATGTGAAACCTCCAAATGTGGGTGAGTAATGTCCATGTGAGCTATAAACATATTCTTGATTTGTTTTTTCCTGAACTCATTATACTGCCAAAATTAAATTTGAAGTGTGAACGAACTGCTTACATTCTTGAGGAGTTTCATGGTTGGTCCAACTTTTTTAAAGCATTTTTACTTAAATCAAATATAATTATGGTTTTGAGATTTTGTTTTGTTTTCGTCTGTCCTTCCTTACTTCCTCCCTTCTTCCCTCCTCCCTTCCTCCTTTCCTCCTTTCTTCTTAGCAGAAGCATTTCCTGTTTTATATAGTATAGGTTTTTTTAACCGTATGGATGTTTATTTATATATCTATGTGCTGAACTTAAAGGTTTTATATGGAACTATGTAAAGATAGCTTTCCGAACAAAACATAATACATTCTGCTTATATCTATTTACTAAACATATTATGATGTGATAAATTTTGTCTTTATTAAAACAAATTATTAACTTTTTATCTTTATTAAAACAAAAAAATCACCCTTCCCACTTTTAGTTTACTGAAATTCACATGTTCCATTCAGATTATTACTGAGACATTTCTGGCCAGACCCATTATGAAGAAATACTAGTAGTGGTTTCCAAGGAGATCTAGCTACAAAACCATTTGTACTAAAAGTTAACTCTTAAAAAGAATGAACAAAACCATACAGCTAGATGAGTAATTGCCACTCTGTTTCCCTATTTTCTCACACTTCTAAAACATTATTTTATATAGTGCCTAGTGCCTAGACAAAATTCCTTAAATTCAAATTGAAAAATAAAAACTTAAAAATGCATGCTATTTTATATAATAAGCTTATAGAAGTTACTTACCCCAAGAGATTAAACAAATTTAGGCTAGAAATAATTTTAAAATTTACTTAGGCAAGTTATTGATAAAGATTCATAAGGGTTATTAAAGTAAATCGGATACTTTGGTGTACATTACTAGCAATATTTTTCCATAGCCTGGATGTTCTTGGGTGAAAAGACTACTGAGTTGGGTCTAATTGAACATGGCATTTTTAACATTTTTTTTCATTTTCAGGAATGGATTGTTTATAATTTTCCAGTGTTCACTTTTCCCTTAAAGCTTTATTCATAATTCATTTATTGACTTGAATTAAAATAGCTTTTATTATTCATGTATTTATTTATGTTCAAAAGATACAACATGTATATATTAAGTTTATTTATTTTGAGAGAGAGAGAGCATGAACAGGACAGGGGCAGAGAGAGAGAGAATCCCAAGCAGGCTCCGCACTGTCAGTGCAGAGCCTGATGTGGGACTCAAACTCATGAACCACCAGATCACGACCTGAGCTGAAGGTGGATGCTTAACTGACTGAGCCACCCTGGCACTCAAAGATACAGTATTTTTTACCACGCTATCAACATTATTTGTAATGTTCTGTACTTCCTTCAGTGGTCACATGTAAAATGCTGAAGAACAGCATTTAGAGTATTAGGTTTTCCATCTTTTCTTTAGTGTTTTCTTCCCTTCCCTTTTTAAAAATTATTTTTAACTATATACATTCAAATTTCTTCTGGTTTTAGATAGTGAACACTTTGCATTCTGACTTAGATCACTTTGTTATTCTTATTCTGACTTAGATCACTGTGTTACTGTTATTGCTTATAAATTTTAGTGTTCCTGGCATTGATGCTTTCACATTCTTAAATCTACTGTTATTTGAAGAGAAGCTATTACAATAGAGATAATTCAACCATAATGCATTTCATGTAGTATATACCAGTAAAAATATTTAAGTTTAGGATATTTAGAATTCAGAACCTAGTAAAAACTTAGAGGACGGGACTAGAAAATTAAGCAATATGAATAAGATGTCTTTTAAAATTTCTGATTTGAGAGTTTTCTCATTCTGGGATATCGTTCTGCATAGCTACTTTATAAATTTTATTTTTATTCTTTATTTATTTTTGAGAGAGAGACAGTGAGACAGAGTGAGAGTGGGGGAGGAATAGAGAGGGAGACACAGAATCTGAAGTGGGATTCAGGCTCTGAGCTGTAAGCACAAGGCCCAACATGGGGCCCAAACTCACAAACTGCAAGATCATGACCTGAGCCGAAGTCAGACAGTTAACTGACTGAGCCACCCAGGCACCCCTAAAACTGATTTTAAAGCAGCTATGCAGGGGTTCCTAGATGGCTCAAGTCAATTAAGCATCCGACTGTTGATTTTGGCTCAGGTTATGATCTCATAGTTAATGGGTTTGAGTCCCGCGTCAGGCTCCACACTAGCAGTGTGGAGCCTGCTTTGGATTCTCTCTCCCTCTCTCTCTGCCCCTCCCCTGCTCGCTCTGTTTCTCAAAAATAAATTAAAAAAAATAAAATCAATTATTTTCATAGTTTCTCAATGTAAATAAAAACTTAAGGTAATCTTGAAAGTTTAATCAACCAATCTTAGAGCTTTAGTAACACCATTTTTAATAGAAGTGTTCCTTGGTCAAGTAAATGTGGGAAATACTGATTTTACAAAAAGTATAGAAAAAAATGAATGTATGTAGGGCTGCTCAGAGTCTTCCATATGCTAAATGCATTGTGAATCACCTTATGGGGAGCATTTCCTAAATAATTTGATAGTGGAGACCCTTTTCCCAAAATGCCTGTAACATTCTGAAAATTTCCTGGGAACAGATTTGGGAAACGGTTATAAACCCCCGTTTACAGCAGAAAAAGCCAAAGTCCAGAGAAGTATGTAATTGGCATAAGTTATACTGGTTGCCTTCCTGTTTCCACAGCATATTTCTTTGGTGTAACAGATCTATACTTACAAAGCCCCAAAAATAGAAGATTAGCCATTATTACTTTTTTGAAGTCAGGTGTCTTATGGTATAATTCATATAAAATAAAAATTTTCTTTTTTAACTGTATAGTCCAGTGAGTTTTGACAAATGTATACATTTGTATAACTAATAGCACAATAAAAATGTAGAACATTTCTGTCACCTCCTAAATTTCCTCATGTCTCATTGCAGTCTATCCCCTGCCCCTCCCTCAACACCTGGAAACCACGAATCTCTCTATCCACTCTACTGTTGCCTCTTTTGGAATTTCATCTAGATTAAATAATAAGCATGTAGCCTTTTGTTTATGTCTTATTTTTCTTAGACCTAATGCTTTTTTGATTTATACATGTCATTTCATGTATCAGTAATTTAGTCCTTTTTATTACCAAGCAGTATTTCAGTGTATGGATATATACCATGATATGTTTGTCAATTCATCAATTGATGCACATTTGAGGTGTTTCAGATTATGGCTATTATAAATAAAGCTGCTATAAACTTTCTTTCTGGAGCATGAACATCAGTTTTTATTTGCTTGGGTAAATATCTAGTTAATGGGATTGTTGGATCATATGGTAAATATAGGTTTAACTTTTTAAGAAGCTGCCAAATCATTTTGAAGGTGGCTGTCCCATTTTGTGTTTCTACCAATAGTGTATAATTTTAGAATTAGCTTTTCAATTTCCACAAAAAAAATGACAAGGAATTTTTTGGGATTACATTGAATTTGTAGATAATTTGGGAGAAAATTAACATCTTAACAACATAGAACCTTATAATCCAGGAATATGGTATAATTTTCCATTTATTTAAGTCTTCTATAATTTCTCACAGCAGTATTTTGTAATTTCTAGTGTATAGGTTTTGCACGTCTGTTGTGAATTTTTTCCCTAAGGATTTCACGTTTTTTTGGTGCTATTTTAAATTGTATGTTTTAAATTTTCAATTTCCAGTTGTTCGTTGGTAGTAAATAGAAACTTTTTTTTTGTTTTGTAATTTGACCTTGCTAAATTCACTAACCAGATCTAATAGCATTATTTTTAGATTCTTTGGGATTCTCTGCATAGATGATCATGTTCTCTATAAGTAAAGACAGGTTCACTTTTTTCTTTCTAATTTTTCCTGGCTTATAGTTTTTTCTCTTCCATTATTGAACTGCTAGTGCAATGGTGAATTGAAGTGATGAGACTGGACATTCCTGCCTAGTTCCTGATTTTAGGGGGAAAGCAGGTAGTCTTTCACCATTAAGTATGATTGTAGATACCCTTATCAGTTGGAGGATGTTCCTTTCTGTTCCTACTTTGCATAGAATTTTTATCATAAATAGATATGTCCCACTTTTAATTTTATCCAGTATAGTTAGACTTATACCAGTTATTTCTTAGGGCTTATTTTACCTGTTATTTTATGTAGAATAGTGCTACTCAGTAGAACTTTCTGTAATAATGGAGATGTTCTATTTGGTGCTATCCAAAACAGTAAGCACTAGCCACATGTGGCTGTTGAATCTGAAGAACTCAATTTTTAATTTTACAGAATTTTTAGTAATTTTAAAATCTATAACCACATATGGCTATTGACTACTGTAGTAGACAGTAAAATCTAGAACAATATGAAAACCAGTAAGCAGCTTTATGGATAGGTACATAATTTAGTAATAATGTATTGACTAATGATGCATTTTATAAATTCAACCTGGAATGTTTTCTACTTTTGTACTTAGAAACTAGCTTTTCCTAATTTGATTTTAGTAACTCACTTCAAAGATCATATTGTGCCACCTCTTTCTAATGAGTTTCGCAATTATCTTTGGCCAAAAACAATAAAATCTTGACCTTAGCTGGACTTTCCACTGTATTGGATTATATATTCAAATATTCAGTATTCCCATCCTTTGTGCAGTTAATCGATGATATTATTTAGTAATTTAATGAAATGGAGGTGAAGGAGCATGGCATAGCATAGACTAACTACTGTAATACTTTAAGTATATGTGTACGTAAGTTTACCAAGGGTGAATTTCCAAATCCTTATAAGGAAAAAGCAAAGATGCCTGTGATATTTACACTATTATAAAGTCTAAGTTCCAGTCATACCATTTCATTAGCTGTATGCCTGACTAACCAGATTGGTTTTGCATTGTGCCAAAATTAAATCAAAGGAAGAAAATTGAACTAAATTCAAAACAATATTAATACCTAATGACAATCAAAAGAATCCTGGAACATATGTAATTAATATTTGTAGTATTATTTGAGATTTTGCACTATAATCACTAAATATTATTGTTTCTTCATTCCTTTACAGATTAGTATTTATTTTGGAAACTTTGTAGTAGTTGCACTAAAATTTGAAAATCAAATTTCACACAAATACAACTCTACTGCTGAGCTGGTTTTTCAGTACAGAAGTAATTTCAAAGTCTGTTTCATGTCCATTTGAAATGAATATTTGGAAGAACTACTATTATAGTTATTTTCCATCATGGTAAAAGTTTCAAAAATTTTTCTAATTATTATATTCTACTAAACAATTTCCATAAAATTATCCCTAGAAATGGCAGCAGGATGGCTTGTCACTGTAGTTTGAGACTGACATTTTACCCAAGGAACAAATAATGCATGCTTACCTTTCTAAACTGTAGGGCATGATATGACAAGACTATTTTCAAACCTTTTTTTTCTTTTTTCTTTTTGAAAAATTGATATATAGCAGTGTCCTATAATTTACATAGTAGGCCTTTTATTTATATTGTATACAGCTCAAGAGGCTTGCATTAACTTTAAAGCCAAATTAATATTTATATATTGCCATAAGCTTCCATTTAGCATTGATTGGCTCTTGTTATTGGCCATTCTATGGTTATATGTCACATTTAAACCCATAATTCACTTGGAGGTGGGAAACTTGCCTCTTGTTAATATGGAAGTGTAAATTGAAAGGAAGTCTAATTTAAACTTTTTATTTGGCTGAGGTGACTGAGTTTCTGCCAGTAATATTTGTCCTCCTCTCTCTCTTATTTTATGCAGTTCTTATCTTTTGCCCATGGATCACACTTTTGCCAGGCCTTGCTTTCATTGCCTCCTTCCCTTCACTTCCCTTTCCTCCTTTTTGTGTTCACATAATTGCATGAAACAAGTTGATTATAAAGTCATTACATTTATGTGTCTGGAGAGGAACAGGGGTTTCTTGTCACACCTGCAAGTAATTAGAACTGGAACATAAACTCAGAATCTTTTATATGTGCTACATTATGAGTGCTCACTAAATATTACATGAATAGAAGTAGAATAATTGCTGCCACATGGAAACCTAAGCATCCCTTTTAAAGGCAATGATACGGTTTTATACAGCTCATGAGTTTCTCATTTCTGTCCATTTCTGGAGTCAATATTGTGTTAATATTAGGATTAATAATTTGTTTATTTGAAAGATAAGCAGCTTTTAGTTTGTAAGTATCAATATCATCATGTAAAAAAAAAGAATTTCTCTATTCCTATTTTGAACATTCTTTCCCTTCCTCGTTATTCTTTGTCATTCCTTCAGCTTTTTCTTTCAACATACACCAAAGTATTCTAGAAGAATCTTTTAGTATTTGTTTTATGCATTTTACTTGGTACCTTATAGAAATAGAACTTCATATTTATAGTTCACAAAGGTAAGCTATAAAACAATTTCAGATTTGTTTAGTTGGAGGAAAAGTCAGTCTACAACGTTTGTGTATACTAGCCAAGTCAGGTTAAATTGTTTAGAAGATAGTAAAATAAAGATTTAGGGTATTTATTCCCAAACTATATTAAGTGAACTTTGCAGAAAGGTTGAATGGAATTAGAAATATTGTTTATTTGCTATATCTCACTTAATTATCTTAGAAATAAGGCATTCAATGATCATCAATGCAAATAGTGTGTGTAGGACTTAGTAGTGTAATTTAAATTGTACTGTGGATGGGTGTTATAGGGTGATAATGGCATCAGCCTTAAAGACTGTAAAGCTGTTCTGTGGGTTTAAGGTTTCAGAGACATAATTTGATCCATAGTAGCATCACATCCATGAGAGAGAAATAATTCTGTTGTCTTATGCTTTTTACTAGTTACTTATGCTTTTTCAGGTTTTATTAAAATTTGTTTTTGCTCTTTTTCTGGCTTCTTTCATGCTTTATTTGTTTAGTTGTTAGAGCTTTTTTTAGGAATTGAATCAAGCTTCACACAGAATATATTACTAGTTATTGTAAATCTAGAATTGACAGTGAATTTCACAAGTCACTTTTCAAGGTTCTGGAAGGAGGATTTTCTTAGTTTATTGTCCTCTCTACTTATAGGAGCCATTATGTTCAAGTGCATTTTAAGCAATCAGAAGGTTGCATATTTGCTATCATTCTATTTTCTGATGAAAATTTTGAAAAATAAAACTACAAATGTTGATCAAGTGACTTTTTGTAAAAAAGATTAATCCAAGATTATTTTAGCCCTCTTTAAATATAGCTTAGTTTCTGAAAATTGTTTTATTTGAAAGATGATATTGATAGTGATGGGTGTGATGTTAGAAGCCTGATTTGTGAATAGTAGTTCTTTTTGCTTTATGTGTATAAAGCCCCAAGACTGTTATTTGGTTAGCAGTTATTTGCTGAACCTCTGATACTGTTTTTGATTCAGTCTTAAGCTTTTGCTGAAAGCACCCCTGCTCTACTTCATCCTTCACCCCACCCCCACATTCTTGAGGTTTATCTTTGAGGTAGGTGTGCAAATTACTATTGCTTAGAAGTTCAAAACTTTGCTTTATTGTTTTGAGGTTGTTTTAGTGGATTTTAACACATTTCTCAATACTATAGGCATCATATTACAATGTGATTTTGGTAATATCCTTTGTCCTTCATTCCCTTCAAAAGGCTGACCTAGCAAAGTCAAGTTGAGATTATTCTTTAAAATAGCTAGACCCACTATTTTCCAGTTTTACTGGTAGTGAGTCACATTTAAACTCTCAGGGTTGTTTATGGCTTCTTTGGATATGAAGTTAGCCTGACCTATGGTTAAAATAATTCATTTTATCTTTCAATGCCACTTAAAGAAGAATTGGAAATATTCTGCTTTCTTATATAATCTGTCTTAAAGTTTAAAAATGAAAAGTTAGAAAATGATATAAGGATTTCATGAACACCAGGTGTAGTACATTATTAGATTGTAGGTGACAGGTAAAATTGCTTGAGTTATGTGAATCATTTATATTAAAAATCAGATAATACCACTGATTTGTAAACTTTTGGTTTTATCTGGAGCTTGATGCCAAGTTAATAATATACTAATTCTCCCAGTAGATATGGTAATTACCTGGCTTTGGTTAAGTATTGTATCTCTTAGCATCATTGCTCAGATATTTTCTGTGATATAAGCAGTAGAATTCAGTGAGTTCATGTTGGTAGTGACAGTTGCTTATGGTTCATCATATTCTTGTTTAAGCCCAGAAGTGTTCTTCCTTAACCATGCATTAGTCAGTGAGCATTTGGACTGTTACCATAATTTGGCTGTTGTAGAAGATGCTGTTATAAATATAGGGGAGCATAGGTTTTAGCATTTTTGTATTCTTTGGGTAAATATCTAGTAGTGTGATTGCTAGGGTAGGGTATTTCTATATTTAATTTTAGAGGAACCTCCATACTGTTCTCCAGAGTAGCCGCACCAGTTTGCATTCCCACCAACAGTATAAGAGGGTTCCTTTTCTCCACATCCTCACCAATACCTGTTGTTTCTTATGTTGTCAATTTTAGCCATTCTGGCAGGTATGAGGTGATATTTTATTGTAGTTTTGATTTGCATTTCCCTGATGATAAGTAACGTTGAACATCTTTTCATGTGTTTCTTGGCTATCTGGACGTCTTCTTTGGAAATAGTCTATTCATGACTTCTTCCCATTTGCTAAATGGATTATTCTTTTTTGGGCACTTACTTTTATAAGTTCTTTAAATATTTTGGATACTAACCCTTTATCAGATATGTAATGTACAAATATCTTCTCCCACTGCTTTAGTTTTGTTGATAGTTTTCCTCACTGTGCAGAAGCTTTTTATTTTGATGAAGTCCCAATAATTTATTTCTGCTTTTATTTCCCTTGCCTCAGGAGACAACTGGAAAGAAGTTGCTACTGCCAGTGTCAAAGAGGTTACTGCCTGTGTTCTTCTGTAGGATTTTTATGGTTTCAGGTCTCACATTTAGGTTTTATTTCATTTTGAATTTATTTTTGTGTATGGTGTAAGAAAGTGGTCCAGTTTGATTCTTTTGCATGTTGCAGTCGAGTTTTCCCATTACAATTTGTTGAAGATACTGTCTTTTTCCAATTGGATATTCTTTCCTGCTTTGTTGAAGATTAGCTGACCATATACTTAACAGTTCATTTCTGGGTTTTCTATTTTGTTCCATTCATCACTATTTTTGTGCTAGTTCCATACTGTTTTGATCACTACAGCTTTGTATTATAGCTTGAAGTCCAGAATTGTGATGCCTCCAGCATTGCTTTTCTTTTTCAAGGTAGCTTTGACAATCCGGGGTCTTTTGTGTTTCCATACAAATTTTAGGATTGTTTGTTTTAGCTCTGTGAAAAATGTTGATGGTATTTTGATAGGGATTGCATTAAACGTGTAGATTGCTTTGGGTAGTATAGACATTTTAACAGTATTCTTGCAATCCATGAGTATGGAATACATTTACATTTCTTTGCGTCATTTTCAGTTTCTTTCATTAGTGTTTTGTAGTTTTCAGAGTCCAGGTCTTTCACCTCTTCGGTTAGGTTAATTCCTAGGTATCCTATTGTTTTTGGTGCAGTTGTAAATGTGATTGATCCCTTAATTTCTCTTTCTTCTGATTCATTATTGGTGTATAGAAATGCCACAGATTTCTGTACATAGATTTTGTATTACTGAATTCATTTCTTAGTTGTATTTTTTTTTTGTGGTCTTATGGATTTTCTATAAAGAGTAACATGTAATTTGTACACAGTGAAAGTTTGACTTCTTCCTTGCTGATTTGGGTGTCTTTTATTTATTTGTGTTATCTCATTGATGTGGCTAGGACTTCTAGTACTATGTTAAATAACTGTGATGAGCATGGGGATCCCTGTCTTGCTCCTGGTGGTAGAGAAAAAGCTCTCAGCTTTTCCCCATTGAGAATGATGTTAGCTGTGGGTTTTTCATATATGGCCTTTATGATATTGAGATGTTTCCTCTAAACCTACTTTGTTGAGGGCTTTTATAATGAAAGGATGTTGTACTTCATCAAATGCTTTTTCTGCATCTATTGAAATGATCATTTTTTTATCCTTTTTTTATTAATGTGGTGTATCATTAGATTGGTTTACGAATGTTGAACTCCCCTCCCCCCCGCTTACAACCCAGGATCCTACTTGATCATGATGAATGATTTTTTAATGTATTATTGGAT
Organism: Panthera onca; assembly: GCF_046562875.1. Taxonomy (NCBI): domain Eukaryota; kingdom Metazoa; phylum Chordata; class Mammalia; order Carnivora; family Felidae; genus Panthera; species Panthera onca. The sequence continues at coordinate 63,290,936 of NC_138357.1, forward strand.
TTGGTTTGCTAGTATTTTATTATTTTATGTTCATCAGGGATATTCACCTGTCATTCTTTTTTTTAGTGGGGTCTTTATCTGGTTTTGGTATCAGGGTAATGTTGGCCTCATAGAATGAATTTAGAAGTTTTCCTTCTTTATTTTTTGGAATAGTTTGAGAAGAATAGGTATTAACTCTTTTTTAAATGGTTGGTAGAATTTGTCTGTGAAGACATTTGTCCTTATACTTTGTTGAGAGTTTTTTGATAACTGTTTCAATTTCTCTGATGGTTATTGGTGTGTTCAAATTTTCTAGTTCTTCCTGTTGCAGTTTTGGCAATTTATGTTTCTAAAGAAGAATTTATTAATTTCTTCCAGGTTGTCTAATTTGTTGGCATATGGTTTTTTATAATATTCTCTTCTAATTTTTTGTACACCTGTGCTGTTGGTTGTTATTTCTCCTCTGTCATTTTTTATTTTATTTATTTGGGTCTTTCTCTTTTCTTTTTGATAAGTCTGGCTAGAGGATTATCAGTTTTATTAATATTTTCAAAGAATCAACTTCTGGTTTCATGATCTTTTCTACTAGTTTTTGTTTGTTTGTTTGTTTCTATCATTTTTTTCTGCTCCAATCATTGTTATTTCCTTCCTTCTGCTGGCTTTAGGCTTCATGTGTTGTTTTTCTAGCTCCTTCAGTTGTAAGGTTAGATTGTTTATTTGAGATTCCTCTTACTTTTTAAGATAGACCTGTATTGCTTATAGACTTCCCTCTTAGGACTGCTTTTGCTGCATCACAAAGGTTTTGGATTTGTGTGTTTTGATTTTCATTTGTTTCCATGTGTTTTTTTTTATTCTTTGATTTTCTGGTTGATTTGTTCATTGTTCAGTAGCATGTTGTTTAACCTCCATGTATTTGTGGTCTTTCCACATATTTTTTGTTCTGATTGACTTCTAGTTTTATAGCATTGTGGTCAGAAAATATGCCTGGTATGATTTCAGTCTTTTTGTACTTGTTGAAACCTGATATAGGATCTACTATGTGATCTGTTCTGGAGAATGTTTTATATGCACTTGAAAGGAATGTGTATTGTGCTGCTAATTAAATGTTTTGCATATATTTGTTAATTATATCTGGTCAAGTATGTCATTCAAAGCCACTGTTTCCTTGTTGATTTTCTGTTAAATCTGTCCATTGATGTAATTCGGACATTAAAGTCTCCTACTGTTATTGTCTTATTATCAATCAGTTCCATTATGTTTGATATTAATTGTTTTATATACTTGGGTAGTCCATGTTGGGTGGATAAATATTTATTATCATAAATCTTTCATTTATTTATTAAAAAATATTTTTTTAATGTTTATTTATTTTTGAGAGAGAGAGAGTTGGTGCACATAAGCGGGGGAGGGACAGAGAGAGGGAGACAGAGGTTCTGAAGCAGGCTCCCCGCTGACAGCAGAGAACCCAGTGTGGGGTTTGAACTCAACAAACCACGAGATCATGACCTGAACTGAAGTCAGTCACTTAGCTGACCGAGCCCCCAGGCACCCCTATTGTAAATCTTTTAAAAGAATGTAGTCAGCATATGACAGTTTATTAATTGTATTTAAGGGCATTTCTGTGTGTTCTTTGTTCTTAGTCTGTTGAGTTGAAAATCATTTGTTTCAGCTTAGAAATATTTTCTGACACCAGTTCAAAGTTCCATGTCCATGTAAAATGATTTTAATACAAACAGATTTTTCTCCACTGTAACTAGAGAATAAACAGAGTAGACTTATGGTCTAAGAACTCTGATGTGGTGGTCATTTTAGGATAATCTTTAAATCTGGTGAACTTTCCAGTAAAAACCAATTTTAGTAGGGACAGAGTTCCTGCTGATACTGTTCAGTATCTTTTGTGGGAAGATTGAAGTACATAATGTAGAATTTTTGCTGTTAAAATTAATTTTTCGGGCTCATAGCAGAATGTATTTTGTATAATATCATTAAAGTAGATAGTTGAAGAGTATGAAGAATACTGAATTGGAATTAGGAGATCTGTATTGAACCTAGGCCCAACCATATTTTGGCTTTGTGATGTTAGATAAGTCATTTAGTTTCTCTGGTCCTTAATTTCCTCATCTACAAATTGAAGAAAATGCTTTCCTTCGTTCTCACAGAATTACTGTGAACTCAAATGAGATGTCTGTGGAATTAATTTATTAACTTTACAATGTCATACAGATGTAATTTGTAATTATGATATTGGGTCACAAATCCTGATAATGTTAATAATAATAACTCATAGATTAAAGATATGATATTTGAGTTATCTTTGTGGAAATATTGTCTAGTGCACATGAAACTATATTAAGGTACTACTTTAATATCTAAAGTTGTGTCATACCTGCCCTTTGACTATAAATGTAGTGCTCTTGCAACAGAATTCTCAGCAAAGCAAATTATATATATTTCCTGGTTACCATAGTAGCACCTCTTGTCAACCATTATAGGTGCTCTGAGATATTTATAATCCTCATATTTGCTCTCAGTTTCCCAAATAGTTTCCAACCTCTGATTTATGTTTAGAATCATAGTTTTCACATTGTTATGTGTATTTAAAAATTTTTAATATTTATTTTTGAGAGAGACAGAGACAGAATGCGAGTAGGTTAGGGGCAGAGAGAGAGGGAGACACAGAATCCAAAGCAGGCTCCAGGCTCCAAGCTGTCAGCACAGAGCCCAATGTGGGGCTCGAACTCACAGAGCTGTGAGATCATGACCTGAGCTGAAGTCAGACACTCAACCGACTGAGCCACCCCGGCGCCCCTGTTATGTGTATTTTAAATAAAACATGAGAGAATATGGTGGGAATTGGTAAGCACCATTTTATTCAATATACTTTGTGGTCAACCTATATCACATTATAGCCCCTTGTAAATGAGTAGTGGTATTATTCAGAAGAGAATTGCCTGTTTGATAAAATAAGAGCCTCTGGTTTGCAGTGAGTTATGTGACTGGAAAGGGAGGTTGTGGCCCAATTATTCTGAACTGTCCATGCTTGGAGTCTACAGAATTTTTGGATAAAGGGCTGGATAGTAAAAGTTTTTAAGTGTTTATTTATTTATTTATTTTGAAAGGGGTGGGGGAAAGTGAGCGGAGGAGGGACAGAAAGAGAGGGAGAGAGAATTCCAAGCAGGCTCCATTCTGTAAGCACAGAGCCCAATGCGGGGGCTCCATCACATGAACTATGAGATCATGACTTGATCGGAAATCAAAAGTTGGATACTCAACCAACTGAGCCACTCAGGCACCCCTGGATAGTAAAAGTTTTTGGTCTCTGTTGCAACTTCCCAGCTTTGTGGTAATGTGAAAGCAGCCATAGATAATATGTAAATGAATGAGAATATAGTTGTTTTCTAGTAAAACTGTACTTACAAAATCAGGTGGTGGGCTGAAATTGGCCCATTGCCTGTAATTTGTCAACCTCTGTTCTACACTATATAAATGAGTTTAGATTTTATCTTGTAGATACTAAAATACCATTGGATATTTTTGAATAGGAAAATTTCATGATCAGATTTTCATTTTGGAAAGATAACCCAGGTGGCAGAGTAGGATAAATTGGGGAGGAGAGAGATTGGAAGAGACAAGGAAATCAGAGGGAGGGCTATTACTGTAAATGTAGATAGGTGATAAGTATGGCATCAGTGGCAATAGAAGTGGAGATAACTGGATTTATTTCAAGCAAAATTTTGGAAGCGGGATTAATACAGGTTGGTTGGATATAGGGAATAAAAGAGGAAGAGTAAAAAATTACCTGTTAATGATAAAATTGAGGAGAGAGAGAATATAAGAAACTTGTGATGGAAAGATAATTAACTTGATTTGGGAAATCTCCATCTATGTTATATCCAAGTAGAGGGGATGGATGTTCATGAGGTGGTTGAAAGTGTGGGCCAGAAGCTAAGGTGAAAGACAAAGGTTAGAGATAAAGATTTGGCAGTAATTAGTATGTGATTGCAGGGGCAGCATGAAGACAGAAGAGAACGCTGGATAGAACTTAAGTCAACTATCAGTATTTCATCAAGAGTGAGTCAGGGTTAAAAAATAATACAAGGATCTAAGAAGGACAAGGTTTAGAGAGACAGTGGGAGGATCATAAGTGAGATCTTGTAAGTTACAAGAAGAGGATTACAAACTTTATCAATATTCCCTATAAAACTTTCTGACTATGAATTTAAATTCTGAATGGTTTTGGAAGTTTGAAGGGTAATCACAATTACTTAACTTTAAAAAAATAGTTTTTAATTCAGTTTAGCAAATATTTGAATACCAAATATAGACAAAGCCTGCCTGTTCACGGCAGACCTTGCTATCAAGGATTTTACTCTTTGGAGAGGTTTGAACAGATGCCAGAATACGATTGTAGTGTGGGGCATCGTCTCAGTCCTTTTCAGGCTACTACAACAAACTGGCATAGACTGGTGGCTTATAAACAACAAGCATTTTCTCAGTTCTGGAGTCTGAGTAGTCAAGATCAAGGCACCAGCAGATTCAGTGTCTGCTGAGGGCCCATGTTCTGGTTCACAGATTGTACCTTCTCACTGTAACTTCACACGGAAGAAGGGCAAAGGAGATTTCTTAGGCCTCTTTGTAAGGGTACTAATTCCATTCATGAGGACTCTGCCTTCATGACCTAATCACGTCCCAAAAGGACCCCACATCCTGGTACCATTATATTGGACATTAGGTGTTCAACATGAATTCATGGATAGGGGCACAAACAGTCTATAGCAGACGTATAAACTAAGTGATTTAAGGGAAATACAAAATGTAATAGGCATTCAGGAAGGAGACATGAAACTGATTGAGAGAAATAAGGAACAATTTTGAAGAATAAGTGGACTTTGAGGTGAACTTTGAAGGATTAATTATTACCTGAGGGATGGAACATTCCATTTAAGAGGATGTCTGTATAGGACATACAAGAAGGCTTATCTAATTTCAAATGGAAAATTAATGCTCTAGAGGAGTAGGAATTATGGTTGGATATTTTGAGAAAGGTGGGACCAGATTAATTTAACAAATACTTGAATGTCTTGCTTCCAAGGGATTGAGTTAGATCACTTCATGATGCATTAAACGTTAATCTCTATCTTTAAAATGTTTACTGTCTTATTAGATCAGAGATATTCAGAAGTAACTAATACAAGTACCATGATAAGGTCCAGAATTGAATTAGGAAAGTTCTCTTTTGATTGAAGTGATGGAGAAAGATTTCTTTAAGAAAGGCGGTTGTTTTAGGTTATGTCTGCAAAGTTAAGGAGGATATTGTTAGGCTAAAATATCAGACATAAGCATAAGGCTAAAGGAATACATAAGCAAATGTGCCAGGGTGGTAAACTGAGAAGTTGGTTTAAGTGTAAGCCTTGAGATTGCCTATGGTCTTAATCAGATATTATCAGTTTTGCTTATACTCATTTGAGTGTTTGTGCATAATTGCTTCTATAGTTTTATCACTTGTGTATTCACCTCGATACTTCAGATAGTTTCATCACCACAAAGGTCCCTCATACTGCCCTTTTATAACCACACCCACCTATCTTCTGCCTGTCTCTACCCACTGCCCCCGTCTTGTCAACTACTAATCCATACTCCATTTTTGTTCAGTTTTGTCATTTTAAGAATGTTAACAAATTTATTTTTATTTTTTATGTTTATTTTTGAGAAAGAGAGAGAGACAGAGCACAAGCAGGGGAGGGCAGAGAGAGAGGGAGACACGGAATCTGAGGCAGCCTCCAGGATCTGAGCTGTCAGCACAGAGCCTGATGTGGGGCTCAAACTCATGAACCGTGAGATCATGACCTGAGCCGAAGTTGGATGCTGAACCAACTAAGCCACCTAAGCGCCCCTATCATTTTAAGAATGTTATATAAATGGAATCATATAGTACATAAATTTATTTCACTTAGCATAATTATCTGGACATTCATCCAGGTTGTTGAATGTGTTAATATTTATTCATTTTTATTGCTGATTGGTATTCCATGGTATGGGTATACCACAGTTTATTTGTTCACCAGTTCAAGGACATCTAGGTTGATTGTAGCTTTGGGCAGTTACAAATAAAGCTGCTGTGAACATTTGTGCGTAGGTGTTTTGTTTTGTTTTGTTTTGTTTTGTTTTGTTTTGTTTGGGGTGTGTGTGTATGTGAGAGAGAGAGAGAGAGGGCCAGACAGAGAGAGAGAGAGAACATAAGCTTTCTTTTTTCTGTAAGTGTTCATTTCTCTGGGACAAAATCCAAAGAGTACAATTGTAGGTCATATGGTAATTACGTGCTTAGTTTTTTAAGAAACTGCCAAACTGTTTTCCAGAGTGGCTGTAGCATTTTACATTCCCACCAGCAATCTAATTTTTCCACATCTTTGCAATCTAATTTTTCCACATCTTTGCCAGCATTTGATATTGTCACAATATTTTATATTAGCTTTTCTCATGTCTGTGTAGTATGCTATATCATTTTGGTTTTAATTTGCATTTCCCTGATGGCTACTGATGTTGAACATTTTTCTTAGTGCTTATTTACTGTATATATGTCCTTTGATGAAATGTCTTTGTTTGAGTCTCTGACCTATTTTCTAATTGGATTATTTTTATTCTATTATTGAGTTTTACAAGTTCTTTATATATTCTAGATACCAGTCCTTTGTATCATTGCATACATATTTGCAAATTTGTATCATTTGCAAATATTTTCTCCCTATATACAGCTTGTTTTTTTCATCCTCTTTATAGAGGCTTTCACAGACCAAAAATTTTAAATTTTGATGACATCCAACATACCAAATTTTCTCTTTTTGGGTTATGCTTTTGTTAACAAGCTGAAGAATTCTTTGCCTCAGAATTCTGAAAATTTTCTCCCGTGTCATTTTTTTCAAACAGCTTGATAGTTTTACATTTAATTCTGTGATTCATTTTGAGTTAAATTGTGTAATGTATAAATGGTTTAGGTGGAGGTTCATTATTTTTTACCTATGAATGTCTAATTGCTCCAGCACCATTTGTTGAAAAGGCTATTCTTCCTCCACTGATTTTGATTTGCACTTTTGCCAAATATCAGTCAAGAATGTTTCAAACACCCATCAAGAATTTATTTCTTGGTCCTCTGATGCCACTGTTCTATGTGTTTATCTCCTTACCAGTACAACCTTGCTTTGATTACTATAGTTGCATAGTAAGCCTTAACATTGGAGAGACTAGTCTGTCCTAATTTTTCCTTGTCAAGATTGTTTTCAACATTCTAGGGACAGTGCCTTTCCATGTATATTTTAAAATAAGCTTGTCAGTGTCTGAAAAGCCTTTTGAACTAAGCCTTTTGCATTAAGTCTATAAATCAGTTTAGGAGACCTGATATGTTCACTATGTGGAGCCTTCCATTCCATGACCACGGTATGTCTCTCCATTTACTGAGGTCTTTGATTTCTTTCATTAGCATTTTGCAGTTACAGCATACCGAAATTTACATGCTTTGTTAAATGTATATCCAACTATTTAATTTTTTTGAATGATTGTAAATCGTATTGTGTTCATAATTTTTGTTTCTGCATGTTCATTGTTAGTGTATAGAAATACCATTAATTTGTGTTTGTTGACCTCATTTCCTCCTACCTTGCTGAGCTTGCTTACCTGTTATTTCTAGAAGTTTTCTCTTTTTAAACATATTCCATCCTGCTATTTTTATGTTATAGTTTTGGGATTGGATGATTTGAAAGATTTAATTATGTTTTGGGTTGGTTTGAGCTAGAATTTAAAGTTTGTGGTAAAACCTGTTACAGTCATTGGAACATGGTATAGCTCTTGGGGCAAATAATTTAAATTTTTTTTTCTCATTTTCAGAAAAGATGTTATAGAATATTGGTTAAGAGATCAACTTCTGAAGCCAGATTGCCTGTATTTAAAACCTTGCTCTGCCACTTACTACATTGGGATCTCAGAGAGATTACTTAACCCCTCTATGCCTCAGTTTCCATGTCTTTAAAAGGGTGTAAGGGCGCCTGGGTGGCATCTGACTCCTGATTTCAGCTCAGGTCATGATCTCACAGTTTGTGAGATCAAGCCCCACATCAGGCTCTGTGCTGACAGCATGGAAATTGCTTGGGATTCTCTCTCCTCTCTGCCCTGCCCTCCATTCTCTTTCTCTCACAAATAAATAAACATTTAAAAAATATAAATGGAATATTAATTTATAGGGTTAAATAACTGAAACATATAAAGTGTTTAGCATAGTTCCTGGCACATGAAAGGAGTTAAATGTTAAATTTTATTATATATAACAAAGGATTGTCTTGTCAATTCTGGTCATCAATGTATGGATAATATTTTTGTATATATTTTATTTTATTTAGCATGGAGAACACTGTTCATTAGAGTCACCAATATAATACCACCTTTTTCCCCTTTCCTCCACCCAACCCATTTTGAAATGTGAACACTGAGGTCCCAGAGAATAGGAACTAAGCCTATTGTACTAGACATTCTACAAAATCTGCTTTACTTAATTCTCAAGGTAGGTGGTATTATGCCTATTTTATAAATTTTATACGTAAAGAAGATGCTAGGCTGCTTGTTCTTTTTTCAATTCTATGTTGCCTTTTTATATCATTCTACCAAAATAGAATTGGTAAAGCCAGAGCCAAATCTGCCAGTACTGTTGAGCTATTCACATGGCTCTTTGATTTTCCCACAGGATCACTATGTATTATGTCCTTTACCCCCATTTCTTCTAGCAAACTCATGTCCCATAGCTTACCTCTTTGTATTGAATAGCAGTTAGTACCCACAAAAATAAGGTGAGTTCACTGCTCTAGACCCATCAATATCTTTTACTTGGTGGGAGATAAACATTGCTGATATATTTAAATATAAAGCACTAACTGAGAGGCAGCTCTGGTATAAGAAAAAGAACACTGGACCCAAGTTCAGGTACCTTCTTTGTCCGTCAGTTATCACCTATATGATTGGAAAACTTGCATCACCAGCCTGGATCATACGGTTTTATATGTAAAAGGAGTAGTTGGACTGAAAATTAGTCTTTAAAGTCCCTTTAAGCTCTATCATAATTCTGTAACAGACACTAGTTCAAAGAAAGAAAAGAAAAAAACATATTTGCTGATAGACTGCTTCCTGGGCCTATAGAAATGGTGATTAGCTTCAGAATCTTTATTAGTGTTGGTTTGCATTTTTTCTTTTTTTTAAACAGCTTCCCTTTAAAAAAATTTGTTTTATGTTTATTTATTTTTGAGAGAGAGGGAGACAGAGTGTGAGCAGGCGAGGGGCAGAGAGAGAGGGAGACACAAAATCGAAGCAGGCTCCAGGCTCTGAGCTGTCAGCACAAAGCCCGATGCAGGGCTTGAACCCACGAACTGTGAGATCATGACCTGAGCCGAAGTCGGACACTTAACCGACTGAGCCACCCAGGTGCCCCTCCAGCTTCCCTTTTTTATTGTAACATATGGAACATATGTGAAGAAAATATGCCAATTACGACGTTCTGCAAATTGCTATAAATTATTAGAAAATACATTTGTAGTTCCTATGTATTTCTTTTTGTCTGTGACTGTCAAACAATGGCAGTATGATGGATTATGTCACTGTAAACAGATCTCCTGTGGGCATAGTCTGGCCTCTGTCTGATAACATTACAAACCTGACACTTTTACTCACTGTTAACATAGTGGGGAATTCTGCCACACTATTCTCTATTTCTTTGCATTAAATATACACTGGAGAAAGATTGTTGAGTTGTAGCTAGCTGGAAGAGAACTCAAGAGCTCTGATTTGGAATACTTGTTACTTCATGAAGAAAATTAAATTTAGTTTCTTAAAACAATACAAAAAGATGTAGATAGAATATAGTCTTGTGATTAGATAGCATTAAATTTTCTTTTGTAGTTTCAAGTTTTTCTTTAAATTCCAGTAAGTTAACATACAGTGTAATATTAGTTTCAGGTGTAAGGACTTAGTGATTCATCACTTACATACAGGACCCAGTGCTCATCACAAGTGCCTTCCTTAATACCCATCACCCATTTATCCCATCCCCCCCTGCCCACCTCCCCTCCAACAATCCTCGGTTTATCTATAGTTCAGAGTCTGTTTTATGGTTTGCCTCTCTTTTTTCCCTATGTTCATCTGTTTTGTTTCTTAAATTCCACATAAGTGAAATCATGTATTTGTCTTTCTTTGACTTATTTCTATTAGCATAAGACTCTCTGGCTCTATCCATGTTATTCCAAATGGCAAGATACTATTTTTTATGGCTAAGATTCCATTATACACACACGTGTGTGTGCACGTGCACACACATACACACACACACAATCTTTATTCATCAGTTGATGGACACTTGGACTCTTTCCATAATTTGGCTATTGTAGATAATGCTGCTATAAACATCAGGATGCATGTATCCCTTTGAATCACTATTTTTTGTATGCATTGGGTAAATACCTAATAGTACGATTGCTGGATCATAGGGTAGTTCTATTTTTAACTTTTTGAGGAACCTCCATACTGTTTTCTAGAATGGCTATACTAATTTGCCTTCCCACCTACAGTGTAAGAGGGTTCCTCTTTCTCTGCATCCTTGCCAACATTTGTTGTTTTCTGTGTTGTTAATTTTAGCTATTCTGACAGGTGTGAGGTGATATCTCATTGTAGTTTTGATTTATATTTCCCTGATGATGGTTTGCAAGTTTTCTTATTTATTTTGACATAAAAATTGTGTATATTGAGTGTGTGCAGCATGTTTTATATAGGTCTATGTTGTAAAATGATTATTGCAATAAAAATTAACATGTCCATCAGCTACTGTAGTAATCATTTCTTTTATGAGATCACTTGGGATCTACTCTCTTAACAAATTTCAAGTATACATTCCATTATTATTTGCTATAGTCGTCATGCTCTATATGAGATACCTAGATTATGAGCTACAGTCACCATATTGTATATGAGGTAACTGAATATACCCTTTGATCAGTGTCTCCCCTTTTCCCATACCCTCCTAGCCTCTGATAACCACCATTCCAATTATTGTTACTATGAATTAAACTTTTTTTAAAGATTCTACGTATCAGTGAGATAATGTGATTTTTTTTCTTTGTCTGGCATATTTCACTTAGCATAGTGTCCACCAAGTTCATCCATGTTGTTACAGATGGCAGGATTACATTTACTTATTGCCAAAGGCAGCTGGGGTTGTTTTTGTCTGTATTTCTATCTTTAGAATTAAATGTCTTTAATTAAATGTAATTTTTAATTATATTAAATTAAGTTAAATTTCTATGTTTTGTTGGTATTTTTGTCTATATTTTCTATGTTTAGAATTAAAACGCACAAAGCTCAGTTACATTTAAAATGTAAATCACAATGAAAATTTCCTATGGTAATAGAAAATGAGTAGAAGTACTGAATTTCTAATTGTATCTATGGACAAATGTCTCTTCATGTGGTTGAATCAAAAGCTTATTTGAATCTATGCTTTCTACAAAAAAGTGTGTTTTTAATGTACTTAAAAAAATGTTTATTTATTTTGAGGAAGAGTGCACGCATGAGTGGGAGATGAGCAGAAAGAGAGAGAGAGAGAGAGAGAGAGAATCCCAGGCAGACTACCTGCTGTCTGTGTAGAGCCCAATGTGGTGCTCAAACTCAGGAACCATGAGACTGTGACCTGAGCCGAGACTGAGAGTCAGATGCTTAACCAGCTGAGTCACCTAGGTGCCCCTTTAATGTACTTTTTAAATTGAAGTATATTTGATATAAAACATTGTATATATTTAAGTTGTACAACATATTAATTTGATACATTTATATATTGTGATATGATTGCCATTGTGGCAATAATTAGCATTCCTATCACATTACATAATTATTATTTCCTTTTATTGTAATAATTAAGTTCTAGTCTCTTAGCAGTTTTGTTATATAATACAATATTTTTGTTTATATCCATATACCATGATTTTAGATCCATAGGACTTATTTATTACTTGTGCAAGTGTGTACCCTGAAACAACATCTGTCCTATCCCCCAACCGCCAGCCCTTGGTAACTACCATAAAATGTTGGTTTTTCAGTTTGACTTTTTTAGGTTCTACATATAAGTGATTTCATACAGTACTTTCTCTGATTGAGTTCTCTCACTTAGCATAATGTGATCAAGGTCCATTCATTTTGTTACAAATGGCAGGATGCCTTTCTTTGTCATGGCTGAACACTATTCTATTATACATATATACCACATCTTTTTTATCCATTCAACCATTGATGGGAACATAGACAACATATTGTTTCCATAATATGGCTAGTGAAAAATACTTCAATGAATATGGAAGTGCATATATCTTTTCAGTATCCTGTTTTCATTTCCTTTGGGTATATAATTTACTGAGGAAGATTCATATCATTTTCCATAGTGGCTGAACCAGTGTACATTCATTACATTCCTACCAGCTGTAGCCAAGGGTTCCCTTTCACATCCTAACACTTCTTAGTCTCTTGTATTCTTGATGATAGCTGTTGAAATAAGTACGAGGTGATAATGTTATGGTTTTGATTTATATTTCCTGGATAATTAGTGATGTTGAGCATTTTTTTTTCATGTACCTATGGGGCTTTTGGATGTCCTTTTTGGAAATGTCTATTCAGTTACTCTGTCCATTTTTAATCAAATAATTTGTTTTCTTGTTGTTATTGAGTTGTAAAGTTCTTTATATATTTTGGACATTAACCCTTTGTCCAAAATATTGTTTTTAAATATTTTCTCCCATTATTATGTTGCCTTTTCATTGCTGTTTCTTTTACTATACATAAGGTTTTAAATCTGATGTAGTCCCACTTGTTTATGCTGGCTATCATTTGTGTTTTTCGTGTCACATTCAAAAAATTATTGCCAAGACCAGTGTTGAAGACCTTATGTTTTTTTCTATGAGTTTTATAGTATCAGGTCTTATGTTTAAGTCCATTTTGAGTTAATTTTTGTGAGTGGTGTAAGATAGGGATCCAGTTTCATTGTTCAGCATGTGTTTACCCAGTACCATTTACTGAAGAGACTTTTTTTCATTGTGTGTTCTTGGCTCCCTTATTGAATATCAGTTGACTCTGTATGAGAGGATTCATTCTGGAGTCTATATTATGTTCCATTGGTCTGTGTGTCTATTTTTATGCCAGTCATATTGTTGTTATTACTATAGCTTTATAGTATAGTTTGAAATTAGGCGTTATGATGCTTCTGAATTTGTTCTTTCTCAAGATTTCTTTGACTATTTGGGGTCTTACATATTTCCATACAAATTTTAGGAGTATTCTTTTTTCTGTTTCTGTGAATTGTGCCATTAAAATTTTGATAGGGATTGCATAGAGTCTATGGATGGCTTAGGGTAATAGGGACATTTTAACAGTATTCATTATGCTTACCCATGAATGTGAGATGTCTTGTCATTTGTTTTGTTTATGTCTTCTTTGATTCCTTTCAATAGAACCTTGTAGTTTTTGTTGTTCAGATCTTTTACTTCCTTGGTTAAATTTATTCTTAGGTATTTTACTGTTTTTGATAATACTATGAATAGGATAGTTTTGTTTTCCAGTGTTTCATTATTAGTACATAAAAATGAAACTGATGGAGAAGATGGCAGTGGAGTAGGAGGACCCTAGACTCATCTTGTTCCATGAATGCAACTAGGTAACTATCAAATACCTTGGAAATCAACGTGCAGACTGATAGAAAAATATCGACGATTAAAGGGAGAAAAGAGGCCACATCAAATGAAGTAGGAAGTGTGGGAATATGGTTTAGGGGAGAAATGGGTCATGGGAGCTGCAGAGGGGAGAGAGCTGTGGTCTCATAAAAGGACTAGAGAGAGAGGAGGACATGGGAACACAAGCAGAATGTTTCTTGAAAGCCATTGGCTTGGAAATGAAAGAGGCTGAATTCGTGAGTTCTTACAAAGAGCAAAGCTTAAACCCTAGAGTTACAAAGGACAGCGGGCTTGGCTGGAATAGACTAGAGGGCACTGTGCTGCTCCTGGAGAGAAGGCAGGCAAACAACCAGAGCCAGACAGCATGGAAACAGAGATCTGAAGAGTGCCTCAAGCACACAGGAGGGAGATTATTGACTCTTTTTGAAACACACCCCTGAGAAGCAGAGTTCATGGAGATACCTATCCAGGAAGAAAGGAGCTGGCTGGCACCATTGCCCTCCCCCGCCCCTCAGCATAAACACAGAGCCACCTGCAGGAAGAAGTGCAGTGCCTATAATGGCTCCCTAAATTACTTACAAGTTCTACCCTATGCTCTCTGGCAAGACCGCTTCTCTCAGTCAAGTTCCTTAAGTCCCAGCATGGCAGGCCCCTCCCTCAGAAGGCCAGCACAAATCCTTGCCCACATGTCTCCAGAACAGAGTGCTGCACTGCCTCATTTCTGGTGGAGTCGGTGACAGGTCTCATTTCACAAGCAGACCAACGCACACTTAGTTAAAACTCACCGCATTTAGTCCAGGGATCAAACACTTCCCATAGCATGCAAGGAGAGCCTCTCCAGACACCTGGCCTGAAGGATAGACTAGCTGAAACACAGCAGCAGAACCCACACAGCACACAGCAGAGACACTCCCCAAAGCAACAGGTCCTAGGCATTACATGACCTTTTATCCATAAGGCCATTATTTTCAGGAGCAGGAGACATAACTGGCTTTTCTAACACAGAGAAGAAGGCAGAGACTTACATAAAAATGCCAAGATAGAGTAATTTATCCCAACAAGGTAAGGCCACTGCCAGAGAGCAAAACAGATAACAGATAACAGAGAGCAAAACAGTAACACGAATGATGGATATTTTAAAGCAACAATCATAAGGATACTCACTGGGTGTGAGAAAAGAATAGAAGACATCCATGAGACCCTTATCACCGAGATAAAGGAATTGAAAAAGTGTCAGAGATGTGGAATGCAGTAAATGAGATTTGAAACAGGCTTGATGCAATGAACAGCAAGCTATAAGAAACAGGAATGAATTATTAATATAGAAGACAAAATAATGGAAAATAAGCTGAAAAAAGAGACAGAATTATTCAGCAAGAGAATACACTTAGGGAACTCAGTGCCTCCATCAAATGTAATAACATTTGTATTCTAGGAGCCCCAGAAAAAGAGAGGAAAGGCAGCAGAAAATTTATTTGAATAAACAATACTTGAAAATGTCCCTAATCTAGGGAATGAAATAGACATCCAGATATAGGAGGCACAGAGAACTCCCATCAAAAACAACAAAACCAGTCCAACACCAAGACATATTATAATGAAATCTGCAAAACATAGTGATAAAGAAAATATCTTAAAAGTGACAAGACAAAAGAAGTCCCTAACCTACAAGGGACAACCCATAAGGTTAGCTTGATATTTTTCAACAGAAACTTGGCAAGCCAGAATGGAATGGCATGATCTAGTCAAAGGATTGAATGGGAGAAATCTGCATCCAGAAATAATTTATCCAGCAAGCCTATCATTCAGAATGGAAAGAGAGCTAGAGTTTCCCAGAGAAATAAAAAGTGGAGTTCCTGCCCACTAAACCAGCCCTGTAAGAATATTAAAGGGGACTCCAGAGGAGAGACCAAAAAGACAAGAAAATATCAGAGAAACTTTCCAGATACAATGACACAACAAGTAATAATGTAGCAATAGGGGGCACCTGGGTGGCTCAGTCGGTTAAATGTCTGACTTTGGCTCAGGTCATGATCTCGTGGTTTGTCAATTTGAGCCCTACATCAGGCTCTGTGCTGACAGCTCAGAGCCTGGAGCCTTCTTCGGATTCTGTGTCTCCCTCTTTCTCTGCCTTTCCCCTGCTCGTGCTCTCTCTCAAAAATTAATAAAAACATAAAAAAGTTAAAATAAAGTAGCAATAAATACATACCTGTCAATGCTTACTTTGAATGCAAATGGGATACATGCTCCAATCAAAAGACATAGGATGTTAGAATGGATAAAAATACAAGACCCATCTATATGCTGCCTACAAAAGACACATTTTAGACCTAAAGATGCCTGCATATTGAAAGTGAGTGGATGCAGAAACAATTATGCAAATGGATGTCCAAAGAAAGCCTGATTAGCAATACTTATATTGGTTAAACTAAACTTTAAAACAGTGACTATAAAGGGGCACGTGGGTGGCTCAGTAGATGAAGCGTGCAACTCTTGGTTTTGGATCAGGTCATGATCTCATTATTGGTGAGTTTGAGCCCCATCTCGGGTTCTGTGCTGTCAGCACAGAACCCACTTGGGGTTTCTCTCTCCCTCTTTCCCTATCCCTTCCCGGGTTGCTCTCTTCCTTCTTTCTCTCTCTCTCAAGAAATAAACAATAAAAAAATTAAAACAAAGGCTATAAAAAGAGACAAGAGCATTATATAATCATAATGGGATAATTCAATAACTTACAACAGTTGTAAATATTTATGCCGCCAACTCAGAAGCACCCAAAATACATAAAACAATAACAAACAAAAAGGAACTAATTGATAATAACACAATAATAGTAGGGGACTTTAACACCCCACTTACAACAATGGACAGATCACCTAAGTAGAAAATCAACAAGGAAACAATGGCTTTGAATGACACACTGAACCAGATGGACTTAACAGATATATTCAGTATATTCCATCCTAAAGCAGTCGAAAACACATTCTTTTAAGTACACTTGGGCATTTCCTAGAATAAATCACTTATTGGCCCTCAAAACAGGCCTCACAAATATAAAAAGATGGAAATTGTACCATGCACCTTTTCTGACCACAATGCTATGAAACTAAAAGTAAACCACACATACACAAAAGGTCTGGAAAGACCACAGATACGTGGAAACTAAACAAAATAGTACTAAACAATGAATCAGTCATCTAGGAATCAAAGAAGAAATAAATATGTGGAAACAAATAACCTGAAAACACGATGGCCGAAACTCTTGGGAATGCAGCAAAAGAGGTCCTAAGAGTGAAGTATATAGCAATACAGGCCTACCTCAAGAAGCTAGAAAAGTCTCAAAGAAACAACCTAACCTTACACCTAAAGGAGCTAGAAAAAGAACAACAAATGGAGCCTAAAGCCAGCAGAAGGAAAGAAAAAATAAATATTAGAGCAGAAGTAAATGATTTTGAGGTTAAGAAAACAATGGAACAGATCAATTTAAACAAGAGCTGTTTTTTTTTTTTGAAAAAATTAATAAAATTGAGAAACCCCTAGCCAGACTTGCCAAAAAGAAAAGAGAAAGTACACAAATTAAATAAAAAATGAGAGGAGAAGTAACAACTAGCACCACCACAGAAATAGAAACCAGTATAAGAGAATATTATGAGAAACTATATGCTAACAAATTTAACAACCTGGAAGAAATGGATAAATTCTAGAAACAAACTACCAGTACTGAAATAGGAAGAAATAGAAAACTTGAACAGGCTGATAACCAGCATGGAAATTGAATCAGGAATCAAAAAATTTGCAACAAGGAAAAGCCCAGGACCAGATGGCTTCCCAGATGGCTTTGGGAGTGCTACCAAACATTTAGAGAACAGTTAATACCTATTCTCAATGTTTTCCAAAAAAATATATAAGGAAGGAAAGCCTCCAGATTCATTCTGTGAGGCCAGCATTACCCTGATACCAAAACTAGGTAAAGACACCACTAAAAAAAAAAAGGAGAGATAACTACTGGCCAGTATCCATGATGAACATGGATGCAAAAATTCTCAAGAAAATACTAGCAAATCGACTACAACAATACATTAAAAGAATCATTTACCACTATCCAGTGGGATATATTCCTAGGTTGCAAGGGTGGTTCAGTATTCACAAATCAATTATTGTGATACACCACACTAGTAAAATAAAAGGATATGAACCATATGGTCCATTCCATAGATGTAGAAAAAGCCTTTGACAAAGTACATTCATGATGAAAGCCCTCAGTGAAGTAGGTTTAGAGGGGACATGCCTCAACATCGTAAAGGCCATATATGAAAAACCCACAGCTAATATCATTCTCAGTGGGGGAAAGCTGAGAGCTTTTTCTTTATCATCAAGATCAATATAGGGATATGAACTTTCACCAGTTATTGAACATTAGGCGTGGTGATCCTAGCCACAGCAATGAGACAATATGTTGCAGATTTTGAGTCTGGAGTTTTCTCTTGTTCAGCAAGAGAGCCGGTGCAGAAATGAAAATGAGAGAGGCTAATGTCTATGCTGAGACAAGAGCCCTGAGTAAGGGTTCTTTCTCCGTATTTATTAGGATCTTGAAGGCTTACATATGTGACGACCTGCAGAAAGAAACAATAAAACAGTAATCATTAGTTCCTGTGTAAGAGGTAAAGGGTTTCAAAGGTATGTGGTGTTAGAGGTTATAGTCAAGACAAATCAACATCTCAGAGCCAAGCAGACAGCCCTTTCCTTGGGCACCATATCTGTTAATCTAACTTTTCTAAGGACTGAGAAAAATGGAGTATGCTATCCTGAGAATGATAGGTTACTCAAGGTTCCATTAAGACATATATATCATTAGCTGTTCTCAAGCGCTTTTGTCCTGTTAAGGAGGCTTTCCTCCTTAGCCTTCCTCAGATGCTTTCCTCCTGTGGAAGTGGCTTTCTGCTCTGTGCTTTGTTCTACTTAGTGACTAGCCTTGGGCACTTTCCCCCTGCCTTGGCTTTCCACCCTGTTCTTTGTTTTACTTAATGATAGCCTTGGACGTTTTCACCCTGTGGTAGCTTTTTGCCCTAAGCCTTGTTAACCCATTGGTGTAAGCATAGAGAATTCTTAAACTTATTTCCACAACAATACAAAGAAATAAAAGACATCCAAATTGGCAAGGAAGTTGTCAAACTTTCACTATGTGCAGATGGCATGATACTGAATGTAGGAAACCCAAATGACCAGCAAAAGGTGCTAAAACTGGTAAATTAATTCAGTAAAGTTATAGGATACAAAATTTGAAGAAATCTGTGGTACTTCTATCCACCAACAATGAAGCAGAAGAAAGATATCAAGGAATCAATCACATTTACAGTTGCACCCAAGACAGTAAGATAGCTAGGAATAAACCTAACCAAAGAGGTGAAAGACCTGGACTCTGAAAATTAGAAAACACTAATGAAAGAAATTGAAGACAACACAAAGAAATGGAAGTACATTCCATATTCGTGCATTGGAAGAACATTGTTAAAATGTCTGTACTACCAATGCAGTCTACATGTTTAATGCAATCCCTATCAAAATACCATCAGCATTTTTCACAGAGCTAGAACAAACGATCCTAGAATTTGTATGGAACCACACTAAAGACCTCAAATAGCCAAAGCTACATTGAAAAAGAAAAGCAACGCTGGAGGCATCACAGTTCTGGACTTCAAGCTACATTTAAAAGTTGTAGTGATCAAAACAGTATGGAACTAGCACAAAAATAGTGGTGAATGGAATAGAATATAAAACCCAGAAATGAACCCACAACTATATGGCCAATTAATCTTTGACAAAGCAGGAAAGGATATCCAATGGGAAAATAACAGTCTCTTCAACAAATGGTGTTGGGAAAACTGGACAGCATCATCCAGAAGAATAATGGTGAGGAAAGAATGAAACTGGACCACTTTCTTACACTAAAGAAAATAATTTCAAAGTGGATAAAAGTCCTAAATGTGGGAGCTGAAACCATAACATCCTCTTGGATAACAGGGAGTAACCTTTCTGACATTGGTCATAGAACATTCCTTCTAGATATGTCTCCTGGGGCAAGGGAAATAAAAGCAGATATAAACTGTTGTGGCTTCATCAAAATCAAAAGCTTCTGCACAGTAAGGGAAATAATCAACAAAACTAAAAGCAACCTACAGAATGGGAGAAGATATTTGCAAATGACATATCTGATAAAGGGTTAATATACAAAATATTTAAAGAAATTCTGAAACTCAATAAGAGATATCACCTAACGCCAGTCAGAATGGCTAAAATCTATAACACAAGCAACAACAGGTGTTGGCGAGGATGTGGAGAAAGGGGAACCCTCCTGCGCTGTTGGTGGGAATGCAAACTGGTGCTGTTACTATGGAAAACAGTATGAAGTTTCCTGAAAACCTTAAAAAAGGAACTACCCTATGATCCAGCAATTGCACTACGAAGTATTTACTCAAAGAATGCAAAAATACTAATTCAAGGGATACATGTACCCTGATGTTTATAGCAGCATTACCTACAATTATGGGAGAAGCCCAAATGTCCATCGACTGGTGCATGGATAAAGAAGATGTGGTGTGTATGTATACAATGGAATATTAGTCATAAAAAATAATGAAATCTTGCCATTTGCAAGGACATGGATGGAGCTAGAGAATATTATGTTAAGTGAAATGAGTCAGAGAAAGACAATACCATGTTTTCACTCATATGTGGAATTTATGGAACAAAACAAATGAAGAAAGGGAAGAAAAAGGAGAGAGGGAGGCAAACCAAGAAACAGATCCTTAGCTATAGAGAACAAATTGATGGTTATCAGAGGAGGGAAGTGGGTGAGGGCATGTCTAAAATAGGTGATGGGAATTAAGGAGTGCACTTGTTGTTATGGTCACCAAGTGTTTTGAAATGTTGAATTGATATATTTTACACTTGAAACTAATATTACACTGTATAGTAACTAACTGAAATTTAAAAACTTAACAAGAAATGTAAATTATAATTGTGTGTTGATTTTATATCCTTCAACTTTACTGAGTACGTTGATTTTTTCCAACAGTTTTGTGTTTGAATCTGGAATTTTCTAAAATGATCATGTGCAAATAACACTTATGTTTCTTTTTTTTTTTCTTTCTGATTCAGTTGCCTTTTATTTCTTTCTTACCTAATCGCCATAGCTAGGACATCCAGTACTGTATTGGAAAGTGTGATGAGAGTGGGCCTTCTTGTCTTATTCCTGATCATAGAGGAAAAGTCTTCAAGTTTTTCATAATTGAGTATAACGTTAACTATACATTTGTTGTTTGTGACGTTATAATGTTGAAGTAAGCTCTTTCTGTACCCAACCTGTTGAAGGTTTTTATCATGAAAGGATGTCATATTTTGCAAATACTTTTGTAACATCTATTGAATTATCATGTGATTTTTATTTTTCATCCTATTAATGTGATGTATTACATTTATTGACTTGAGTATGTTGACCCATCCTTGAATCCCAGAGTTAAATCACACTTGGTCATTTTTAGGATAGCAACCAGTGTAGAGCCTGAGAGAAAGCGATGTCCCCTAAACTCAAGGGTTTGTGTGAGGGAAGGGATCGAGGATCCCAAGACTGCAGAAAGACCTAGAGGAGGCATCCTTCCAATGGTTGGTCCATTGATTGTTTATCCAGCCCAGTACTGGGGCTTAAACCTTGTGGTGGGGAAGCAACTAAGACTGGTGATTGTCCCCAGTGCTCAAGATCTCAAAGACACCTTCCAAAAATGAAAATTTGACTCAAGGTTAGTCAAAAAGGAGATCTGGTTGAGATGGATTTTGGTCAGCGGGCAATGGCCATTCCCTGTATGGGCCACCAAAAATGTTAGGGTAGCTAGTGATATGGGTGGCAAAGAATTGCCAAAGAGTGGAGAAACACACACAACATAGTTTATTCACTCTCCAAGGGAGGAGAGGGGCTAGACATCAAGAGAGATATTGGCCCCAAGCTTCTGTTGGGCTAGGCCTTTAAAAATATATTTATTTATTTTTTAAAAATTTACATCCAAGTTAGTTAGCATAAAGTGCAATAATGATTTCAGGAGTAGAATCTAGTGATTCATTACCTACATGTTTTTCTTTTTTAAAGATGTGAGAGGGTTGTAGCTGCACTCTTGGGGGGTGGGTGGGAAGGGGCTTGATTCTTGGCCAGATAGGGCAGGAGGTGGCAGGTTTCTTGAGGGGCTCTGTCTGGGGATCGTCTGGGATGTGGGTTGTGGTCAGGCTAGAGAAGAATATGCTTTGTAGTTGTAGTCTATTTTCTGAGAATGAGGGGTACCATGACCTAGAAAAACAAGGAGTTAGGGCCAGGTACAGACACCTGTGAGTTTTGTCTGTATGCTTGGCTGGTGAGGGGGCTTTAAATAGAACTCTTTAAGTCATAGTGTATAATCCTTTTAATGTGTCCTTGAATTTGGTTTGCTAATATTTTGTTGAGAATTTTTACGTCTGTGTTTATCAGGGATATTGGTCTATAATAGTTTAATTTTCTTGTAGTCTCCTTATCTGACTTTGGTATCAGAGTAATGCTGGCCTCCTTGCTTGAGTTTGGAAATGTTCCTTCCTCTTCAGTTTATTGATAGAGTTTGAGAAGGATTGGTGTTATTTCTTTAAGTTTTGGTAGAATTTCCTTGTGATGCTGCCTGTCCTGAGGTTTTCTGTATTGGAATGTTTTTGACTACTGATTCAATCTCTTTACTAGTTATTGATCTGTTCAGATTTTCTATTTCTTCCTGATTCAGTCTTGTTAGGTTGTGTGTTTCTAGGAATTTATTCATTTTTTCTAGGCTATCCATTTCGTTGACATATAATGGATTGTAGTCTCTTATGATCCTATGTATTTCTGTAGTATCAGTTGTAATGTGTCCTCTTTTATTTATAATGTTATCTGAGGTCTTCTCTCTTTTTTATCTTAGTGCAGCAATTTTATCTTTTTGAAAATCCAGCTCTTAGTTTTTTGTTGATCTATTTTTTGTTTTGGCCTCTATTTCGTTTATTTCTTCTCTGATCTTTATTATTTCCTTCCTCCTGGTAACTTAATGCTTAATTTGTTCTTACTCTAGAACTTCCTTGAGGTGTAAAATTACATTTATTTGATATTATTATAATTTCCTAATTTAAGCATTTTTCAGCATAAGCCTTCCTCTCAGGACTGGTTTGGCAGCATCCCATAGGATTTGATATGTTGTGTTCCCATTTTCATTTGTTTCAAGAAATTTTTTATTTCCTTGTTTATTTTTTTGGTTTGACCCATTGATTGTTCAGAAGTATTTAGTTTCCACATTCATAGATTTTTCAGCTTCCTCTTGTTGTTGACTTCTACTTTAATACCATTGTGGTCTGAAAAAGATAGGGGGTATGATTTCAGTCTTCTAAAATTTGCTGTGACTTGTTTTGTGTCCTATTATAATATCTACTCTGTAGAGTGTTATGTGTGCACTTGGGAAGAATGTGTTATCCTGATGTTGTAAGAATGCTCTATCTATGTTTGTTAAATCTATTTGGTCTGGAGTATGTTTCAGTGTGGTTTCCTTGATTTTCTCTCTGGATGATGTATCATTGTTGAAAGTGGGTTGTTGAAGTCCCCCCGCCCCCGCCCCATATTGTCTGTCTATTGTCTGTTTCTATCTTCAGGTATGTTAGTATTTGTTTAATATATTTAGGTGCTCCTATGTTTGAAACGTGTATTTACAATTATTGTATCTTCTTTACGTATTGACCCCTTCATCATTATATAATGACCTTCCTTTGTCTCTTGCTACCATTTTTTGCTTGATGTCTATTTTGTCTGATATAAGTATGGGTATCCCCACTTAATATGGTTTACAGTTTGGTTTACAGTTGCCTTTCATCCATTTACTTTGACTCAATGTGTCCTTAGAATTGAAATGAACCTCCTGTATGCAGCATGTAGTTGGGTCTTGTGGTTTTATTCATCGAACCACTCTGTGCCTTTGATGAATTCAATCTCATTTACATTTAGGGTGATTATTGATATGTAAGACCTTACTAGTGCTCTTATTGTTTGCTTTGTGGTTGTTTTATGCCTCCATTGTTTCTTTTTCTCTGTTTCTGCCTACCTTTGTAAATCGTTGTTTTTCCATGGTGGTATGCTCTGATTCCTATTTTTAGCTTCATGAATCTATTCTAGATTTTTGCTTTGTGGTTACCATGAGGCTTGAGCATTTCTTGATAAAACAGTCTATTTTATCCTGACAGCAACTTAATCCTTGTTCTCCTGTAATATTTCCCACCCTTTTCTCTGCTTTTCTATTTTTGATGTCACAGTTTACCTTTTTGTGCTGTGTGTTCATTAACAAATTATAGCAGCTAGAGTTATTTTTAATCTTTTTCCTTTAACCTTTATACTATAGTTAAGTCTTTAGCACACTATTCTAATACAGAATTACAGGTTTATTATGCTGTCAGTTTTTCACCTTTACCAGAATGTTACTTACTTTCATATATTTTCACATTATGTATTAGTGTCTTTTCATTTGCAGTGATGTGGATGGAGCTAGCAAGTATTATGCTAAGTGAAATAAGTCAGTCAGAGAACGAAAAATACCATATGATTTCACTCATAAATAGGTGATAGAGATTAAGGAGTGTACTTGTTATGATGTGCACCGAATGTTGTATTTAAATGTTGTATCACTAAATTGTACACCTGAAACTAATATTATACTATATGTTAATTAATTAGAATTTAAATTAAAAAAAACCATTTAGCTTGAAAAACTTCTTTCAGCATTTCTTGTAAGGTAAGTCTAGCTGAACTCTTTTAGCTTTTGTTTGTCTGGGAAAGCTTTTATTCTCTTCTGTATCTGGAGTATAACTTTGATAACTTTGCTTTGATGAAGTATTCTTGGCTGGCAGTTTTCATATTTCAACACTTTGAATATGACATTTTGTATTCTTCTGGCCTGTAGATTTTCTGCTGAGAAATATGGTAATTGCCTAATAGAGTGTCTTTGTAGGTTACTTACTTTTTTCCCCCTTGTTACCTATAGATTCTTTCTTTATCATTGATTTGTGATATTTTCATTATAATGTGTCTTGTAAAAAGTCTTTTTGTACCATATAATAGGGCGTTCTATTAGTTTCTTGAACTTGTATGTTTATGTCCTTTCCTAGAATTAGGAAGTTCTCAGCTATTATTGTTCAAGTAAACTCTGCTCCCTTTTCCCTCTCTTCTCCTTTTGGTACACCAATTATTTTGGTATTTGATTTTCTGATAAAATCTGATAGCTCTTGTAGAGTGTCTTCACTTTTAAATTCTTAAGTTTTCTCTCTTATTGGATTATTTCTATATTCCTATCCTCTAAATCACTTATTCTTTCTTCTGTTTGGTCTGACCTGTTTCCAATGCCCTTTATTGCATTCTTTATCTCATTCATTGAGTTCTGCAGCTTCAGAATTTGTTTTGTTCTTTTTCGTAATTACAAATTTTTGTTAAAGAATTCCTTCTCTTAATTTTATTCCTGAGTTTATTGAATTGTGTTTCTGAGTTATCTTGTTTTTTTGTTGATTCTGTTCATACAGCTGTTTTGAATTCTTTATCAGCGAGATTGCAATATTCTGTGCCTTTGAGTTCAGTTGTTGTATTATCATTTTCTTTTTTTGATACTATATTTCCTTGATTTTCCATGGTGTTTGATGGTATGGCCTTATGCTTTCACAGGTGGGGTGTCAGATAATCCTTTTATTAAGGCTTTGTCTTCTTTGATTCTTTTTCTTTTTTAATATTTATTTATTTTGTGAGAGAGCATGAATGGGGAAGGCAGAGAGAGAGGGAGAGAATCCCAAGCAGACTGCCCTGTCAGTGATGAGCCCTATATGGGGCTCGATCTCATGAACTGGGAAATCATGACCTGAACCAAAATCAAGAGTCAGACACTTGACCGACTGAGCCACTCAGATGCCCCCTTCTTTGATTCTTATAATTCAACAGCCTGGCTATTAGAATCCTTAATTTGTATTCCAGAATGTGGCATGGCACAGTAACTCGAGAGTATGGTTTTTCCTTTGGGAATTGGTTCTCTCAGGTGTGCTGGGAAGATGCACAAGGACCTGAGAGTGCAGTGTGGTATGGGCTTAGCATCTGGGAATTCAAGGGTGCCAACAGTTGGCTAGGAGAAGGATCCTCTAAGTGGAGCACTCCCAGAGATCTGTGGGTAGACCTGCTGATGTTCTGAAGCAAACAGCATGAAATTTGTGCTGTTGATGCTCTTTGATATTCTTATTAGCTTTTCCCCTATTCCGCTCCCCCACGCCCCCAGTCAAGGATGTCGGTCCTTCAAAATCTGGTTCAGTTGCAACCTGCACATTTTCATCAGCTGGGAAGTCACTTACCGCTTTTGATTTCTACCTATCTGTGAGAGTGGTTGCGGCTTTCCACCTCTTCTACTTGAGGGTGCTCCTGCAGCTGCCAAAATATCAGCACCTTGCAATATCATCCAGGGAAGCAGTGCTCCTTTGGCAAGTTCGTCCATCTCCTTTGTTCAAATTAATCTCTATTCCATTCTGATAGCATGCCAGATTCTCCCTTTATGCAGGCTGGACCCCACAAATTCTCTATTGCCTGTGGGTATCCACTCACTTTTGCACTCTCCAGGTTTCCTTTTATCCTATGATCACCATGAGTTGGGGTGGGACATTCTAGTCCAATCCCTTGGATTACAGCCACCATCAAAGCCCTGTATACCCACTTTTGGATGCATAGGTGGGTAGAAACTTCCTGATATTCTGGTGTGGTATGTAGAAACACGTTTATTCTGCTATGAATGTCTAATCAGTTAACAAAAATGGAGAGAAAAGTGTAACAATCTGACATGATACTGACGTCACTCCAATAAATGAACTTTATTTTTGTGTCTGTGTGTGTTTTAAATTAATTAATTAAATTAAAGTTAGTTAACATACAGTGTAGTGTTGTATTCATCACTTACATATAACACCCAGTGCTCATCCCAACAAGTGCTGTCTTTGATTCCCATCACCCATTTAACCCATCCCACTACCCACCTCCCCTTCAGCAACCCTCAGTTTGTTCTCTGTATTTAAGAGTCTCTTATGGTTTGCCTCCCTCTCTGATTTTATCTTATTTTTCCTTTCCTTCCCCTGTGTTCACCTGTTGTGTTTCTTAAATTCTAGCTATGAGTAAGACCGTATGATACTTGTCTTTCTCTAACTGACTTATTTCACTTAGCGTAACACACTGTGTCTAGTTCGATCCATGTTGTTGCAGATGTTAAGATTTCATTCTTTTTAATTGCTGAGTAGTATTTAATTGTATATATATACCACATCTTTATCCACTCATCGGTCGATGGACATTTGGGCTCTTTTCATAATTTGGCTATTGTTGATAGCACTGCTATAAACATTGGGGTACATGTGCCCCTTCTACTCAGCATTTTTGTATCCTTTGGATAAATAGTAGTACAATTGCGGGTCATAGGGTACTTTTATTGTTGTTTTGAGGAACCTCCATACTTTTTTCCGGAGTGGATGCAACAGTTTGCATTCCCACCAGCAGTTCAAAAGCGTTCCCCTTTCTCTGCATCCTTACCGACGTCTGTTGTTTCCAGAGTTGTTAATTTTAGCTCTTCTGACAGGTATGAGGTGGTATCTCATTGTGGTTTTGATTTGTATTTCTCTGATGATCAGTGATATTAAGCATCTTTTTCATGTGTCTGTTAGACATCCTGATGTCTGTTTTGGAAAAGTGTCTATTCATGTCTTCTGCCCATTTCTTAACTGGATTGTTTTTTGGGTGTCGAGTTTAACAAGTTCTTTATAGATTATGGATACCAACCGTTTATCCAATGTTATTTGCAGATACCTTCTCCCATTCCATCAGTTGCCTTTTAATTTTGTTGTTTCCTTCACTGTGCAGAAGCTTTTTATCTTGATGACATCCAGTGGTTCAGTTTTGCTTTTGTTTCCCTCACCTCTGGAGACATGTCTAGTAAGAAATTTCTGAGGCTGAGGTTAAAGAGGTTGCTGACTGTTTTCTCTTCTAGAATTTTGATGGTTTCCTGTCTCACATTGAGGTCTTTCATTAATTTTGAGTTTATTTTGTGTATGGTTTAAGAAAGTAGTCCAGTTTCATTCTTCTGCATGTTGCTGTCCAGTTTTTCCAACACCATTTGTTGATGAGACTGTCTTTTTTTCCAGGGGATATTCTTTCTTGCTTTGTCAAAGATTAGGTGACCATACATTTGTGGGTCCCTTTCTGGGTTTTCTGTTCTGTTCCTTTGATCTATGCATCTGTTTTTGTGCTAGTACCATACTGTCTTGATGATTACAGCTTTGTAATACAGTTCGAAGTCTAGAATTGTGATGCCGCCATCTTTGGTTTTCTTTTTCAACATTGCCTTGGCTATTTGGGGACTTTTCTGGTTCCATACAAATTTTATAATTGTTTGTTCTATAGAGCTCTGTGGAGTATGCCAGTGTTAGTTTGATTGGGATTGCATTGAATATGTAGATTGCTTTGGGTAGTATCAACATTTTAACAATATTTTTTTTTTCAATCCATGATATGGGATGTTTTTCCATTTCTGGGCGTCTTTTTCAATTTTTTTCATAAGTTCTATCATTTTCAGTGTACAGATCTTTTACCTCTTTAGCTAGGTTTATTCCTTTGTATCTTATGGGTTTTGGTGCAGTTGTAAATTGGATCCATTCCTTGATTTCTCTTTCTGTTACTCCATTATTGGTGTATGGAAATGCAGCCAGTTTCCACCGGTTGATTTTTTATTCTGTGACTTTGCTGAAATCATGCATCAGTTTTAGCAGTTTCTTGGTGGAGTCTTTTGGGTTTTCCATGTAGACTATCGTGTCATCTGCGAAGAGTGAAAGTTTGAGTTCTCCTTTGCCAGTTTGGATGCCTTTTATTTCTTTTTGTTTTCTGTTTGCTGACACTAGGACTTCCGGGACTGTGTTGAACAACAGTGGTGATAGTCCACATCCCTTCTGTGTTCCTGACCTTAGGGGGAAAGTTCTCACTTTTTCCAATTTGAAGATGATGTTAGCTGTGGGCCTTTCAGGTATGGGCTTTATGTTGTTGAGGTATGTTCCTTCTCTCCCTTCTGTCTTGAAAGTTTTTATCAAGAAAGCATACTGTATTTTGTCAAATACTTTTTCTACATTGATTGAGAGGATCATATGGTTCTTATCCTTTATTTTATTAATGTGGTTTATCACACTGATTGATTTGTGATTATTGAACCAGCCCTGCAGCCCAGGAATAAATCCCACTTGATCATCATAAATAATTATTTTAATGTATTGTTGAATTTGATAGGTAGTATCTTGTTGAGGATTTTTACATCCAGGTTCTTCAGGGATTTTGGCCTTCACTTCTCCTTTTTATTGGGGTCTTTGGTTTTTGAATCAAGGTAATTCTGGATTCATAGAATGAGATTGGAAGCTTTCCTTCCATTTCTATTTTTTGGAACAGTATGAGAAAAGTAGTATTAATTCTTCTTTAAATGTCTGGTAGAGTTCCCCTGGGATGTCATCTGGCCCTGTAGTCCTGTTTGTTGGGAGATTTTTGATAGCTTTTTATTTAATTACTTTGCTAGTTATGGGCCTGTTGAAATTTTCTATTTCTTCCTGTTTCAGTTTTGGCAGTGTGTGAGTGTCTAGGAATTTGTCCATTGCTTCCAGATTGCCCAGTTTGTTGGCATATAATTTTTCATAGTTTTGTGTTAAAATTGTTTGTAGTTCTGTGTTGTTTGGTATTCCTCCTATTTCATTCGTGATTTTACCTATTTGGGTCCTCTCCCTTTTGATAAGTCTGGGTAGGGGATTATCAATTTTGTTCATTCTTTAAAAGAACTAGCATTTAGTTTCATTGTTCTACTGTTTTTTATTGTTTTTTGTTGTTGTTGTTTGTTTCTATATCATTTATTTATTCCTTCTTCTGCTGGTGTTAGGCTTTCTTTGCTCCTTTTTTCTAGCTCTTTTAGGTGTAAGGTTAAGTTGTGTATTTGCCACCTTTCTTTCTTCTTGAGATAGGCTTGAATTGCAATGTACTTTTCTCTCAGAATTGCCTTTGCTGCATCCCAAAGGGTTTGGACTGTCATGTTTTCATTTTCATTTGCTTACATGCATTTTTTATTTCTTCTTTAATTTCCTGGTTAGCCCATTCATTCTTTAGTAGGATGTTCTTTAGCTTCTATGTATTTGAGAGCTTTCCAAATTTTTTCTTGTTGTTGATTTCAAGATTTATAGTATTGTGATCTGAAAATATGCATGGTATCATCTCGATCTTTTTGTACCTGTTGAGGGCTGATTTGTGACCCAGTATGTGATCTATTTTGGATAGTGTTCCATGTGCACTGGAGAGGAATGTGTATTCTGCTGCTTTGGAATGAATGTTCTGAATATGTCTGTTAAGTCCATGTAGTCCAGTGTGTTATATGTCATTCAGAGCCATTGTTTCTTATTGAGTTTCTGCTTAGATGATCTGTCCATTGTTGTCAGTGGGATATTAAAGTCTCCTACTCTTATGGTATTATTATCAGTGAGTTTCTTTCTAATATTTTATTTATTTTTGATAGAGAAAGACACAGAGTACAAGCAGGGGAGGGGCAGAGAGAGAGGGAGACATGTAATCTGAAGCAGGCTCCAGGCTCTGAGCTGTCAGTACAGAGCCCGATGCAGGGCTCGAACTTGTGAATCGTGAGATTATGACCTGAGCTGAAGTTGGACGCTTAACCAACTGAGCCACTCAGGTGTCCCATCTTTCTGTTTGTTATTATTTGATGTATATATTTGGGGGTTCCAAGTTGGGGGCCTAAATATTTATAATTGTTAGATCTTGATGGATGGACCCCTTAATTATGATATAAGGCCCCTTTTCATCTCTTGTTAAGGTTTTTGTTTTAAAATCTAGTTTGTCTGTTATAAGTGTAGCCTCTCCGACTTTCTTTTGATTTCTGTTAGCATGATAGATGGTTCTCTATCCCCTCACTTTCAATCTGTAGATATTTTAAGGTCTAATATGAGTCTCTTATAGGCAGCATGTAGATGGATCTTTATTTTTTTTATTCATTCTGATATCTTGTGCCTTTTCATTGGAGCATTTAGTCCATTTACCTTCAGAGTGGTTATTGAAAGATATGTATTTAGTGCCATTACATTATATGTAGTGTTGGTGTTTCTGGTTATGTTCTCTGGTGCTTTGTTGTCTTTATCACTTTGATCTTCTTTTTTTTCCTCCACTCAGATAATCCCCCTTAATATTTCTTGCAGGGATGGTTATGTGGTGACAAACTCCTTTAGTTTTTGTTTGGGAAACTCTTTATCTTTCCTTCTATTCTTAATGACAACCTTGCTGGATAAATAATTCTTGGCTGCATATGTTTCCCATTCAGCATATGGAATATTTCCTGCCACTCCTTTCTGGCCTGCCAAGTTTCAGTGGACAGGCGTGCTGCTAACCTTATGTGTCTACCCTTGTAGGTTAAGGACCTTTTGTCCCTAGCTACTTTCAGACTTCTCTCTTTATCTTCATGTTTTACAAGTTTTACTGTGATATATCATGGTGTTTACCTGTTTTTGTTGATTTTGAGGGTAGTTTTCTGTGCTCCTTGGACTTGAATGCTTGTTTGCTTCCCCAGATCAGGGAAGTTCTCATCTATAATTTGTTCAAATAAACCTTCTTCCCCTTTTTCAAGCTCTTCTTCTTCTGGGCCTCCTTTGATACAGATATTGTTTTGTTTCATGGAATCACTTAGTTCCCCAAGCCTCCCATTATGATCTAATAATTTCCTGTCCCTATTTATTTCACCTTCATTGTTTTACAAATTTTATCTTCTATATCACCTATACGCTCCTTTGCTTCTTCAGTCCTTGTTGTCACTGTTTCCAGTTTGTTTTTCATCTCAGTTATAGTATTTTTAAATTCATTCTGACTAGTTCTGAGGTCTTTCATCTCTGCAGCAGGATTTCTCTGGTGTCTTCTATGCTTTTTTTTCAAGCCCACCTAGTAGTCTTATGATTGTTGTTTTAAATTATTGTTCAGATATATCGCTTATATCTATTTTGAGCAAGTCCCTGGCTGTGATCTCTTCTTGACCCTTCTTTTGGGAAGAATTCCTTCATTTTGTCATTTTGAGTAAGTTTTTGTTGTTTGCATGTTTTAAAAGCTTTTTGTGTTTCCATCACCTGAGTGTACTGCTATATCAAAAAGGGGTCATGCACTGTCTAGGTCCTGGCCTTTCAGGAAGTGTTTCTGATGTATGCTTTGTGCACTCTGCTGTTGGATTTTGGCTTCTCTTTCTCACTGGTTAGTCCTCTGCAGAGCTTATCCTTGCTTGCAGTGGTGGTGTGTTTGGACCTTTAACTAAGTGTGCTTTGATTTGTTTGTTAAGGTAATCCTGGAAAAAAAGGAGTTGGGAAAAGCCTGATCCTAATAAAAAGAGAAAAGAAAAGGGAACAAAATCCCCCCAGAGAATCAGAAAACTCTAGGATGATTCCAATGAAAATGAAAAGAAAAATAAGAGAAAAAAAGAAGAAAAGAAAAAAGAGAAGGAAAAAGAAAAGAATAAAAATGACTGATTCAAAAAAAAATGAGAAAAGGAAATGAAAAAGCCAAGAAGAAACTATGAGCCTGATTACAAATGAAAAAAGAAGAAAGTAAACGAGTAAAAAGAACTGCAGGTGTTGTTTTGAAGCATTTGATTTTCAGTGCTCTTGGTACATGGGGGGTGCTGGGTGTGCTGGTCTTTTGAGAGAGAGAAGTCCACTGTGTTGGCTCAGAGTCATTCTTGTGCCAGTAAACAGACAGTTGCCAGGCATGGGATGGTGGGGTTTGGTGTAAGTGTGTCTGCCTCCCCTGGAGGCCTCTGTGTTGCTTTCTGAAGTCCCACCTTGGTTTTGGGAGAAAATGGAGCTACCCAAATCTCTTGTCCCCGGACATGGGGGACAGCCCACACTGTTCAGGCAGCTCTCAAAGAATAGCAAGGGCAGTCAGCTCACCCTGTGCCAAACCCTGTGTGTTTTTTCTTTGGCACTTGGCTGGGATTCTTAAAGGACTTGGCACCATTCAGATTGGTCTTGTCCTCTGGAATAGAGCCTTTCCACCCTGCTGATGAAAGGCCTTTGGGTGGCACCTTCAGGGTCCTTTTTCCTTGGGGAGGCAGTAAACCCTCTTCCAAACAATCTCCAGGAAGTGAATGTTCTCTCCCAATGTATCTTGGAGATCTCTACACCACCCTGTGCACTCTGTGGTCAGCTCCCTCCTCCCCAGAAGCGCATGCCACAGCTCCACTCTGGAGATTGTCATGCACTTCTACAACCTCAGAGTTTGAGCTCCAAATGCTGTTTGAAAGAAAAAAAAAACTGGGACACTCAGTAATTCTCGCTCCCCAGTCCATGGTCTAGAGAGGCTTTCATCTTGTGCTAACTCAGTGCTGAACTTTCTCAACCCCTCTTTCTTTCTCTTTTGTCTTTCCACGGAAAGAGTTGTCTCCCCTCTGCCACACTGTCTCCCCCAATTCACTCCCATGCACATTGCACCTGCCAAGCTGTCTCCCTCCAACTGTGGAGATCCTTCTGCCACACTGCAGATCTATTTCTTGGGTGTTCCAAGTGATCTGACCTCAATATGTTTGAGGGACGAGGAAAGCCCAGGGTCCTCCTACTTTTCTTCCATCTTAATTCCTCTCACTCCCTTAATGCATTTTAAATTTGGATTTTGCTATTGATAGTTGTGTTCTAGCAATAAAGCACGTGTAAAATGAGATTCTATAAGAAACACTCATTAT
Source organism: Panthera onca (assembly GCF_046562875.1). NCBI lineage: Eukaryota > Metazoa > Chordata > Mammalia > Carnivora > Felidae > Panthera > Panthera onca. Next base: position 63,324,486 of record NC_138357.1, read on the forward strand.
ATTTCTAAAATGGAATCATTTTTGAATAGATTATGTGATAAAATAGATCATTTGAAATAATTTAGAAATCTAAGTAAAATTTCCTTTATGAAATATATAAAATATAAAACCTTAAATTTAGTATAAAATAAATATTTTATACTTTATTACTACTTTTCCACTTTCTCAGATTTTAAATTATTTATTACTTTACAATTTGTCCTACTTGTTATATAATTCTTTCAGTATGTTTCAGCATAGGCTTCCTGATCTTTTTTGGTCTAATGTTCTGTTTTTCATGTATGGAGTTGATAGAAGAGAATGTGGTTTGAGTTGTTTTTCACTGAAGGTATGCATTTGCAGTGATCCTTCTATTTCTTCTTGCTTACTGACCTAGGTGTTTTGATATGATTGACTGAATTTAGGATAAGAGACTCTTTTCTCTTGTTATCTTGTGTTCTTGACCATTGTAGGAAAAAGCCCATGTACTCACAAAGTTTTCTTAGTATAACAACCCTGTAATAAATCCTTGATTTTCATTTATTGTTATTAAATGTTCTTGTTATTGTGTCCTGTATTGCTTTTTAGGGTTTTTCATTACCATTTAATATGTGAGATTCTAGTACAAAGCTTTTAAGTCAAGATAATATAAATAGTATATTTTGTACCACATGCAACAAATGTTCTAAAATGGACACACTCAGGATTTTAACAAGTTTTTGGCATTTTTTTTTCCTTTAAAATCACAGGATGGATATCGAATGGGGAGAACAATGAAGTATTGATTAACATAAGAAGCACGTCCTTATAATTAGTTCAGGATGCCGCAGAATTAGGATGGCAAAGCTGTTACTGAGGAATACATGAAAAAAGTCATTCTGGTTCAAACTCTATTAATTTGGGTTATAACATTCCATATTATAATTGTGAAAGAAATAGAATTTGAATATGTGAAATGATGTTTTAATATCCAATATACTAGAATATCATATACTTCAAATTATGACATTTTACTGTGCTTTTTTCAAAGAACATTCAGTATTCTTAATTTCTAAAGGCACAAGATTTAATTTTTTTTAATGTTTATTTATTATTGAGAGACAGAGGGAGACAGAGCATGAGCAGGGGAGGGGCAGAGGGAGAGGGAGACACAGTATCCGAAGCAGGCCTCAGGCTCTGAGCTGTCAGCACAGAGCCCAATGAGGGGCTCAAACTCACAAACTGCGAGATTATGACCTGAGCCGAAGTCAGACGCTTAACCAACTGAGCCACCCAGGCGCCCCCCTAAAGGCACAAGATTTAAGGCACAGTGATAGCTATTTTATTTTTTATTTACATTTTATATTTTAGTTTTATTTTCTTATTTTTTAAAGTCTTTTTAAAATTTTATTTGCTTTGAGAGAGACAGAGACAGCATTTAAAATATTAGAAAAAATGACCAATTTCAGAAGAACCTTTATATGAATTTTATTTGGTTTTAATTAATTCTTTAATATGTTGTTGATAAAATTTGAGGCTTATGTGATGACTGTGACCTCATATTCTCTCCCTTTTACTGTTCACTGGCACTTCTAATTGATGTTCAGGAAGCTTAATTTTTATTTTTGTTAGGGACACTCATAAAAATACCCAGTTTTAAAAAAAATATATGATGAAATACAGTGGCTATAACATAAGGAAAAGATCCACAAAGGAGGAAGTGACCAGTAATTCACAAGAGAAAACATTAGGTTGGGTAGAATATTTATAAATATTACTTACAATGAAACAAAGTGAACTAGAAACTTTTACATCAAGAGATACAAACTTGAAATGGTATAAATGTGGCTATACTGTGAGAAACAATGAGTACAGGTAAAAATAGTGATAAACAGATAAGGAATTATACTATAGACCTGACAATATTGATGATGCTTTCCTACTGGAGAAGTAAAGAAGCAGGATACCTAGATCAGACTAATCCTTGATGTCTGCCAATCCCACCACTTCCATTATAGCTATTATATTGAGCCTAAATTTAAAATCACTATTTTTTATATAGAAAATAGTCAATTATCAACAATTTCTTTCAGTTCAACCTATATAGGATTACTTCAAAACACCTTTAAAGTCCCAATTAGCATTTAGAGAAAGAATCTATAAATTTATCAAAAGGGAATAGATGGTATGCATTGATAGGTAAAATGTAAGAGCTGGGGATAACCATATTTTCCATTATCAAAGAGAGTGATCTCTAAAGTGTAACAAGCATGGTTAAAGAAAAGAAAACCCAAGATATATGAGTACCTATCTGCTTTAAGAAGCCTAAATGAATTAAATCCTGGTATACTGAAATAATTTTCCCTGGCAGGTATTTGCTTGAAATCAGAGTGGACAGGAGAAATGGAAATGACACAATGGACAAATATATCAAAGGGGAAAAAATGATACATTCTAGGAATTATAGATTGGTGAATTTAACCCTAGGCAAAATTTTAGACACGTTATTGAACAAGTGGTTTGTGTACTCTTAGAAAAGAAAGAGGTGATCACTAGGAACTTAATGCTTATTAAAAAAGAATGTGGGTGGCTCAGTCGGTTAAGTGGCCGACTTCGGCTCAGGTCATGATCTCACGGTCCGTGAGTTCGAGCCCCGCGTCGGGCTCTGTGCTGACAGCTCAGAGCTTGGAGCCTGTTTCAGATTCTGTGTCTCCCTCTCTCTGACCCTCCCCCGTTCATGCTCTGTCTCTCTCTGTCTCAAAAATAAATAAACGTTAAAAAAAAAATGTAAAAAAAAAAAAAAAGAATGTCAAACTAGCTTTATTTCCTCTTTAACCAAAAGATGTATAAAGCAGCTGTTTTAGAAAACTGAGGTAGTCTTTGCAATCCTAAATTGCATTCATAGAAATGTGGTTGGAAATAATCCACTCTGTGCTGATTAAACCACTGGAATATTTTGCAGAATTCTTGTTATTTTAAGAGGCTGAGACATTGATGAACTAGAGACATCATAGAAAAAAGCAACCACAGTAGTGTTTAGGGTGAAAGAGTGTTTTTCTATAGGGGATGATAGGAAAGAGAGGTGTTTGTAAACTATGGCTGTGAGTAATGTAGAAGGAACCTCATATATTGAGAGAAGATTTAAGGCACAAGTGATAGCTAATTTCTTTTTTTTTTTAAGTTTTTTTAAAAATTTTATTTATTTTGAGAGAGACAGCATGAGCAGGGGATGGGGAGAGAGAGAGAGAGAGAGAGAGAGAGAGAGAGAGAGAGAATCCCAAACAGGCTGCACACTGTCAGTGCAGAGCCCGATGTGGAGCTCAAACCCACGAACCATGAGATCATGACCGGAGCTGAAACCAAGAGTCAAATGCTTAACTGACTGAGCCACCCAGGCACCCCAAGTAACAGCTATTTAAAAATATTTCATGGGTTACCATGTGACAAAGGGATTTGACTGTTTCTTTTTTTTTTTTTTCCCAGTGTAGCCCCCAAGGGCAGAGGCTGTATGATTGTAGAAGTTACAGGTAAAGAGATTGAGTTCAATTAAAGGTAGAGTCTCCCCAAAATTAGAGTAGCTTAACATATGAATTGGCCATTATATTAAGAAATAATAATCTTCTCTTTACCAGAAGTGTTTAGGCAGAGACTAAATGGCCATCTGCCAGATAATGTTATAGAAAAGATAATTTTGGGAGGAGAGAGATTGGACTAGAATTAGTAGTTCCCAAACTTGACATAGTATCAGCATCACTTGTAGAGCTTATTAGAAAAATACATTTCTAAAGCTGTATATATTTTTAATATATATTATATATTATAATATATAATATATTATACATTATAAATTTAATAATTTAGATAATTTTCCTCATTAAAGTATCTTATTCACTCATGAAATTGGGCAAATGAATGATGAAAGCTTTGTTCAGTGGAATGTAAATTCCATGAGGATGAGGATCTTGTTTGATTTGTTTATAAGGTGTATTTCCAGTGTCTGTCATAGTGCTTAGCTCATAGTAGGTGGTCAACAAACATAGGTTTTAATGAAAAAACAATTATTCCATTAATAGCTGTTCACTGATCTCTATGACTTAATAAATTTATAAAATACAGTTTTATCCTGTTTTTACTTGAATCTTCAAGCATTTTGCTCTGTCACTGAGTTAGTTCATATATCTTATCTCTTGGTAGAGAACATTTAGATGTCTATCTTACAAAATTTTAAAGAAAAAAACAAACATGATGGATTCTGAATAGATTGTTTTATATTTAAATACATTTTATACATACACACATTTGACTAATTTATCTACTAGTTGAGTTTGTCAATACAAAGAAATGTGGCATCAAGGATTTTTGTCTGAAAAGGATGCTTCTTAAAATATTTCAAGACAAAGTTGGCACGTTCACATCACTGCTCAAGAGAAAATGCTCTATAGTTGATTGTTGGAACCTGACCATAACTATGCCAGGTCCCTAGATAGAAAGGAGTTACAACTATAGCATAGGGTATTACTTCTCTAAAGTTGCCAAATCCTTAACAACTGTTGATGGAAAAGCAGGAATTTTGTTCTGACTAAAATTACGTTGATTGCTCGCCCAGTTTCAACTATTGTTTTTGCCATTTCACTTTTGTGACTATATGGAGCTAAATTCCTTAGTAAATAGAGGCTGAAATAACATAACTTAACCTTTATAGTGTTTTTGAAAACTTAAGTAAGTAATTAATCAAGGTAATTAGTTGTAGATACTAAAACTTATTTACATGCCTTTGAAGTACTATAGATTTTAGAAGGCTTAATAATGAGAATGCAATAATGGCATTCTAGTGGATATTTTGGCATAGGATTGTGGGAACTTTTTATTTATTTGTAGGTTTCTCATGAATACCTCATTTTACTTTAAGGTGAAAGAAATTTAAATTGTTCATCTTCCAACTTGTATTATACTTAAAATAGAAAAATAATTCACTCAAGTAGTACATTTGATAGAGACATTCAGATACATCACAGTGATAATTGTGTTTGTGTATGTGTGTCTATTTTATTGTCACTTTTGAGAAAAAGAATAATGACTTTGAGTATTTCCCTCCCTTAAAAGAGCTATGTAACATTTGTGCTAGAAGAGTGAGATCTACTTCTTCCTGGTAGAATACTCAAGGGTTGGTCAAAAGTGAACTCTTTATAGTCAGGTATCAGCTATTAACAATTGACAAAAATGTTCCTGATAAAGTACTCTGTAAATAGATAAGAAAAGCAAAAAGCAGTAATACTGAAAAATAGTGGCTAAATGGACAATGCATGCAAGAGTGTTGACAGGACTCCTTAATGTATAGAGCCTAGGGCCTGTTGATATCAAATGACTGAAAAAAAGGTATGAATGTTACCATTTCAGGTGCTAGGTGAAAAAACAAAAAATCCCTGAGATCGGAAAGAAGGAATATTTGATGCTGCTTCTGTCAGATATTCAACGTACCTTATATTAGAATTTTTTTGAATAGGTATTAGTGATAACTAAGAAGAACCTAATAGAAAAATTGTATTTAATACAAAAATGTATTGTTAAGTGAAATTAAAAAAAAATTGCCTATACTTTGATTACAAAGCAGTTGGTTCCATTTCTCTTGTTTCTTCTTAGTCTTTATTATATATGTATGCATTTTTTCTATAATTTAAATCATAGTATACTTGCAAGGTTGTATTTTATGTTTTTTGCTTTGTAGTTACTAAGTTTTTCCACAGTGCTATAATACTTGTATTTTAATTAATTCCTATAGAATAGTCCATCACATATTCTGTAACTTAATTTACCATTCCCCTGTTGTTGGACTTAGGTTATTTATCATTCTTTGGTATTATAAAAGCATTTTGTACATGTAACCCTTTTTTGCTAAACAGTTATGTCACTAGAATAGATTCTCAGGGGTTGAGCAGTGGGTGTGTATATTCTCATGCCTCTTGAAGTATATTGCCAAAATTATTTTCCAAATGGATCATGTCACTTTATGGTGCATCTAGAAATGTAGGTGTACACCAGTTTCAGGTAGTAATTGCTGGCATTAAGTTTTAGAATTTTTAAAATGCTAATTTATTAGGTATACTATTGTATTTCATCATTCTCATTTAAATTTCTTTTGATAGTTGGCAAAATAGTTAAATGTTTTTGTGACTTCCTTTATTTGTATTTCCTATATTGTGACTTATCTGTTAATTTTCTTTATCCACTAATCTATTAGATCTTAGTGGTGTTCTTATAGATGGTTAGATTAATATGTGTTTTAAAATATTAAGATTATGTCATATTTGTTGCAAATATTTTCCGTTTTTCTTTTTAATGAATTATTAGTTTTCTTTGTAAAGGAGTCTTAAAAAGTAAAAGCTAATTTGTATACACTATAAAAATGCATGAAGTTTTTAGTCATTGTTCCTGATTTAACAGTTTTGGCCTGAGAGTATTAATGGGGTCTCTTTGGGGTGAAGAATATTGGGCACCTGGGTGACTGAGTTGGTTGAGCTTCTCCTGAGTCATGATCTCCTGAGTTTTGAGTCACAAATCGGGCTCCCTGCTGTCAACACAGAGTTTGCTTCTGATCCTCTGTCCCCCTCTCTCTGCCCCTTCCCCACTTGGGCTCTCCCAAAAAATAAATAAATATCTAAAAAAAATATTTTGTTTATATGCTTAGTTGTGTTCCTTTGGCCTTCGAAAAAATCAGATATTTGTTAGATGAATGACTGGATTTCTGGTAGCTATTACCTCTCTCTGTCATTGATTATTTGTTTTCTTTATGTCTCTGCTTTTCTTCTCAGAGTTGCTCTTCTGATTATTTTTCTTCCTATTGATGTTGTTTTTTGTTTTTATCCTTTAAGCAGTGGTTTCTAACTGGGGGCAGTTTTTTTTTTTTTTTTTTTTTTTTTTTTAGTTTTTGTTTATTACCATCAGGAGACGTTTGGCAATGTCTGGAGATATTTTTCCTTGTCACGGCTCCATCGTGGTTTTTATGAACATCTAGTGGGTAGAGTCCAGGGATGCTGCTAAATACTCTTCAATAAACAGCCCCGTACACTGAAGAGTTATCAGGCCCAAAGTGCCATTATTTCTAAGGCTGAGAAACCCTGCCTTAAGTAACACAACTTTTCTTCTATCTACTTGCAAAGTATGGATAGAAAAAAGCAAAGCAGAAGTGATGATTGATTGTTTCAGGGAACTAAGAGCAGTAAGAAATGTTTGACTGGAGAAGGAAGATTACTAAGTCCCAAAGTTATGGTGTCTTTTCTTTCCACCTTAGAGTTGTGAAAATTTCTAGAGGTTGGGATGGGGAGCAGCTGCCAAAAAGAAATCCTCTTAGCTGGTAGTGTTGCTTACAAGTTTTCTACCATTATTTACTTAACATATCACAGTGTTATATAAATACTCAGATCTTTATTATGTTCTTATGGTTTACATTCAAAGTTTCATTGGTTTTGCTATTCATCATTCGTTTTTTTGTCATTTTGTCAGTTTAAAATGGCCAGCAGATCTACCTTTGCCTAAGAAAACACTCCATTGCTCTTTAAGACTGGGATACGGAAAGGTTTCATTTTGTGTGTGTGTGTGGGGGGGGGGGTGGCATGGTTCTAACTGTATTAATCTAGCTACAAATCCATTCTTGCCTTAATTTTGCCTTGGCTTCAAAATTAAGCTATTATCATTTGTACTATATTATTTATGCACTAGGGTGAAATGTCACCTTGCCTCAATGTGGCTTTCCACTTATGAAGATCTAATGATTTGATTAAAATATAATGTTTGGGATGTTAAATATTTTCAGTGCATAAGGGAATACTGGAGGAATTTCACAGAGCAAGTGGGTGCTTGTAAATCCTTACATGGAGGTTAAGATCTCCATTTTAGGTAAGTGAGAAGAATCTAGGTGGCATTGGAGGAGAATTGGACAGATCTATGCTTTCTTCTGTCTGTTTTTTAAGAAAATAAATAATAAGGCAAACAAAAAGCCAGGTGTAAGTTGACCTTATAGGAGATGCAGTTTCAAAAATTCATTGGTAACTAGTGGGAGAGCCTAAAAGTGGAGAACCTATAGAGAAACCTAGGAAAGATTGTTTGTTACTGAAAACTTAATGTGTTATCATAGCTTCCTTTCTTTTTTCACTGTATAAATCTATTACTCTTGAAATTTTAGAGACAGCTTCATATGGAGTGAATGGATTTGAGGAGGTAGGACAGGAGTTCATAAAATTCTCTATGTAATTAAAAAAAAATTAATGTTTTTATTTATTTTTGAGACAGAGAGAAACAGAACATGAGCAGGGGAAAGGCAGAGACAGAGGGAGACACAGAATCAGAAGCAGGCTCCAGGCTCTGAGCTGTCAGCACAGAGCCTGATGCGGGGCTCGAACTCATGGACTGTGAGATCATGACCTGAGCCGAAGTCGGATGCTTAACCGACTGAGCCACCCAGGCGCCCCTCCCTATGTAATTTTTAAGGTGTATTTTACTTAACCAAATATAGTCTTTATTATAAAATTCCTTCATGTTATAGTAAGATTTACCCATATACTTAGAGTGACAGTATCTTTGACTGTAGTTTACCAAGAAAGGCAAAACAAGAATGTACCTGGGAAATGAGAGTAAGGCAAACAGAAAATCAGACTTGTGGGATTTAAAAGAAGAGTATTCTTAGTGCTTTGAGTTAGTAAACTTGAGTTCATAAAATCATGAAATGTGTAATGGAATTTAGACTTCTCACAGGGTAAAATGGCTGTGGTGTATATACCCTGTTTTACCTCATCTTAATTTTTATGATTTAACTTCATGATGTAGGTTTCGCTTTTAGATTTTAAGAAGGAGTCTCCTATTTTATGTTTTTCAGTGAATATCACCTCTGCCAGGCAATTAACCGGATGCAGTCGCTTCAGCCATATTTTCCCTTCATCTGCTTACCAGCACATTAAGATGCATAAGAGAATTCTGGGGCACTTGTCATCTGTCTACTGTGTAGCATTTGACCGAAGTGGGAGAAGAATTTTTACAGTGAGTTTAAAATTTATGATACTATAGCATAATAGAGATTTACAACAATTAAAGGTAGGCTTCATGGCACTGAATTATACTTGTAAGCAATTCATCCTTCTTAGACACATGAATGCAGGAAAAGATGAATAGAAATTGAAAGTCTTTTCTCATTCTATTTAAATGAGTAAACTATAATGTCCTCTATGTTTTGGGAAATGTAATTAAAAACAACGAAATCTTAAGGCCTTATATACATAGAGATGGTTAATTTATGTGAAACAATTTTATCTACTCAGTTTCATTTCCTTTCATTTTAGCAAACATTTATTAAAATGCATTTTCCATTTGTCACTTAGTGTAATTGGTGTCCATTCTGCTTAATTAAAATGATTACACCATTCATATAGTTGAATAATTGTACTACACAGTAGCCAAGATTAGTTATTGTGTATATCTTTCTTTTGTTTTAGTACTAATTATTTTTTAAATAGTTTTTTTAAGCTTTTATTTAAATTCCAGTTAGTTAACATACAGTGTAATACTAGTTTTGGGTTCGACACTTCCATATAATACATGGCGCTCATCACCGCAAGTGTTCTCCTTAATTCCCATCACCTATTTTACCTATTCCCCCAACTGACCTTCCCTCTATTAATCATCAGTTTGTTCTCCATAGTTGAGTCTGTTTCTTGTTTTGCCTCCCTCTCTCTTTTTTACCCTTTATTCATTTGTTCTGTTTCTTAAATTCCACGTATGAGTGAAATCATATGGTATTTGTCTTTCTCTGACTTCTATCACTTAGCATTTTATTAACCAGATCATATTGTGTGTTTTTGAGTACAAAATTTTAGCACGCTAATATTTCTAAGAAAGGGTTTAGTGTCATTGCTTTAGTACTAAGTTAACATAGAAGTGGAGTTAGTGGCATAATTTTCTTTTTAAATTTCTATGATATAGTAAATGAAGTAGTTTGCATTTGAGAAATTATGACTCCTTGGAGTTCATTAAAGACTCTTCCATTGACATTTCATAACTCCAAATGCATCGTTTAAGTATTTGGATGTTGATGATCATGATGAGAATGACAATTGCCATCTTTCTATAAACATAATTACTAAATAGCTTATTTACCACATTAGATTAGAATTGATTTTAGTATTTTTAAAGCTCTTTTGAAATTCTCAGTAGGAAGTGCAACATAATATTTTCAGCAGAGATTGTTAACAAAGACTCATATTTACTAAGAAATGCATGTAGACTGGGGCGCCTGGGTGGCTCAGTCGGTTAAGCGTCCGACTTTGACTCAGGTCACGATGTCGCGGTCTGTGAGTTTGAGCCCCGCGTCGGGCTCTGGGCTGATGGCTCAGAGCCTGGAGCCTGCTTCCGATTCTGTGTCTCCCTCTCTCTCTGCCCCTCCCCCGTTCATGCTCTGTCTCTCTCTGTCTCAAAAATAAATAAAGGTTAAAAAAAGAGAAATGCATGTAGACTTAAATTTTTAAGTATCTATAGAAAAAAATATTCAATTATGATAAAAGGCCATCAGGTATAAGGAAAGAAATAATGCAGATACATTTAATGCCAAATCACTTAAAAGTGAGTTAAAAATATTTTGAGTTAAGATTGGTAGTTTTGAGGAGTTCTTCACAAATGCCATTGTCAGTTTGGACAGTGCTTTGTCATTGCCATCATTTGGACATCAGTTCTATTTCTTACTGGATCCATATTATATGGACAAAAAGATTAGAAAGTGAAGGCTCAGAAGTAATTTAATAAAAATCCTGCCTTTGTCATTTGGCTTTTTTTTCTGGGGTGGGGGATTGCAAATTTTCTCTACATTGTAAATCTTCTGTCCTTTTGTATTACTATAGGGTTCAGATGACTGTTTGGTGAAAATTTGGGCAACAGATGATGGACGTCTCCTTGCTACACTTCGAGGGCACTCTGCTGAAATTTCTGACATGGCTGTTAACTATGAAAACACTCTTATTGCTGCAGGCAGCTGTGATAAGGTTGTAAGGGTGTGGTGTCTTCGAACTTGTGCACCAGTTGCAGTCCTTCAGGGACATTCAGCTTCTATTACTTCCATACAGGTAAGAAAAATGAAAAGATATCTCTAATATATATAATGAGGGTAGGAATTCTCTCAGTTTTTGTTATATTGTGTGGATATTTATAAAGAATAGCAACAGAAAAATATTGATCTCTAAGAGCTTTGTCCCTACTCTGCTCTGGTATTTTTTTAAAGTTCCTGTTTTATATAAATTTATTCCCTTCAGAGATAATTAAAACCTCATTGAAAAGATTTTTCAAATGCAGTGTAAAACATCTTATTTATCTCACTAGTATTTGTGAAGAAGGGGGAAGACTTATAAATGCCATAAGGAAGCAACACTAATACCTGTTAGGTTATAAACAGGTTCTAACTTGAATATTGGCATACTTTGTGTTAATATTTAATGCAAGATGTTTGTCAGTCGGATTGTGTGTGTGTGTTTGTGTATGTGTGTGTGGTTTGATGTTAAAGAAATTTTATTCTTAGTTACAGTGATTTCTTATTTCAACTTGATATTTGACATAAGATACATTGACTTCTTTTAAATTCTTATTCATAGAGCATTTTTACTAAATGTTGGTAGTGAAAGTCCTGGATAGCCCTCAAAAAACTTTTATTTAAGAAAACTAAGCTGAATTTGTCCTCTTCTTTGTGTTGAAAGCAAAATAGAGGAATCCCTCTGAAACTGTGTTTTACACTTTGGTCAAGGAAGGAGACCACTTTTGTGGATGAGATAATTAACTCCCATTTACTTTTCCTTGTTCTTTAGTCACTAAAAAGTATGTCAGTCAATTTTTGTGTGTTATTTAAATAAAATATCACCTGTTTATGAGGAGCTAGCAAGAATTAGGTTTAATGTATATTGGATTTTAAAAATTGTATATCAAACTTTTAATCAGTTGAAATTATTTTATGTCTTTTGTTTTAGGAGTTTATTAGTTACTTGTGTTCCTACCATCGTATCTGCCGGATTATTTCTGGAATTCAGAAATACTCTCATATAACGAAAAAAAAAATGGCCACTGATATTGAAAAATGTTTTGATACTCCTTGGCTTCCTCATAGGTTGATTTTCTGATTTCTATCTCACTTTGTTTACATGTAGGAGCTCCCTAAAGATTGATGGATCTCTATCACATTCTTTCCTTTAGTGATCTCATTAAGTCTCGTAGTTTTGGATTTCATCTGTAGGCTGATGATTTTCAAACTTATATTTTCATCTTGGGACCTTTCTCTTAATTCCATACTTGTATATTCAGCTACCCATTTTGTATCATCACATGATTTCATGAATCTCAAACTCAGCATACTTAAAATTGAACTTCTATTTTCCTTTCTTAAATCTGCTTTTCCTAAAACTTTTTTCAACTAAACAAATGGCTATTTTATCCTTCCAATTGCTCAGAGTAGTCATCCCTGACTTTTTTTGGTCTCTTTTATATCTCATATCTAACTTGCTAGCATATAATTTTGGCTCTACCCTCAGAATAAATCCAGAATCTGACAAATTATCATGATCTTTATCATTTCTATTACGTTTCAAATAGTTATCATCTATGACCCAGATTATTGAAGCACATTTCCAACTGATCTTCCTGCTTCTACCCTTCCCTCTTTCTTGCCCCAGTCTAACCTCTGCCATAGCAGGCTGTGTGATTTTAAAATGGAAGTTAAATCACGTCACTGGTACTCAGAACCCTCAGTAGTTCCAAACTCAGTGTTAAAGTTGAAGTCTTTACAATTACCCATATTGTAAGGCCTACATTCTCAGCCCCTTGCTCTCTTTGACCTCATCTTCTACTAGTTTTCTGTTCTCATTCTGCTTTAGCTGCTGCTATGCACTCTGCTTTGTTAGACCACTCTGCCTCCAATTCTGCCTTTGCTCTGTTTCATGTCTCTGGAACGGAATGGTCTTCCTTAGATAGTCACATGGCTTATTCCTTCACTTTCTTTGCACTTTGTGTAAATTTCTCTTTCTCAGGGACTTTCTCTGACCACTTTACCACTCTAAAATTGTAAATTGTTCCCTGAACCAGCACTCTTTATCTCCCCTTAATTTTATTTTTTTCCATAGTAATCAGTACCATTTAGTGTGAATTCTATATACTATACTCTTTGCTAATTGACTGTCTCCATTAACATCATGGTGTATTTTCCTTTCAGATTTTTTTTAAACAAAACAGATATAAAATGATATGATGTTAATAGAGGTTGCCTCTGGGTGGTGGGATTATTTTAAAAAAATCTTATGTCTTTATTTTATTTTGAAAGACAGACAGAATGCAAGCAGGGGGAGGGGCAGAGAAAGGGAGACACAGAATCCGAAGCAGGCTCCAGGCTCTGAGCTGTCAGCACAGAGCCCAGTGCGGAGCTCAAACTCAGACTGTGCGATCATGACCTGAGCTGAAGTCAGACGCTTAACCGACTGAGACACCCAGGTGCCCCTGGGTGGTGGGATTATGAGTAGCTTTTATTGTTTCTCTATATTTACTAAATTTACTTTAATAATGATGTATTAATTTATATTCAGAAGTGTACATATCTTATTTGTATAATCTCTAACATGATTTATTATTTAAAAACAATCCAATTAGGGAACATTAATAGGCCAGATCCACCTTTGTGATTGATGAATGTATTTAAATATAATGGTGATAATAAAAGTTTTAGTGTTTTTTTCAAACTTAATACAATTATACTCTTTTATATTTACTTGTCTTATTTGCATATATCAGAGATCAGCAAATTCATGGATCTGATAGTAAATATTTTAGGTTTTGCAGACTGTGTGGTCTCTGTCATACCTACTTAACTCTGCAGGCCAAAAGCAGCTATAGGCAGTGTAAGGTGACTTTGTCCAATAAAGCTTTATTTACAGTAACAGGCAGCAAGTTGGATTTGGCATGTGTGTTGTAATTTGCAGACTCCTGCTGTAAATTGTGGATTAAGTTTTCAATTGCAAGTTTCTTTATCTCAGAAAGGAAAATATAGGCATGATACCTGAGTACTGGTTCTTTACTGTATATCAACTGTTAATGGATAACATTAATTGATAATCTTTGTTTGATTTAAATTCTCTAGTCTTGGTAGAAGTTCTGTGTTTCCTGTCAAGAAAACTAGATAAATGAATTCTAATATCTATAATGATCATTTTCTTTAGATTTGAGTCAAAATTTATTCAGATCCTTAATATTCATCTTAGTGGTGTTGATTTATCTGTATTTGGGATTTTTAAAAAAAAATTTTTTAATGTTTATTTATTTTTGAGACAGAGAGAGACAGAGTATGAATGGGGGAGGGTCAGAGAGAGAGGGAGACACAGAATCAGAAGCAGGCTCCAGGCTCTGAGCCATCACCAGCCCAGAGCCCGATGCGGGGCTCGAACTCATGGACCGTGAGATCGTGACCTGAGCTGAAGTCGGACGCTTAACCGACTGAACCACCCAGGTGCCCCTGTATTTGGGATTTTTAAAACTCATGGCATGCAGAGACCCTGGTTTGATTTCCAACTTTTTTCTGTATCTCAGGCATCAGGAGCCCAGTGGCTCTTCCCTTATCTGATTCTCTTCTGAGGATGTGTAAAATACTGAGAGTCAGAGCCTGAGAATCCTTCATGATAAGGCCATCCATGGTTCATCTAGGGTAGTAGTCGTCCTTTAAATTGGCAACTTAAGTATATTTTTTAATCTATTTTGTCCACAATGATACAGATATTTGACCTATTATACATTTTCTATTAAAAAAAATGAAAATGATTTAAATTTTAAAAGGACAACATTTATATCATACATTATTGCAGTTGGAGTTTAAAATAAAATGATAAGACCAAAATATTTAGATATAACTTCCTAATCATTGATTTTAGATTGATTTCTGATGCCATATTCATATGAGCTATAAAAATTCTATAATTTTTTGCTATATAAGTATATATTTAGTAGACTTATAATGGCTTACTAGTAATCACCTTGTAATATTTTTCTCCATTAAAAGTAATGAAATAATCTTAAACTGTGATGTTCAGTAATTTTAAAATAATTATTTATTTATTTTTAAAAATTTTATTAAAAAAATTTTTTTTTTTTAATGTTTATTTTTGAGACAGAGAGAGACAAAGCATGAACGGGGGAGGATCAGAGAGAGGGAGACACAGAATCTGAAACAGGCTTCAGGCTCTGAGCTGTCAGCACAGAGCCCGATGCGGGGCCCGAACTCACGGACCGCGAGATCATGACCTGGGCCGAAGTCGGCCGCTCAACCAACTGAGCCACCCAGGCGCCCTAAAATTTTATTTTTTTAAAGTAATCTCTACATTCAATATGGAGCTTGAACTCGCCCTGAGATCAAGAGTTGCATGCTCTACTGACTGAAGCATCCAGGCACCCCTAAAAATAATTGTTTTTAAGCTAATATATTTTATCCTAAATTTGATGACTTTTTTCTACAATTTCTTGATATTGTAAATTTTTGTAAGGTATTCATTAATCTAGGAAATTTAAATAACTGATATCTTGAATGTGAAATTCTTAATTGAATTTATTTAAGGTATATCTATTAAAGTTATTTTAATTTTAGAAGATGCTGTGTTTAAAATAAGTTTGAACATGAAAGCTTTCTATTTGAATTAGAATTTTCTTTTTAGTTTTGTCCATCAACTAAAGGCACAACCAGATACCTCACTTCTACTGGTGCTGATGGAACAATCTGTTTCTGGCAATGGCATGTAAAAACAATGAAGTTTAGGTAAGTTTAGAATTGGGTTAGGAGTTTTGTGCAAAATCAAGCATGTCTCATTTTCTTTGTTATCTTGAGACATTCTTAATAGTTGATTTATTTAAGTATGTAAGTCTGTGTGTGCATGTGTGTATATATACACATCTATACCTACTTCAATTAGATGTTAGAGATTCTAGAATAGAATTTTTATGAAACCAATGTTGGAGAGACTATTTAACTTATACACAAAATTTTTGCAGAGTGTTTGTTTCATTTATTACTCTGATAAGAAGACTTTGAACTTCTCTTTGTGGTAGTAAGTTACTTGGCAATTTCTTTGCAAAGCTATGATAATAATTCTGGTATCTTAAAGTATATTTGAAGTTTAAATGCATTTTTAACCTGAATGATGGGAATAGAACTTATTGACTACTTCAAATGTGTGTTTTATAATATTGATGTTAAATCTATAGATATCCAGCAGTGTGCAAAGATTCTTGCATGTTAAATGAACATGATGGAAAATAAAAATATCTTCCTTTTCTTTTAGAGATCGCCCAGTGAAATTTACTGAGAGATCTAGACCTGGAGTTCAGATATCTTGTTCATCTTTCAGTTCTGGTATGTGTAAAAATTCAAAGTTTTGAGTACCCAAAATATTAAATAATCCAGTTGTAAAAGATATATTTTTCAATTTTGTGGAGAAAAAAATGTATGTTTGTTAATGGAAACATAATAAACATAATAAAATAATAATATAACATAATAAACAAAATACAAAAAACAAAATAAACATAAAAAATGTGAACCATATGATACTATAGAGGGACACATGTAATAGCCTTGGAGTGTTTTTATTATTTGCTTATATGTTTTTATCTAATTCAGAATTTAGTTGGTAAAAAGTATACCCCTGCCACACACACAGTTCAACACTAAAATCCTGCCCTGACATTTCAGAAAAAATGTACTGTGGCTCCATATAGAAGAAACTTCTGCAGTATATAAACAGTGCTTTTCTATTACTATGCTAGTTCACCTTTTCTTTTACTGTAGTAAAATATAACAAAAACTTTACTATTTTAATAACCATTTTTAAGTGTACGGTTTTGTGGCATTGAGTATATTCACTTTGTTTTGGATACACTACCGCCATCTGTCTCTAGAATTTATTCATCATCCCAAAAGTGGTTTTTACATTCCACCTCTATAGCCCTGTAAAGACAATTGTAGCTATAGGTCATTTTATAAACAATTTTGGAGCATCATGTTTTCACATAAAATATAAAGAAATGAGTTCCTCAAGGCCCTGATCTTTAATGTTTATTCAAGGGCCTGTATTTAGTGTATAGTTGGTGGACTTTTGTTGGGTGAGTGGTATGTGTAGTTGTCCTTTAAATACTTCCCTTATTTCTCTTGAATTATACTTATTTTTCTCTGAGATATTGTTAATGGTGAGAAGATAACGTATTTCTTGAAGCCCTCTTACTAATATCAGGAGCATATAATTGAGAAGGCAGTTGGAAGGTTTTTAAAGTTCCTTGGTACAATGTTTGCTTGTTTGTTTTTTAATCCTCCAGGTGGTATGTTCATTACAACAGGTAGCACTGACCATGTGATTAGAATATATTATTTGGGTTCTGAGATCCCTGAGAAAATTGCTGAATTAGAATCACATACGGTAAGAACAAAATGAAAAACTTAAATATGTTGCTTTCTTATGTAACACCTGTGGAAAGTTGATTTTATTCTTTTCTAATTTGTACCTTAATTTAATATATAGGTGCTAAAATCTGTACGGTAAGACATCTCTGTAATAATGAAGATAAGTGTGAAATTCTGGATTTACTATGGCCCCAGTATTTAAAATGAGTTCTGTTTGACTATATAGGAAAAGAAAAATATATTATAGTAATAGTTTATGAAAATCTTCTTTTATCCTGCTGTATTTAATTAATTGTATAAGCTATTTGTTACTTTAAAATCTACATACTTATTAAAAGACATATTGAAAGATGGTGGCATAGAAGGATCCTGAAATCACCTCCTCCAATGAACACAACAAAACTACAGCTGTAATGGGACAGTTCCCTCTGAAAAGGACCTGAAATCTAGCTAAACAGTGCTTCTACAACAAAAGATAAAAGGCCCACATCAAAATGGGTAGGAGGGGTAGAGACGTGTTCTTGCAAATAGCCCCACCCCAGGGCAGCAATCCACAGTTGGGACTGATCTCATAATATGGAGCTTATTCTTGAGGAGCAAGGTGTCTGTATCCCACATCAGGCAATCCAACCCTTGGGACCTGCACTGGAGAAATGAGCCCCCAAAGCATCTAGCCTTGAAAACCAGTGGGGCTTACTTCTAGGAGAACCATAGAGAATGAAAAATCCACCCCTAAAGGCTCTTATACAGATTCACTAGCCCTGGGACCCAGCTCAAAAGCAACAGTTTGCAAGGCACCTAGACCCTATGTGAAGGAGACTCATTTGCTAATCTTAAAGCATCTGCTGGAGAGGCAAGAACCTGTTGGGACTCTCTCCTGGGATAGAAGTGGGTACCATTTTTGAATTCTCCTGCCTTGTTGGTCCTGGTGCAGATGGGTGCCATTGTTGAATCCCTCCTTTTTGTCTTTAAGTCTACTAGCTTCAATGGGAGCACCTTGCCCATGCACACTGCAGCTGTGGCCTATCCCACCACAGCCAGGTAGGCTGAGTACCCCACCCCATACCACATTCGAAACCTGCCTGGGCAGGGATGTGCAGCCCACACAGGAGATACCCCCTTGAGCACCTGGCTCTTGTGGCCCCGGGGGGTATTGCATTTTTGGACCTCATGGTTTTTTCGTTTTCTAAAGTGTATTTATTTATTTTGAGAAAGAGAACAAGCACAAGTGGGGAAGGGGCAGAAAGAGAGGGAAAGAGAGAATCCCAAGCAGGCCCCATGTTGTCAGCACAGAGCCTGATGCAGGGCTTGATCTCACAAACTCTGAGATTACGACCTGAGCTAAAGATCAAGAGTCAGAGGCTTAAGTGAGCTACCCAGGCACCCCTGTACTCCATGAATTTCAAGCAATTAGAGACAGTGTTTGGGAGTTAGCATTCCCAGGGTACTGTACAAACAGAAGACTGAAACTCACTTGCAGTCTTGATGTGAAAAAGGCCTATTTTCTTGTCCTGGGGCATGTCATACAACCAGAGGCTGCAGAAGTGCTCTCAGGGAACATGAGTAGGAATTTACCATATTAGTGCCCTCACTTGGCCCCATCATAGCTCGCTGATACCTCACAGAAAGAAGATTATACATATGTTTAAAGCTATGGTTTTTGCAACTTTACCTAGGGGACACCTCTGGAACTGGTCTGGAAATCAGCAGTGTTTACAATTGTGGACTTAAAGACTATGATTTGCATATCTTAAAAGATACTGCCTGACAATCTGGCTTACAATTAGCCTGAAACTAGGCACTGTCTGAGATCCCTCCCTTTAGAACAATGACAGGTCTTGGCATACCCTCAACAACTGGGACCTATGAAGAACAAATTGTTCTTATAGATAAGATAACTTATAGATAACCAAAAGCCAGGGTATGGTTGAATTGGTAAGGTTTATTTCCAATGCAAAGTCATACTATACAATTTCATTTATATGTGGAACCTAAAAAATTAAAAAGCAGAAAGAGACCCATAGATAGAAAAAAATTTGTGATTGCCAGAGGGGAGGGAAGTGAAATAATTGGCAAAATGGGTGAAGGGGAGTGGGAGATACAGGTTTCTAGTTATGGAATGAGTAAGTCATGGGGGTAAAAAGTACAGCATAGGGAATATAGTCAGTCATATTGTAATAGTATTGTATGGTGACAGATGGTAGCAACACTTGTGGTGAACATAGTATAATGCATAAACCTGTCAAATCACTATGTTGTACACCTGAAATTAATATACAATAGTGTGTCAACTATAATAAAAAATTTTAAAAGGAGGAGAGGTAGCTATCTTATGTAATACATAGAAACAAACATGGAGTCAGACAAATTGAGGAGACAAGGTATATGTTCAGATGCAAGAACAAGAGAAGACATTAGAAAAAGCCCTTAATGAAATGGATATAAGTAATCTACCTGATGAAGAATTCAAAGTAATGGTCATAAATGTGCTCAACAAACTCAGGAGAAGAATGGATGAGCACAGTGAAAACTTCAACAAAGAGATATTAAACCATAAAGAAAGTAACAAAGAGAAGTCACAAAGCTGAAGAATACAATAGCTGAAGTGGTAAATATGCTAAGAGGTTCAACAACAGACTAGACAAAATAGAATGGATGAGTGACCTGCAAGACAGGGCACCAGAAATAACTGAGAACAGTGAAAGGAAAAGAAAATTAAAAAAATTAAGATAGTTTAAGGGACATAGGGGACTATGATAATAAAATCTGCATTATAGGGGGTCCTAAAAGGTCAGACAGAGATAAAAGGGTAGAAAACTTATTTTAAGAAATAATGGCTGAAAATTTTCCTAATCTAGGGAAGGAAACAGACAATCAGTTCCAGGAAGCCCACAGAGTTCCAAGTAAGAAAAAGCATTCAAATTAAAATGTTAAAAGTTAAAGAGAATCGTAAAAGAAGCAAGAGGAAAACAACTTGTTGCATATAAGGGAACCCCCATAAGACCATCAGCTGATTTTTCAACAAAAACATTGTAGGGCAGAAGTGAGTGGGGTGGTATATTCAAGATACTGAAAGGGGAAAAAAACATCTAACCAATAATTCTCTACCTGGTAATGTTATTAAGAATCAAAGGAGAGATAGAGTTTTCCAGACAAGCAAAAACTAAACCAATAAACCAGCCTCATAAGAAATATGAAAGAGAATTTCAGCTAAAAAGAAAAGGAATTAACTAGTAATGAGAAATCATGTGAAAGTAAAATATGACACTGATAAAGGCATATATATATATATATATTAAAGGTAGGGGATTAACTACATATAAAGCTAATAGGAAGATTAAAAGAAAAAATTAGTAAAATTAATCATATAATAATTAGTATAGGGATGCACAAAACAAGTTATTTATTAAATGCTTATCTTTTTTAAAAAAAAAAAGTTTATCCATTTATTTTGAAAGAAAAAGAGAGCACATGACCACAAGTAGGGGAGGGGCAGAGACAGTGGGAGAGAGAGAATCCCAGTTAAGCTTCATGCTGTCAGCACAGAGCCCGATGTGGGGCTTATATCTCACAAACCATGAGATCATGACCTGAGCTGAAATCAACAGTCAGACGTTTAACCAGCAGAGCTACCCAAGCACCCCAAGATTTATTTATTTTTTAATTAAGTTTTTTTTAAGGTTTAAATTTCACTTACTTAACAAAGTGTTACATTACTTCAGCTGTACAATATAGTGATTCAACAATTCCATACATCACCCAGTGATCATCACAAGTACACTCCTTAATCCCCATTACCAATTTAACCCATACCCCCAAAACCCATCTGGTAACCATCTGTTTGTTCTGTGTAAGTAAGAGTCTGTTTCTTGATTTGTCTCTCTCTCTTTTTTCCCTTTGCTTTTTTTTTTTTTGCTTACTGAATTTCAACGATGAGTGAAATCATATGGTATTTGTCTTTCTCTGACTGACTTATTTCACTTAGCATTATACTCTCTAGCTCCATTCATATTGTTGCAGCATTATACTCTCTAGCTTCATTCATGTAATTGCAAATAGCAAGATTTCATTTTTTTATAACTGAATAATATTCCATTGTATATATATGCCCCTTCTTATTTATCCATTCATTAATTTATGGACATGTGGGCTGCTTCCATGTCTTGGCTATTGTCAAAACTGCTGTCATGAACATGAGTTCATGTAACTCTTTGAGTGTTTTTGTATTCTTTGGGTAATTACCCAGTAGTGCAATTGGATCATAGGAGAGTTCTATTTTTAAAGTTTTGTAAAGTTTATTTATTTTGAGAAAGAGAGCAGGAGAGGGGGAGATTGAGGATCCCAAACAGGCTCTGAGCTGTCAGCATGGAGCCAGACATGGGATTCAAACTCACAAACCTTGAGAGCTGACCTGAACTGAAACTGGCTGAGCCGCCCAGGTGCCCCTATTTTTAAGGTTATGAGGAATCTCCATATTGTTCCCCACAGTAGCTACACCAGTTTGCATCCCCACCAACAGTGTAATAGTGTTCCTTTTTCTCCACATCCTTGCCAATTCTTGACGTTTCTTGTGTTGTTGGTTTTAGCCATTAGGACAGGTGTGAGATGATACCTCATTGTAGTTTTAATTTGCATTTGCCTAATGGTAAATGATGATGAACATCTTTTCATGTGTCTATGGGCAATCTGTATGTCTTCTTTGGAAAAATGTCTGTTGATGCCTTGTGCTCATTTATTAACTGGAATATTTGTTTTTTTGGGTGTTGAGTTTTATAAGTTCCTTATGTATTTTGGATACTAAACTTTTATCAGAGATGTCATATGCAAATATCTTCTCCCATTTCATAGGTTGCCTTTTAGTTTTGTTGATGGTTTCCTTCACTGTGCAGAAGCTTTTTATTTTATGGAGTCCCAATAGTTTATTTTGCTTTTGTTTCCCTTGCTTCAGGAGACATAGAAGAAGGTGGTTGCCATGGCCAATGTCACAAAGAGGTTAATGGCTGTGTAATCCTCTAGGATTTTTAAGGTTTTAGGTCACACATTTAGGTCTTTAATCCATTTTGAATTTATTTTTGTGTATGATGTAAGAAATTGGTATAGTTTCTTCCTTTTACAGTTTCTTCTTTTGCATATTGCCATCCAGTTTTACCAACTCCATTTGTTTTACAGGCTGTCTTTTTCCTGTTGGATACTTTCCTGCTTTTAAAAGATTAATTCACCATATACTTGTGGGTTTATTTCTGGGTTTTACATTCTGTTCACTGTTCTATACGTCCATTTTTGTGCCAGTACTATACTGTTTTGATCACTGTAGTGTTTTTTATTATTTTGTTGTTTTTAATTTTATATAGAATTTATTGTCAAATTGGTTTCCATACACCACCCAGTGCTCATCCCAACAGGTGCCCTCCTCAATGCCCATCACCCACTTTCCTCTCCCCCACCCCCATCAACCCTCAGTAGCACTCAGTATTTAAGAGTCTCTTATGGTTTGTCTCCTTCCCTCTCTGTAACTTTCCCCCCCCTTACCCTCCCCGCTGGTCTTCGATTAAGTTTCTCAGGATCCAACTATGAGTGAAAAAGTGTGGTATCTGTCTTTCTCTGTATGACTTATTTCACTTAGCATAATACTCTCCAGTTCCATCCACATTGGTATAAAAGGCCATATTTCATTCTTTCTCATTGCCAAGTAGTATTCCATTGTATATATAAACCACAACTTCTTTATCCATTCATCAGTTGATGGACATTTAGGCTCTTTACATAATTTGGCTATTGTTGAAAGTGCTGCTATAAACATTGGGGTGCAAGTGCCCCTATGCATCAGTACTCCTGTATCCCTTGGGCAAATTCCTAGCAGTGCTATTGCTGGGTCATAGGGTAGATCTATTTTTAATTTTTTGAGGAACTTCCCACTGTTTTCCAGAGCGGCTGCACCAGTTTGCATTCCCACCAACAGTGCAAGAGGGTTCCCATTTCTCCACATCCTCTCCAGCATCTGTAGTCTCCTGAATTGTTCATTTTAGCCACTCTGGCTGGTGTGATGTGAGATCTCAGTGTGGTTTTGATTTGTATTTCCCTGAGGAGGAGTGACGTTGAGCATCTTTTCATGTGCCTGTTGGCCATCTGGTTGTCTTCTTTGGAGAAGTGTCTATTCATGTCTTCTGCCCATTTCTTCACAGAATTATTTGTTTTTCAGGTGTGAAGTTTGGTGAGTTGTTTATAGATTTTGGATACTAGCCCATTGATGTGTCATTTGCAAATACATTTTCCCATTTCGTCGGTTGCGTTTTAGTTTTGTTGAATGTTTCCTTTGCAGTGCAGAAGCTTTTTATCTTCATGAGGTCCCAATAGTTCATTTTTGGTTTTAATTCCTTTGCCTTTGGAGATGTGTCAAGTAAGAAATTGCTGCGGCTGTGGTCAGAGAGGTTTTTTCCTGATTTCTCCTCTAGGGTTTTGATGGTTTCCTGTCTCACATTTAGGTCCTTCATCCATTTTGACTTTATTTTTGTGAATGATGTAAGAAAGTGGTCTGGATTCATTCTTCTGAATATTGTTGTCCAGTTCTCCCAGCACCATTTGTTAAAGAGACTGTTTTTTCCATTGGATGTTCCTTCCTGCTTTGTCAAAGACTACTTGACCATACTTTTGTGGTTCCAATTCTGGAGTCTCTATTCTATTCCATTGGTGTATGTGTCTGTTTTTGTGCAATTGCCATACTGCCTTATTGATTACAGCCTTGTAGTAGAGGCTGAAGGCTGGGATTGTGATGCCTCCCTCTTTGGTCTTCTTCTTCAATATTACTTTGGCTATTCAGGGCCTTTTGTGGTTCCATACAAATTTTAGGATTGCTTGTTCTAGCTTCGAGGAGAATGCTGGTGCAATTTTGACTGGGATTGCATTGAATGTGTAGATTGCTTTGGGTAGTATTGACATTTTGACAGTGTTTATTCTTCCAATCCATGAGCACAGAATGTTTTTGTATTTCTTTGTGTCTTCTTCAATTTCCTTCAAAAGCTTTCTATAGTTTTCAGCATACAGACCTTTTACATCTTTGGTTAGGTTGATTCCTAGGTATTTTATGATGCTTGGTGCAATTGTGAATGGGATCAGTTTATTTGTCTTTCTGTTGCTTCATTATTAGTGTATAAGAATGTAACTGATTTCTGTACATTAATTTTGTATCCTGCGACTTTGCTGAATTCATGTATCAGTTCTAGCAGACTTTCGGTGGAATCTATCAGGTTTTCCATGTATAATATCATGTCATCTGCAAAAAGTGAAAGCTTAACTTCATCTTTGCCAATTTTGATGCCTTTGATTTTCTTTTGTTGTCTGATTGCTGATGCTAGCACTTCCAACATTATGTTAAACAACAGCGGTGAGAGAAGACATCCCTGTCAAGTTCCTGATCTCAGGGGGAAGCTCTTAGTTTTTCTCCATTGAGGATGATATTAGCTGTGGGCTTCTCATAAATGGCTTTTATGATGTTCAAGTATGTGCCTTCTATCCCGAATTTCTTGAGGGTTTTATCAAGAAATGATGCTGAATTTTGTCAAATGCTTTTTCTGCATCGATTGACATGATCATATGGTACATATCTTTTCTTTTATTAATGTGATGTATCACATTGATTGATTTGCGAATAATGAGCCAGCCATGCAGCCCAGGAATGAATCCCACTTGATCATGGTGAATAATTCTTTTTATATGCTGTTGAATTCAATTTGCTAGTATCTTTTTTTTTTTAATTTTTTTTAACGTTTATTTATTTTTGAGACAGAGAGAGATAGAGCATGAGCAGGGGAGGGTCAGAGAGAGAGAGACACAGAATCTGAAACGGGCTCCAGGCTCTGAGCTGTCAGCACAGAGCCTGATGCGGGGCTCGAACTCACGGACTGTGAGATCATGACCTGAGCTGAAGTCGGCCGCTTAACCGACTGAGCCACCCAGGTGCCCCAATTTGCTAGTATCTTGTTGAGAATTTGTGCATCCATATTCATCAGGGATATTGGCCTGTGGTTCTCTTTTATTGCTGGGTCTCTGTCTGGTTTAGGAATCAAAGTAATGCTGGATTCATAGAATGAATCTGGAAGTTTTCCTTCCCTTTCTATTTTTTGGAACAGCTTGAGAAGGATAGGTATTATTTCTGCTTTAAATGTCCGGTAGAATTCCCTAGGGAAACCATCTGGTCCTGGATTCTTATTTGTTGGGAGATTTTTGATAACTGAATCAATTTCTTTATTGGTTATGGCTCTGTTCAAGTTTTCTATTTCTTCCTGTTTGAGTTTTGGAAGCATGTGGGTGTTTAGGAATTTGTCCATTTCTTCCAGGTTGTCCAGTTTGTTGGCATATAAATCTTCATAGTATTCCCTGATAATTGCTTGTATTTCTGTGGGATTGGTTGTAATAAATCTATTTTCACTTGTGATTTCATCTCTTTGGGTAATCTCCCCTTTCTTTTTGAGAAGCCTGGCTAGAGCTTTATCAATTTTGTTTATTTTTTCAAAAAAAACAACTCTTGCTTTCATTAATCTTCTCTGCAGTTTTTTTAGATTGTATATTGTTTATTTCTGCTCTGATCTTTATTATTTCTCTTCTGCTGGGTTTGGGGTGTTTTTACTGTTCTGCTTCTAGTTCCTTTAGGTGTGTTATATTTTGTATTTGGGATTTTTCTTGTTTCTTGAAATAGGCCTGGATTGCAGTGTATTTTCCTCTCAGGACTGCCTTCGCCGCATCCCAATGCATTTGGATTGTTGTATTTTCATTTTCATGTGTTTCCATATATATTTTAATTAGTTCTCTAATTGCCTGGTTGACCCATTCATTCTTTAGTAGGGTGTTCTTTAACCTCCATGCTTTTGGACATTTTCCAGACTTTTTCCTGTAGTTGATTTCAAGTTTCATAGCACTGTGGTCTGAAAGTGTGCATGGTATGATCTCAATTCTTTTATACTTATGAAGGGCCGTTTTGTGACCCAGTGTGTGATCTATCTTGGAGAATGTTCCATATGCACTCGAGAAGAAAGTATATTCTGTTGCTTTGGGATGCAGTGTTCTAAATATATCTGTCAAGTCCATCTAATCCAGTATATCATTCAGGGCCCTTGTTTCTTTATTGGTTCCCTGTCTAGATGTTCTATCAATTGTTGTAAATGGAGTATTAAAGTCACCTTCAATTAACACATTCTTATCAATAAGGTTGCTTATGATTGTGGTTAATTGTTTTATGTATTTTGGGGCTCATGTATTTGGCACATAGACATTTATAATTGTTAGCTCTTTCTGATGGATAGACCCTGTAATTATTGTATAATGCCCTTCTTCATCTCTTGTTACAGCTTTTAATTTAAAGTCTAGTTTGTCTGATATAAGTATGGCTACTCCAGCTTTCTTTTGGCTTCCAGTAGCATGATAGATAGTTCTCCATCCCCTCACTTTTAATCTGAAGGTGTCCTCAGGTCTAAAATGAGTCTCTTGCAGGCAGCAAATAGATGGGTCTTGTTTTTTTATCCATTCTGATACCCTATGTCTTTTGGTTGGCACATTTAGTCCATTTACGTTTAGTGTTGTTATAGAAGATATGGGTTTAGAGTCGTGACGTCTGTAGGTTTCATGCTTGTAGCGATATCTCTGGTACTTTGTCTCGCAGGATCCCCCTTAGGATCTCTTGTAGGGCTGGTTTAGTGGTGATGAATTCCTTCAGTTTTGTTTGTTTGGGAAGACCTTTATCTCTCCTTCTATTCTAAATGATAGATTTGCTGGATAAAGGATTTTTGACTGCATATTTTCTCTGTTCATCACATTGAAGATTTCCTGCCATTCCTTTCTGGCCTGCCACGTTTCAGTAGATAGGTCTGCTACCATCCTTACGTGTCTACTTTTGTATGTTAAGGCCCATTTATCCCTAGCTGCTTTCAGAATTCTCTCTTTTTATTTGTTTTGCCATTTTCACTAGATATATCGTGCAGAAGATTGATTCAAGTTACGTCTGAAGGGAGTTCTCTGTGTCTCTTGTATTTCAATGCCTTTTTCCTTCCCCAGGTCAGGGAAGTTCTCACCTATGATTTATTCAAGTACACACCTTCAGCCCCTTTCTCTTTCCCTTCTTGTGTAATTCCATGATACGGATATTGTTCCTTTTGATTGCATCACTTAGTTCTCCAATTCTCCCCTTGCACTCCTGGATTTTTTTATCTCTTTTTCTCAGCTTCCTCTTTTTCCATAATTTTATCTTCTAAGTCACCTGTTCTCCTCTCTGCCTCTTCAGTCCATGCTGTGGCTGCCTCCATTTTATTTTGAACCTCATTTATAGCATTTTTTAATTCCTCAGGATTGTTTTTTCAGTCCTTTGATCTCTGTAGAAATAGATTCTCTGCTTTCCTCTATGCTTTTTTCAAGCCCAGCAATTAATTTTATGACTATTATTTTCAATTCATTTTCTGTTACATTGCTTAAATCGTTTTTGATCAGTTTGTTAGCTGTTGCTAGTTCCTGGAGTTTCTTTTGAGAATTCTTCCATTTCATCATTTTGGCTAGTTTCTGTCTCTTATGAGTTTTAAAAGCTTGTTATGTGCTCTGCACCTGTGAGCACTGCTATATTAAAGGAGGGTCAAACACTGTCCAGGTCCTGGCCCTTCAAAGGTGTTTTTTCAGAGATTGTTACTTGCTCTCTGTTTTTGTGACTTTGGTTATTTTATTCCCCTACTCATAGTGATATTTTGGACCCTCCACCAGGCGTACTTTGATTTGTTTCCTGGAGTAGCCCTATCTTTTTTCCAGCTTTCCCATTTTCTTCCTAGTAGATTCAGTCTCTTTTCCTCCCAGATTCTGTTGTTCAAAGTCCTTTGGCTTCTGCACTTCTGTTTGAGAGACGCACGAAGTATGTATCCCCCTACTTCTCTGCCATGTCGTCCCCTATTTTATTGATCACTGTAACTTTGTAATGTTACATGGCATCCAGAAATGTGATGCCTCCAGCTTTGTTTCTTTTTCAAAATTGGTTTCGTTAAATGAGGTTTTTTGTTGTTCCATAAAAATTTTAGGATTGTTCTAATTCTGTGATAAAAGCTTATAGTATTTTGATAGAGAATGTCTGAACTGTGTAGCTTACTTTGCATAGTATAGACCTTTTAGCAATATTTGTTCTTCCAATCCCTGAGCATGGAATGTCTTCCATTTCTTTGTGTCTTCTTCAGTTTCTTTCATTAGTGTTTTATAGTTTTCAGAGTCCAGGTCTTTCACCTCTTTGGTTAGGTTTATTCTTAGGTATCTTCTTATTTCTGGTACAATTGTAAGTTGTATTGATTTCTTAATTTCTCTTTCTGCTGCTTTACCATAATGTATATAAATTGCATGATATTTCTCCATCCCCTCACTTTTATTTTGCGGGTGTTGTTTGTTCTAAAATCAGTCTCCTGTAGGAAGCACATAAATGGGTCTTGTTTTTTTACCCAATTAGTTACCTTATATCTTTTGATTAAACTTTTTAGGCCATTTGTATTCAAAGTATTTATTGATAGATATGTGTTTATTGTTATTTTATTATTTGTTTTGTAGATGTTTCTGAAAAATTTTTCTGATCCATTCTTGTTTTTCTCTTTTCATATCTTCCTGATTTTCAATAATGATATATTCTGGATTTCTTCGTTTTTATTTTTGGTATATGTTTTTAGTGGTTTTTGGTATATTGTTACCAGAAATTTTGTGTATAACCTCTTTTGTATATAGGAGTCTATATGGTCTTTTACGTTTGGACCCATTCCTTTTTTCTCTACTCCCCATATTTAATATGTATGTTGTTATAATCTATATCCTTTTCTCCTGTGAGATACTTGACTGATTTTTTTTAACTAAAATATTCATTTTTACTGCTTCTGTGTTTCTTACCTTTATATTGTCACTTTTTGTTTCTCCTTTTCACTCAAAGAGTCCCCTTAAATATTTCTAGCAGGGCTGTTTTAGTGTTCATGAATTCCTTTATTTTTTTGCTGTTGTCTTAGAAACTCTATCTCATATTCTAAATCATAGCCTTGCTGGATAGACTATTCGTGCCTATAGATTTTTCCCATTCAGCATTTTGGCATACAACGTCACTCCCTTCTGGCTTGCATAAGTTCCATTTAAAAAGCTCCTGCTAGCATTATGGGTTTTGCCTTTTAAGGTACTGTCTTCTTTTGTCTTGCCGCTTTTAAGATTTTGTTTTTATCACTATATTTTGCACATTTAATATCAATATGTGTTGGCCTATTATTGTTCACTTTGATGGGGGTTCTCTGTGCTTCCTGCATCTGTATATCTGTTTCCTTCTCCAGATTAGGGGAGTTTTCAGCTATTATTTCTTCAAATAAATTTTCTGCCTCCTTTTCTCCCTTTTCTTGTTTTGGGACTCTTATAATATGAATGTTATTAAATTTGATGGAGTCACTGAGATCACCAAAGTCTGTTCTCATTTTGCATAATTCTTTTTTCTCTCCTGTTCAGTGTGAGTACTTTCTATAACTCTGTCTTCTAGATCATTAACTTGTTCCTCTGGTTCTTCCATTATTCTCTTGTTTCCATCAAGCATGTTTCTCATTTTGTTTATTGACCCCTTTATCTCTGCTATGTTATTCTTTATCCCTGTGTTAAGGGTCTCACTCATGTCTTACACTCCTTTCTTAATTCCAGTGAATGTCCTTATGATCATTGCTTTAAATTCTGTATTAGGCATGTTACTTATATCTGTTTCACTTAGATACCTGTCTATGGCCTTGTCTGTTCTTTCATTTGGTATATATTTCTCTCATTTTGTCTGTCTCTCTGCATCTGCTTTTATATGTTAAAAAATTCAGCTATGTCTTCTGCTCTTGGAAGTAGTGCCTTTATGAAGAAGAGCTCTTAGAGTGCCCTGAAGTGCAGTGTCCCATTTTCCTGAACCTGGCCTTCAGCAGAGTAACCTGTGTGTGTTGCTTGTGTTCTGCAGTTGTGTCTGAGTCACATTTCTAGTAAATGTGTAAATCTAGTAAATCTAGTAAATGTGGTATAAAATGAGCTTATGGTTCTCCTACTCTACCCCCTTTCCTGGTAGACATCCATAATGAACAGATTTAAAATCAACATTAAAAATAACATGTGAGGGGTAATAAAGATTTATAGGTTTAGAATACATTTAAATATCAGATAGTATTAACTTAAAATAGGTTGATGTATATATAGGATATTAAATGTTAACCTCATGTAATACAAAACAGAAATCTATAGTAAAACAAAATATAATGAGAAAGGAATAATGCTAAGGAAATCACCAAACCACAAAGGAAAAATCCAAGAAAAAAAGAAAGGAACAGAGAAGAAGTAAAAAGAAAATATTAAAGAATATATCAATAGATACATTCCTATCTATAATTGCTATAAATGTAAATGGACTAAATTGTCCAATCAAAGATATAGACTAGATAAGTTGATTTTTTTTAAAAAAAGCAAGGTTCATTAATATGTTGCGTGTGCAATCACTGCAGATCTAAAAACATGAAGAAACTGAAAATGGAAGTATAGAAAAAGGTACTGCAGATCTAAGAACATGAATAAACTGAAAGTGAAAGTGTAGAAAAAGGTATTCCATGCAAATGGAAAAGAATGCCCGTCTTTTGTGTGTTGGGAGGTTTTTGATTACTGATTCAATCTCTTTCCTGGTTTTTAATATGTTTATGTTTTCTGTTTCTTCTGTTTCAGTTTTTGATAGTTTATATGTTTCTAGTAATTTATACATTTCTTCCAGCTTGTCCAATTTGTTGGTATATAGTTTTTCATAATAGTTTCTAAAAATTACATGTATTTCTGTGGTATTAGTTGCTATTTCCCCTCTCTCATTTGTGATTTTATTTATTTAGGTTCTTTCATTTATTTTTGATAAGTCTGGCTAGAAGTTTATTAATGATATTAATTTTTTCAAAGAAGTATCTCCTGGTAATTATATTAATTTTTTCAAAGAGTTATCTCCTGGTTTCATTGATCTGTTTTGTTTTGTTTTGTTTTTTAGTTTCTATATCAATTATTTCTGCTCTAATGTCTATTATTTCCTTCCTTTTGCTGATTTTAGGCTTCCACTTACTCTTTTTCTAAATCAATTAGGTGTAAGGGTAGGTTGTTTATGTGAGATTTTTCTTGATTCTTGAGGTAGGCCTTTTAATTTTAGGACCACTTTTTTTTACTACATGCCAAAAAACTCCTGAAAACCAAAGTCTAGAACCAGATGGCTTCGCCGGCAAATTCTACCATACATGTAAAGAAGAGTTAATACGTATTCTTAACTATTTAAAAAAATAGAAAAGGAAGGGAAATTTCCAAATTTGATTCTGTAAGGCCAACATTACCCTGATACCAAATCCGGATAATGACTTCACTAAAAAAGAGAACTATAGGCCAATATCCCTGATCAACATGAATGCAAAAATTCTTGATAAAATACTAGCAAACCAAATTCAACAATACATTGAAAGAATCATTCACCACATTGAAATGGGATTTATATCTGGGTTGCAAGCATGGTTCAGTATTCACAAATCAATCAATGTGATACACCACATTAATAAAGGAAAGGTTAGGAAACATATCATCCTTTCAATTGATACAGAAAAAGCACTTGATAAAATACATACAGCACTCATTCATGTTAAAAACCCTCAACAAAGTAGGTTTAGAGGGAATATACCTAAGCATAATAAAGGCCATCTATAAAAGACCCACAGCTGATATCATTGTTAGTGTGGAAAAGTTGAGAGCTTTTTCTCTATGTTCAGGAACAAGATAAGGATGTCCACTCTCATCACTGTTATTTAACATAGTATTGCAAGTCCTAGCCACAGCAATCAGATAACAGAAAGAAATGAATGGCATTCAAATCAGCAGCAAAGAAGTAAAATTTTCACTATTTGCAGATGACATGATACTCTATATAGAAAACCTAAAAGACTCTACCAAAAAACTGCTAGAACTGATAAATAAATTCAGTAATGTTGCAGACTCCAAAATCAACATACAGAAATATGTTGCATTTCTATACACCAGTAATGAAGCAGCAGAAAGAGAACTTAAGAAATCAATCTCATTTTCATTTGCACCAGATATAATAAGATACCTAGGAATAATTGTAACCAAACACATGAAAGGTGGTTATTCTGTAAAGTATAAAACACCGATGAAAGAAATTGAAGAAGACACAAAGAAATTGGAAGGCATTCTATGCTCATGGGTTAGAATAACAAATACTGTTAAAATGTGTATGCAACCAAAAGCAGTGTACACATTTCATACAATGCCATGAAAATACCAACTGCCCTTTACACAGAACTAGAACAAACAATCCTAAAATTTGTATGAAACCACAAAAAAACCTTGGATAGCCTAAGCAATCTTGAAAAAGAAATGAAAAGCTGGAAGCATCACAATTCTGGACTTCACATTATATTACAAAGCTATAGTGATCAAAACAGTATGGTACTGGCACAAAAATAGACACATGGGTCAATGGAACAAAATAGAAAACCCAGGAATGAACCCACAGATATATAGTCAACTAATCTTCAACAAAGCAAGAAAGAACGTCCAATGGGAAGAAGACAGTTTCTTCAATAAATAGTGTTGATATAACTGGACCATTTTCTTAAACCAAAAACAAAAATAAATTCAAAATGGATTCAAGACCTAAATGTGAGACCTGAAACCATAAAAATCCTAGAGGATTATACAGCCATTAACATCTTTGTCTTCAGCCATAGCAGTTTCTTACAAGATATGTCCCGTGAGGCAAAGGAAACCAAAGTAAAATAAATTTGGGGGACTTCATCAAAATAAAATTCTGCACAGTGAAGGAAACCATCAACAAAACTAAAAGGCAGCCTACGGAATGGGAGAATATATTTGCAAATGACATATCTGAAAAAGGTTTGGTATTGTAAATATATAAAGAAGTTATAAAACTCACTGCTCAAAAAGACATGAATAGACACTTCTCCAAAGAAGACATCCAGATGGTCAACCAACACATGAAAAAATGCTCAACATCACTTATCATCAGGGAAATCCAAATCAAAACCACAATGAAATACCACCTCACACCTGTCAGAATGGCTAACATTAGTAACTCAGGCAACAACAGATGTTGGTGAAGATGCAGAGAAAGAGGATCTCTTTTGCACTGCTGGTGGGAATGCAAACTGGTTCAGCCACTCTGGAAAACAGTATGGAGGTTCCTCGAAAAATTAAAAATAGAAGTACCCTATGACCCAGCAGTTGCAGTACTAGGTATTTATCCAAGGAATACAGGTGTACTGTTTTGAAGTGGCACATGCACCCCAATATTTATAACAGCACTATCCACAATATCCAAAGTGTGGAAAGAGCCCAAATGTCCATCGATGGATGAATGGATAAAGAAGATGTGGTACATATGTATATGCAATGGAGTATTACTTGGCAGTCAAAAAGAATGAAATCTTCCTATTTGCAACTACATGGATGGAACTAGAGGGTATTATGGTAAGCGAAATCATTCAGTCAGAGAAAGACAAATATCATATGACTTCACTCATATGAGGACTTTAAGACACAAAACAGATGAACACAAAGGGAAGCAAAAATAATATAAAAACAGGGAGGAGGATGAAACATAAGAGACTCTTAAATATGGAGAACAAACAGAGGGTTACTGGAGGGGTTTTGGGAGGGGGGATGGGCTAAATGGGTAAGGGACATTAAGGAATCTACTCCTGAAATCATTGTTGCACTATATGCTAACTAACTTGGATGTAAACTTAAAAAATTAAATTAAATTAAAAGAAAAAAACCTCTATTCACAATAAATGAATTATCCAATTAAAAAATGGACAGAAGACATGAATATATCTTTTTTCAAAGAAGACATGCAAATGGCCTATAGATACATGAAAAGATGGTCAAAATTACTCATCATCACAAAATTAAAACTACAATGAGATATCACCTCACACTTGTTTGAATTACTAAAATCAACAATATAAGAAATAACAGGTGTTGGCCAGAATGTGGAGAAAGGGAAACCCTCTTGCCCTGTTGGTGGGAATGTAAACTGGTGCAGCTGCTCTGGAAAGCAGTATGGAGGTTCCTCAAAAAGTCAAAAATTGAACTACCCTATGATCTAGCTATTGTATTGCTTGGTATTTACTGAAAAAGTACAAAAATACTAATTAAAATGGATACATGTGTTTTGATGTTTGTTGCAGAATAATGTACAATAGCCAAACTATGGAAACAGCCCAAGTGTCCATTGACTACTGAATGGACAGAAGATGTGGTATATATGGTGTTTGTGTGTGTGTGTGTGTGTGTGTGTGTGTGTGTGTGTGTGTTTGTGTAATGGAATATTACTTAGCCATAAAAAAAGATGAAATCTTGCCATTTGTAACAATGTGGTTGGAGCTGGAGAATACTATGCTAAGTGAGAAAAGTCAGAAAAAGATAAATAGCATATGACTTCACTCATATGTGGGATTTAAGAAGCAAAACAAATCAGCCAAGGGGAAAAGAAAGAGAGGTAACTGAAGAAACACTCTTAACAATAAGCAACAAACTCATGGTTAACAGAGGGGAGGTTGGTGTAGGATGGCTTATGTTGTTGATGGGGATTATGGACTTCCCTTGTGATAAGCACAGGGTGTTGTATGGATGTGTTGAATGAGTATATTTAACACCTGAAACCAATATAACACTGAAAGTTAACTAGCTGGGATTAAATAAAAAACAGTAAAAATGAAATTTTTTAAGGAGAAAAAAACACTGGTGAAACTGTACACGTATTAGACAAAATAAACTTTCAAACAAAGATGGTAATAAAAGGTATAGAAAGGCATTACCAAATGGTAAAGGAAGGATAAGGAAAGATTGGTCTTAATGACACA
The DNA here is from genome assembly GCF_046562875.1 of Panthera onca. Classification (NCBI taxonomy): domain Eukaryota; kingdom Metazoa; phylum Chordata; class Mammalia; order Carnivora; family Felidae; genus Panthera; species Panthera onca. The sequence continues at coordinate 63,359,805 of NC_138357.1, forward strand.
TTAGACCAGATGGACTTTATAGATATATAATGAATGTTCCATCTACAAGCACCAGAGTACACATGGAACATTGTCCAGTATAGATCATATTTAGGTCACAAAACAAATCTTAGTAATTCAAAAAGATTGAAATCATATCGACCATTTCTTTTTATCACAATAGTATAAAAATAGAAATCAATTACAGAAGGAAGACTGGAGAAATCACAGATATGTGGGTATTTAAAGAAGATGCTTCTGAACACTCATTGGATTGATTAGGATATCAAAGAAGTGAAAAAAAAATACCTGGAGACATGGAAATGGAAATATAACAGTCCAAACCATATAGGATGCAACAACGCAGTTTTAAGAGTTAAGTTTAGGGGCGCCTGGGTAGCTCAGTCGGTTGAGCTTCCAACTTTGGCTCGGGTCATGATCTCACAGGTTGTGAGTTCGAGCCCCGCATCCGGCTCTGTGCTGACAGCTTAGAGCCTGGAGCCTGCTTCGAATTCTGTGTCTCCCTCTCTCTCTGCTCCTCCCCTGCTCATGCTCTGTCTCTCTCTCTTTCTCCTTCAAAAATAAATAAAAACATTGAAAATAAAAAAGTTAAGTTTAACTGAGAATAAACTGAGGGTTGATGGGGAGTGGGAGGGCAGGGAGGGTGGGTGATGGGCACTGAGGAGGGCACTTGTTGGCAGGAGCACTGGGTGTTGTATGGAAACCAATTTGACAATAAATTTCATATTAAAAAAAAGAAAATGAAGGAGTAAGGGAAAAAAAAGTTAAGTTTACGGTGATACAGACTTATATTGAGAAATAAGAGAAATCTGGAAGAATCAATCTTACTCTACACACAAAGGAACTAAAAAAAGAAAAACAAAGCCTAATTTAATACAAGGAAGGAAGACCAGAGCAGAAATAAATGAAATAGAGACTGACAGTAGAAAAGATCAATAAAAGTAAGAGGTAGTTCTTTGAAATAATTAAGTTGACAAACATTTAGCTAGACTCATCAAGAAAAAATGAGAGTGGACTCAAATTGATAAAGTCAGAAACAAAGGATAAGTTCCAACTGATACCACAGAAACACAAAGGATCATAAAAGACTACTATAATTATATGCCTACAAATTGGATCACCTAGAAGAAATGGATAAATTCCTAAGATGTACAGTTTTCCAAGACTGAATGATGGAGAAATAAAAAAGATCAGTGTAGATGGAATTCAAGGACCAGATGGCTTCACTGGTGAATACTGTAAAACATTCAAAGATTTAATCACCATCCTCAGACTCCACATAAAATTAAAGCAGGAATGCTTCCAAACTAATTTTACAAGGTCAGTCTCTGATAGCAAAACCAGACAAGAATGCCAAAAATGAGGAAATTACAGGACAATATCCCTGATGTATAGAGATACAAAAACCTTTAACAAAATATTAGCAACATGAATTCAGCAATGCATTCAAAGGATCATACACCATGATCAGGTGTATGCAAGGGATGCAAGAATGATTCAATATCTGCAAATCAATCAACATGATATGCCACATTAGCAAAATGAAGGATAAAAGTTATATTATCCTCTCAATAGATGCAGAAAAAATATTTGAAAACATTCCACATTCATTTATGATAAAATCTCAAAGTGGGATAGAGAGAATGTATCTGAATATAATAAAGGTGATACGTGACTAACCCACAGCTAACATCATACTTAGTGGTGATAAAGGTGAAAGCTTTTCTCTAAGATCAGGAACAAGATAAGGGTACCCATTCTTGTCACCTTATTCAACATAGTAATGGAAGTCCTAGCCACAGCAATTAGCCATGTAAAAGAACTAAAAGGCATCCAGATTGGAAAGGAAGAAGCAAAAACTATAATTATTTGCAGATAACATAATACTATATATAGAAAACTCTAAAGATTCTACTAAAAAACTGTTAGAATTCATAAATGCATTCAGTAATGTTGCAGGATAGAAAACCAGTATACAGAAATCTATTGTGTTTGTATACACTGAGAAACTATCAGAAAATATACTGAGAAAACATCCCCATTTACAATTGCATCAAAAGGATGAAATACCTAGGAATAAATTTATGTAAAGAAAGGAAAATCTGCACACTGAAATACAGAACTGATGAAAGAAATTGAAGAAGAGAAATAAATGGAAAGATATTCCATGCTTATAGATGGAAAGAATTAATATTATTTTAGTGCTCCCTAAAGCAATCTAGAGATTACATGCAATCTCTATCAAATCCCAGCAGCATTTTTCACAGAACTGGATCAGATAATTCGAAAATTTGTAGGAACCACAAAAGACCACAAATAGCCAAAGCAAACTTGAGAAAGCAAAGCTGGAGGCCTCACACTTTTTGACTTCAAACTATACTATAAAGTTCTAGTAATCAAAACAGCATGGTATTGGCAGAAAAACAGACAAGTAGATCAATGGAACAGAATAAGGAGCCCAGAAATAAACCCGCAAATATATGATCAGTTAATTTACAACAAAGGAGCCAAGAATATAAAATGGGAAAAAAGTAGTCTCTTCAATAAATGATGTTGGGAAAACTGGACAGCCACATTCAAAAGAATAAAACTCCGGACCACTATTTTATACCATACACAAAAATTAACTCATAAAGGAAGAGCTGAGTGTAGGACCTGAAATAAGAATTCCTAGAAGAAAACATAGGCAGTTGTCAGTTTGTAACCCTCTAAGGAGCCTATTGAGTGTAATCTGAAACTGGCCTCTGTACTCAGAGGAGCAGGAGAGAAAGAGCCAGGGCACTCCAGGTTGGTAGGTGTCAGTTTTAATAAGTAAAAGGAACTTTCACTTAAGGCTTGTCTTGGGTGGCAGCAAGACAAATGGATCTCCATGTCCGCCCACGAAATCTTAAAAGTTTATAAAGAGACATTACGTGGGTTCAGCCAAGTAATCTGTGCAGGTGTTCCCGACACCACATCATTATCTCAAGGCTTTGCCCTTGGAGCAGCTTCTGGTAGTGGAAAGGCAAGAAGAACCTGCATTTCAAGGGCAGAGTTTAGGAGCCTTTGATTGCCCTGGGGTCCAGCTCAGAGGTTAGCTGGTGGTCGCATCTCTTCTTTTCTTTTCTTCTCTTTTCTTTTCTTTTCTCTTCTCTTTTCTTTTCTTTAATACACACACATACACACACACATATACATACATGTATATATACATGTATGTATATGTGTGTGTATATGAAATTTATTGTCAAATTGGTTTCCATACAACACCCAGTGCTCATCTCAACAGGTGCCCTCCTCAATGCCCATCACCCACTTTCCCCTCCCTCCCACCCCTCATCAAACCTCAGTTTATTCTGTTTTTAACAGTCTCTTATGGTTTGCCTCCTTCCCTCTCTGTAACTTTTTTTTCCCCCTTCCCCTCTCCCATGGTCTTCTGTTAAGTGTTTCAGGATCCACAGAAGAGTGAAACCATATGGTATCTTTCTCTGTATGACTTATTTCACTTAACATAATACTCTCCAGTCCCATCCACATTGGTATAAAAGGCCATATTTCATTCTTTCTCATTGCCAAGTAGTATTCCATTGTATATATAAACCACAACTTCTTTATCCATTCATCAGTTGATGGACATTTAGGCTCTGTCCATAATTTGGCTATTGTTGAAAGTGCTGCTATAAACATTGGGGTACAAGTGCCCCTATGCATCAGCATTCCTGTAGCCCTTGGGTAAATTCCTAGCAGTGCTATTACTGGGTCATAGGGTAGATCTGTTTTTAATTTTTTGAGGAACCTCCCACTGTTTTCCAGAGCGGCTGCACCAGTTTGCATTCCCACCAACAGTGCAAGAGGGTTCCCATTTCTCCACATCTTCGCCAGCATCTGTAGTCTCCCGAATTGTTCATTTTAGCCACTCTGACTGGCGTGATGTGAGATCTCAGTGTGGTTTTGATTTGTATTTCCCTGAGGAGGAGTGACGTTGAGCATCTTTTCATGTGCCCGTTGGCCATCTGGTTGTCTTCTTTGGAGAAGTGTCTATTCATGTCTTCTGCCCATTCCTTCACAGGATTATTTGTTTTTCAGGTGTGGAGTTTGCTGAGTTCTTTATAGATTTTGGATACTAGCCCTTTGTCCTATATGTCATTTGCAAATATCTTTTCTCAATCTGTCAGTTGCCTTTTAGTTTGTGGATTGTTTCCTTTGCAGTGCAGAAGCTTTTTATCTTCATGAGGTCCCAATAGTTTATTTTTGCTTTTAATTCCTTTGCCTTTGGAGATGTGTCAAGTAAGAAATTGCTGCGGCTGCAGTCAGAGAGGTTTTTTTTCCTGCTGTCTCCTCTAGGGTTTTGATGGTTTCCTGTCTCACATTCAGGTCCTTCATCCATTTTGACTTTATTTTTGTGAATGATGTAAGAAAATGGTCTAGTTTTATTCTTCTGAATGTTGCTGTCCAGTTCTCCCAGCACCATTTTTTAAAGAGATTGTCTATTTTTCCATTGAATATTCTTTAAAGCATTTGAAAAAAATCAGCATCTGTTCTTAATAAAAACCCTCGAGAAAGTCAGGATAAAAGGAACATACTTAAACATAATAAAATCCATTTATGAAAAGCCCACAGGTAATATCATCCTCAATAGGGAAAACTGAGAGCTTTCCCTCTGAGATCAGGAAAATGACAGGGATGTCCACTCTCACCACTGTTGTTTAACATAGTGTTGGAAGTCCTAGCATCAGCAGTCAGACACCAAAAGGAAATCAAAGACATCAAAATTGGCAGATGAAGTTAAGCTTTCACTTTTTGCAGGTGACATGATACTATACATGGAAAACCTGATAGACTCCACCAAAAGTCTACTAGAACTGATACATGAATTCAGCAAAGTCACAGGATACAAAATTAATGTACAGAAATCAGTTGCATTCTTATACACTAATAATTAAGCAACAGAAAAACAAATAAAGAAACTGATCCCATTCACAATTGCACCAAGCATCATAAAATACCTAGGAATAAACCTAACCAAAGATGTAAAAGATCTGTATGCTGAAAACTATAGAAAGCTTATGAAGGAAATTGAAGAAGATGCAAAGAAATGGAAAAACATTCCCTGCTCATGGATTGGAAGAATAAATATTGTTAAAATGTCAATACTACCCAAAGCTGTCTACACATTCAGTATAATCCAAATCAAAATTGCACCAACATTCTTCTCGAAGCTAGAACAAATAATCTTAAAATTTGTATGGAACCACAAAAGGCCTCAAATAGCCAAAATAATTTTGCAGAAGAAGACCAAAGCAGGAGGCATCACAATCCCAGCCTTTAGCCTCTACTACAAAGCTGTAATCATCAAGACAGCATGGTATTGGCACAAAAACAGACACATAGACCGAAGGAATAGAATAGAGACTCCAGAATTGGACCCACAAAAGTATAGACAACTAATCTTTGACAAAGCAGGAAAGAATATCCAATGGTCACATCTTTTCAGTGTTCTTCCCCAATAGTCCATCTCTCTTGACCAGCTTTCACAATCTCATGTGCCCTCTTGTGCAATGGGCCTTAAGTGGTCAGTAGTGGGTTTTATTAGCATTGCAGCACCTCTTTGGTGGCTGGCTGGCTGCTTTGTAGCCTAATGCAACAGTTACAGTACAGGGACATATAAAGGAAACATAGATTAATACAATGATTTCAAAATCAGTGACAACTGTTTTTTTTATAAGAGCCCATGATCTTAGCCACTGACTGATTTATTAGGTATCCTAAGCTGGGAATTGGATTATTAGGGGCATTCACTTGTGTTTCATGTGATTTAATAAAGAAGATACATTAACAGATTCATTAGGTGTGAACATACAACATTATGTTTGGATAATGGCACAGATACCTCTTTGTGAGGCGTAATAATGTCTATTGCCATTTTTTTTTTTTTGGACAGTAAAATAGTAAGGACAGGTTTTATTGTTATGATTGAATGCTTGCTGAGTGAATTTATTAAGGGCTTCACATTTGCTGTAATGCCTTCTAAGCCACTGGAGGGAACAAAGACAGTGGCAAAATGGTTAGATCAGTGGAAAAACTGAACATTTCTTCTGACTTTGAGAAGAGGGAGGTTAGCACCTTTAGAAACTTGACTTGGTTGTATATACCATTGTCCTAGACTCTGGGTCTGGTGTTCTCTCTTGTCCAGCAGGAGAGCGGGATGCAGGGTTAAAAATGTGAGAGAGGCTAACATCCGGGAGGAGACAAGAGCCCTGATTTTTATTAGGATCAGAAGGTGTGCATGATGGGTGTGCACAGAGAGACAATGAAACCGTGAACATTAACTCATGGCTGTGGGGAGAAGGGGGTTGTAGAGATATGCGGTGTTAGGGGTTTGGGTCAATACAAAACAAGATTCTGGTGCTGGGTGGAAGGTTGTTTACAGCAAACATGAGGCTGGACCTAAACTGGCCTAGGGAACAAGAAAGAGCTAAACTGGCCTAGGGGACAAGAAAGATAGAGCATGCTATCTCAGTGTCAACAAGGCACCCTTTTTTGCTAATTAGCTCTGCTCTGAGCAACTTAGCCCCACTGTGGTCTGTAGCTCTATTTACCTGTTTACCTAATTTGGTCCTTCCTTCCTGTGAAAGCAGCTTTCTGCTATTGTCCTATACCTTTGTCCTATACTGGGGGCCTTTGCCCTGTTTGTCAAATCTTATTTACCTAATCTTGTTTACCCAAACTTAGGTGTGTTCATCCTATGGCTTTTTAATTCTTTATGCCTTGTTAATCCATCAATGCAGACTCAGGAAATTCCTAAGCTTATTCCTCACATACCATAAATGTTGGACAGGGGAAGCAGTTCTGTCAGGTGTAAAGAGCTGAACTGGGGTCAGGATATGCCATTATCAGGACCCCCATTTACTCCCTTCTTTCAGTGGTGCATGTTTCGTTTCAGTTATAGTGTATTTTAACAGCTCTGGCATGTAGCAGGACAAGAGGATGTTAGTAGAAGTTGAGTAATTCTTCACCCCGGGGTGTGAAGTAAGTCACCTATCTCATAGGACATTGCATTGTAAATTCTGGTAGATAATTTATTTTCCAGGAATGATGGGGCTTGGTGTTTTCCACAGCATAGTGTGTTGATCCACTGTGAGATTTGGGGCAATGGCTGTTTCCCAAAGCTTCTATATCTTTACATATCAGGTGCCTAGGCAGGGATCTCTAGTCTGATATGTGGGGCAATAGGCCCTACTGGTTGGTCACTTAAATATTTTAAAGCCTAGGACAGTATTTTAGATTGGTTGGTCAGGGTGGTCTTGCCTGTTAAGTATCTAATTTGCTGTTTTAATATTCCATTTTCCTTTCTACCAACCCTGCTGTTTGTTGGTTATAGGGAAGATGGAACCTTTGTTTAATGTCATATTTTATTGTTCAGTCTTGCACATCATGGCCTTTGAAATGTGACTTCTGATTGTTATGTGTTTGGTGAAGGTATTAATACATGGTACTCAATTTTTTTTTTTTTTTATAATCTCCTAATCATGGCAGCCTGGTTTACATGGTGGCAGGGAAAAGCTTGGGTTAGGCCAGATGCAGTGTCTACATAAACCAAGGCATATTTACAACCCTCACTCAAAGGAGGGCAATATAGTCAATTTTCCAGTTTCTCACAGGTTGCGAACTCCGGTGGATGGCCCAAGTCTTTTGGCAGTTGCCTTGGGTTTGTTTGGAACACACAACATGCTCTTCTTTCTTTAACCAAGTCACTGGACTCTGAGGATAGTCTCTGGCATCCTTGACAGTATGCTATCATACTTGGGCATTTTGGGAGCCACTCTTTTTATGTACCCAATCTGCTATCACTACTGAAAAGGTCAGTAGCTAAGGCTTAATCCCGAGCTGGGGCATCAGCTTCTTGATTGCCAAGGGGTGTCTGTGTCTTAAGAGCTAGGGCATGAAAAACAGTGAGAATCACTTCAGGCTCTTGCAGATGGACCCAAATGTCATTTTATATATATCTTGACCCCACAAGGACTTTTTAATGGTCATCTGCCCCTCAGCTTCCCATTGTTCAGGCCTTAAATTTAATCCCTGTAGAATAGCCTAATTAACAGTACAAAGGGCTAATTGCCAGGGCTCATGAGTGATCAGCAGCCAAGACCACTCTGAGCTAAGTGCACTGGCTGCTGTCCTGACTGCTATGTGAGAGGCTTTACCTGGAGGAGCACTGTGTACATTGCTAGGAGCTACTGCTCTATAGGGTATATTGGGGCTTTACCCACTTCTGGAGCTGGAACCAAAATCCCAGGGCCATCCTCCCCTTTTGTTATCTCTGCCATCGTTTGGAGTCATGGACATATCTAACTCAAATGGTAGTGCTGCGTAGGAGATGCCCAGGGTTTTAATCTGTTTTATTAGTATTTTTGCCTTCTCAAGAGGCAGCTTGCTGCTGTGGTTCCCAGTCCCATATGTGTCCATTCTTTACTAGGCAGCATAAGGAATGGGGAGTACTATGCCAGGTGCAGATTAAATGTCTTCCAAACCCCCAAAATCCCCATGAAGGATTACACCTCTTTTACATTCTTAGGGGTTGGTTAGGCTTGCACCTTTTCAGTTACAGATTTATATGGGTATTAGCTGACCAGATGACACCCAAAACTTTATGGCAGTGTCTGGGCCTTAAATTTTCTTCGGGTTCATTGCCCATCTTCTTCCTCACAGATGTTCCTGAGCAAAGCCTGCAGGTGTCCTGCAGCAGAGGTAAATCTTTACATGTTAACATGATATTATCAATGTAATGGACCCATTTTGCTGATGGGAGAAGGAAAACAGCAATAGGTCCCCAGCTACCACCATCCTATGACATACTTTGTGGCTATGCATGTAGCCTTGGGGGAACACTTGAAAGGTTCATTATTATCTCCAAAATGAAGGTTTAATCTTAGTTATCAGAAACCTGTCAAAGTCTTTTCCATGAGTTTTCTTGAAGATGAAGCACTTTTGTAGGAACATTTTTTGCAAAGCATCAGAGCAAAACAGCAACTACAAATGACAGAAGACTTAAAAATGGCCATTTGGTTTGATGAGAGTTCATCATAATGCAGTTGATGAGAGAACTATAGCAGTCTGTGTTATTTTTTTCTGGCAGTGTTTTGGTTATCTCCAGGGGTGTTGATGTTTCAAAGACATGATAAGATTTATAAACTTCAAGGGACAAGGAAAGATGTTAAGTTTTTTCCTAGGAGTTTTGGGGCAATTACTATTTAAGATTAGGGGTGAGATGGTATGGGACATTTTATCTGTTTCCTCACCAATTACCACAACATCCTCTTCTTCATTTTCATCATTTTCTCCAAGTTTCCACCTCTTAGCATCCTAATCAGGCTCTGTTGTAAGTTCTCATATCTTAACACATGGCAGCTTGCACCCTCCTTGCTTTGCAAAAAGCACACTAAAGTATTTAATTTATTATTCTGCTCTTCCATCTTGTCTGCCAGCCCCAGAGCTAGCAGAGTGGTGGACACTTGTATGTCCATTTCTAACCTCAGCTCTACTAACTTTCTAACTTGAGCTTCAGCCTTTAGTTGGGCATTGGTAGCTAGCTGAACCACTCACAGTAGAGACCCACTGTGGCAACCACGTGTTTCCCTTCTCTGCCTCAATGTGGTATGTGCATTTCCTCCAACAAGAACATTACACTGGGTGGCATTTTCTGGGTATCCCCATACTCACGCAGTAGTCCACAAGTATCTACCATATAGGCACCTTCCTCCCACAGAAGTTGATGGCTGATTTGGTATATTTACTGCAGATGCCTCATTCCCAAGGCCCATTTCTTTGGTCTCCTGTCTGGCTTGCCAATTGCCAGTTCATAACCTTCTTGGGAGCTTCTTGGATTTAATCTGAAACTGGCCCATATAACCCAGAGGGCAGAGAAAGACCAAAGAAAGAGGTAGGCCACTCTAGGTTGGTAGGTGGCAATTTTAATAAGCAAACAAAATTTACACATGAGGCTTGTCTTGGGTGGCAGCAAGACAAATGGATCTTTGTGCCTGCCCGCCAAATCTTAAAAGTTTATAAAGAAGCCTTAACTGTCTTCACTCAAGTATACTGTGCAGATGTTCTCAATACCACATCATCGTCTCAAGGCTTTGTCCTTGGAATAGCCTCTGGGAGTGGGAACCCATATTCCAAGGATATGGAAGAAGGTGAGGACTCTCCAATCGCCTGGGGTCCAGCTCACAGGTCAACTGGCATTCACATCTTTTTGATGACTTTCCCACATTGATAAGGTCCTTGGCATTTGTCTTAGTGAATTTTTTTGTAAATCTGGGTCTATAGGGAAGGGAGACAAAAGCAAAAATAAGCAAATAGGACTACATCTTATAAAGCTACTGCACAGTGAAGGAAAACATTAGTAAAACAAAAAGGCAACCCACTAAATGGGAAAAGATATTTATAAATTATACATCCACTAAGGGGTTAATATCAAAAATATATAGGGGCGCCTGGGTGGCGCAGTCGGTTAAGCGTCCGACTTCAGCCAGGTCACGATCTCGCGGTCCGTGAGTTCGAGCCCCGCGTCAGGCTCTGGGCTGACAGCTCGGAGCCTGGAGCCTGTTTCCGATTCTGTGTCTCCCTCTCTCTCTGCCCCTCCCCCGTTCATGCTCTGTCTCTCTCTGTCCCAAAAATAAATAAAAAAAAAAAACGTTGGAAAAAAAAAAATATATATAAAGAAGTCATATAACTCAACAATAAAAAATCAACCCAAATAAAAACTGGGCAGAGGAACTAAATAAACATTTTTTCTAAAGAAGACATATATATGGCCAACAATCACATGAAAACATGTTCAACATCACTAATTATCAGGTAAATGCAAATGAAAACTGCAATGAGATATCATCTCAAACCTAGTAGAATGGGTGTTATCAGAAAGACAAACAATAATAAGTGTTGGAGAAGATGTGGAGGAAAGGGTACTCTCATACATTATTGGTGGGAATGTAAATTGGTGTAGCCACTATGGAAAGCAATATGGATATTTGTCAAAAAATTAAAAATAGAACTACCATATGATCTAAATAGTCCACTTCTGAGTATTTATTTAATTTTTTTTAATGTTTATTTAATTTTGAGAGAGAGAGAGAGACAGAGTGCAAACAGGGGAGGGGCAGAAAGAGAGGGAGACACAGAATCTGAAACAGACTCCAGGCTCTGAGCTGTAAGCACAGAGCCCCATGTGGGGCTCGAACCCATGAACCACAAACAAGATCATGACCTGAGCCGAAGTTGGGCGCTTAACCGACTAAGCCACCCAGACGCCCCAGTTCTGAGTATTTATTGATGAATATAAAAACACTAATCAAGAAGATATATGCACCCCTATGTTCATTGCAGCATTATCTATAGTAGCCAGAAAGTGCAAACAACCTAAGTGTCCATCCATGGATGAATGGATAAAGATGTGTTGTACATGCACGCACACCCACACCACATACACACACACACTAGAATACCACTCAGCCACATATAAGGAAATCTTGCCATTTGCGACAAATGGATGGACCTTGAGGATATTATGCTAAGTTAAAAATCTGATGGAGTAAGGCAAATAACATGATTTCAGTATATGTGAATTCTAAAGTAACAAAACAAAGGAACAAACAAAACTAAACAAAAATAAACTCATAGATACAGAGTTTGGTGGTTACCAGAGGGAAAAGGGTGTTGGGGGATGGGTGACAGTGCTCAAATGTATGTTGATGGATGGTAACTAGATTTATGGTGGTGATCACTTTGTAGTATATATAAATATCAAGTTATAATATTGTACAGCTGAAACTTATATGATGCTATATGCCAATTTACACCAAAAAAATAAGCAAAAGACATATTAAGTATATCTTAGGAAAAATTAATTTACTAATTTAGCCTTTCGATTTTAGTATGATTGTTGCAGATTGCTATCAAAGACAACTGAAATCTAATCCTACTCAGTTATCAATAACAGCAGGGAACAGCTTTATCCGTGGGTGACAGCCATTGATGACTGGCACTTGTCCACTCAAGCTATTTCCACTTTCCTTTTCAGGAAGCTTGGAACCAGTACTGTTTTTTCATATACCTATGTATCTTTCATCTCTAACTCCTCTTTCTTTCATTACCTTTTTCTCTAGATAATTATTTCCTGTGGTATATGGGAATACTTGTTTTTCAGCTTACTGTGTATCTCATGTACCTCATTGTCAAAGCGATATAGTCAGCAATTGAAAGCACTCAGCTTTGCAATTCTTAAGGTTACTATTCTTAGTACTGTTGACCTTTCATTTGGAATAGTATTAGTGCACATCAATAAAACACGCACAATTTCCCTGAATGATGACTTTTAGGAAAAGATACTTTGTGAGTTACAAAATCAATCATGTTCCTGAAATTTGTAGTAAAAGAGACACTAGAAACCTTCTCCTTCAGCTTTTAGAAACAACCTCCTGATTTTGTCCCATCCCATAAACATAATTGAACAGTTACTTATAAACAGTTACTGAGCCAAGGTGAGCTCTTACCTTGCTGTAACTTACTCCTAGATGCTAAAGTCCTAGAATATTACTCAAATTATGAAAGAGAAAAACTTAAGAAATCCATAAAGATCACAATCTGAGACTATCCAGTGGGAGAAATACATTTGTACTAGAGTATACAAAGGAGGCATCTTTATAATTACCATCTAAGTAGGTTGTATATACAAATGCAGTCAGGTTTATTGGGAGCTGAGTGAGAAGGAGGTAGTAAAAACAATGGGCAAGAATTCAGTGGGGATGAGATGAAGAAAAATTGATTATTAGAGTTTTGTGGAGTTTTTTTTTATAGTGGTCCAGCTAAGAGAAAGTCAGGAAATCTAAATTCTCCCTGTTGAAGTCAGTGGCTGTTGTTAGTCATTTTTTTTTTGAAGCCAGTGGCTGTTGTTGGTCATTGAAAATAAGATGTCCTTTCAGAACATCTAATACCAGTTATTGCAAAAGGCAGTGAGATAAACAGAGATTTATCTGTTGTCAGATAAATACAGTGAAATCATAGAGCAGTATGAATCATGGCTACCTCTGAACATATGAAGACAAGTTTAATAATTTTTAAAAATTAAAAGTAATTAAATATAAAGACATTTAATATCTGAGCTTTTTATTAAAAATTCAAATGCAGTTAAGCCACTGAGGGGTTTGTGAAAATGTGCTCAACGTTTGAGGGTACATTTTAGCTTTACTATCAAGGAATAAAGAGAAGGAAAATGCACATTCTGGCTTACACTTTAATCTTCTCATCACTACAATACACATTATATCATAAAAGTATAACTTAGTCATTATAAAAGAAGACGCAAGCAGAAGTATATATAGTACCTACAGGCAGATGAATCCTTTGTAAAATAATTGAATGAACCATGTGAGAAACAGGAAATGGCTGATTTATTTTCTGAAATTAAAAAAAATTTAAGAGGGAGATTTAGTTAACTATTAAATCAGCTATTTTAAGGTGGAATTTTAGGTTAGTGTGCTGTCTTATTTTGGGAGACATAATAAACTAGTATCTATTCAAAACTGTCTCTTGAGATTATGATTTAGAAACAGCTTTTGCTTTTGTCTGGTTTGTCTCAAATTACTGCTAGTAAGTATTCCTCCTCAGTTAATGCATTGGTTTAGCCTTCATTAATTTTTTAAAAGAAAATTGTTTTTTTTTTTCCCAAGAAAATCATAGCATTGAAAATTCTACTTCATGATGCTTTTGTATGTGAATTTGAAGGGGAGCATACTTTATTCATTTTACAAATAAATTAACTCTAACCAAAAATCTGTTGTTTTATGTCTTAGGACAAAGTTGTTGCTGTTCAGTTCTGTAACAATGGAGACAGGTAACTATGTAGTGCATATCTGTGTAAACAGAGTTTTGATATATTTTACCTCTATTCCTTCAGAAGTAGCACCCTCTGCTATAATAATTTATTTCTGTTTAGTTTCATAAGATGAAAACCCTTGTCTATTTTTGATGACATTGTTACCCCATCTCTTTTAAACAGCTGTCCAAGTAGTAGCCATACTTAATCAGTCCTTCCTTTCTGACTGGCTTCTTTTTTGTTTATTTTATTTTTTCCATTTCTGTTATCACTCACCTCAGTCAAGGATTCTATTATTTGACACATTACTTTCAGTTTTCTTCTCCTTTCTAAATATATCCTGTCCATTTCTGCCAGATCCACATTGCTCTGTTCAGAAATCTTTACTGTTTTCTCTTTGTCTGTAGAATAGAATTCAAATGTCTTAGCCTCAAATTCTGAACTTTCTATAACTTGACTTAGACCTTACATTCTTTACTCATTTACTATTCCCATATAAATATTTACATCTAGCCTAATTGACTTAACCATTGCTTCTGTTACATTCCACATCTATACCTGTATATTTCTGTCTGTCTTTGTCTATTCTCTCATTCATTTCTTTGCTTATGCTTTACTGCACACCATTCTTACCCAGAAATATCATCCCCTACTTCCCCTCACTCTTTCTCTTCGCTCCTACAGCCTCCCTCTCCCTTTCCCTATCCTTCACTCTATTTTTCTTCTCCCTCCAGTCCCTTTCTCTTCTTGCCTAAGTCCTATCTTCCTTTTAAGGTTCATGCTCTACCTGAAGCCTTTTCTGACTGCTCCAGATTTTAGCCATATGGTCTTCCTCTGAAAATCTGTATTACTTATCTCTACTACTCATATGATGCATATTTTCTGTGTCTGAAACTCAGAAATTATATACAGGTATTTGTACATGCTCTCAAATATTTGATACCAAAAATATGATTATCTTTTGCCCTAGTCTAAAAATTGACCTAGAATAGATTTAAAAATGTAACTACTTAACATAAATTTGTATCCATATATTTCTATAAGGACTGTATGTGGATGACCATGTTTTATTTTTATTTTATTTTTATTTTTTAATTTTTTGACCATGTTTTATTTGTAAATATTTTTTCAGACAGTGGGTGATTACTATGATGAATTTGTTCATCTTTATTAAATGTGAGAGTAAAATAATGATGGTCCACATAGAGTGAAGTTTATATTAGGAATGAAAAAAACCTTCAAATAATTTTTTGGGGTTGGCTTATTGCAGTATACTGAGTTATACATTTGAAGGTTTGTATAGCTATGATTCTTTCATGCTAGAGGAAACTGAAGTTTTTAATTCTTTGCCTTTTCCTTAAAGGACAAACATTATTTTATCTTTATTAGTTATGTGGACAATAAACAAAAGTTGTCCAATTTTATTTTAAAAATAATTAAAGATACAGTTTAGAATAAAAGTAACATTTTTTTCTTTCACAATGACAGGTTAATGAAGAATGTTAGCACCCAATATTGCCAAGGGTTTAGGGAAAATGGGCACTCAGTCTCCCACAACTTTTGATGAGATTGTAAATTGTTAAAAAAATTTTTTCAGGGAAATAATTTGTCAAAAACTTTAAAAATGTTTCTACCATTTGATTCAGCAAAGATATGTATAAGATTGTATAAAATATGTATAGAGATATTCATTACAAGCTTATTTATTATGGTGACAAATGGAAGTAGTATAAATATTTATCATTAGGGACTGATTAAATTAAATTGATACATCCATATAGTTGAACTCTTATTAAAAGTGATGGTAGTTTTATATTTGTAAACCTATAAATGTGTCTATGAAATAACACTTAAGTTGGGGAAAAACATAAAATATTATATGTAGTACAATTCTGTTTCCTATGGGGGAAATATATGTGTTTATGTATGCCTGTAATAGAGTCTAGAAGAATAGAAATGAAAGTATGAACAATGATAGAGTTATGGGTGTATGAATGAATATATTTTTGTAAGTTTCATTGAGATTTAATGCATATAACATAATTTCAGTGGTTTTTAGTGTATTCACAGGGTTGTATAACCTTTACCACCATCAATTTTAGAACATTTTTAGCACCCCCAAAATTCCCATACCCTTTAGTTATCATTCCCCAACCTCTTTACACCCCCACCCTTAACTCTGGGCAACCATTAATCCACTTCTTATCTTTATAGATTTTTCTATTCTGGAAATTTTATATAAGTTGAATTATACAATATGTAATCTTTGGTGACTGACTTCTTTGACTTAGCTTAATGTTTTCAAGATTCAACCATGTTGCAACATGTATCATTATTTCATTTATTTTTATTGCTGAATACTATTTGATTGTATGGATACCAGTTTGTTTATCTCTTTATTAGTTGACGGACATTTGGGTTGTTTCCACTTTTTGGCTTATGATGAATAATGCCATAGATATTCATGTACAAGTTTTTATGTGGACTTATGTGTCATTTCTCTTGGATTTTTACCTGGGAGTAGAATTGTTGAGTTATATGGTGACTGTGTTTATCATTTTGAGGAACTGCCAAATTGTTTTCCAAAGTGTATCATTTTCATTCCTGCTAGGAGTGTATGGGGATGAATGTATTACTTTCATAATTAGAAAAAAAGGATTTCTATTTTGGAAGAATATAATAAAGGTATTTTAACTGTTTCTTTGCAGTTTAAGATTTGTTAGTGGAAGTAGAGATGGAACAGCAAGAATTTGGCAATATCAGCAACAAGAATGGAAGAGTATAGTGCTAGATATGGCTACTAAAATGACTGGGTAAGATTGGATGTTAGATATTTCAGTAGTTCTCATATGGTTATAGTATCTGTTACATTAATGAATTATATCTAATAATGAAAATATCTTTTTAGATTAGTAAATAGTTAGGAGTTAACTGATGGACCTGAAATTTACATCTGTATTTAGTCTCTAAGTAAATTATCTTTTGCTGTTGATTGACAGACTGGATGATAGGAACATTGCTGAGTCATTCAAAATTCTGGTCCCTTGTAACCCAAAGATCTCTGCTCTACTAATGCCCAGAGTTATTTTCTGCCTTAATTTTCTATAGGTAATTTTTATATCTATCTATACTACTTTCTACTTTGAGGGTTGTCCCTATTAAATGTCAACATTTATTTATGTAATTAATATAAAAATTATTAATTAAATCATAAATTTAACTGTCTTACTGAGGATACCTTTATAATGTTTGATATGATTAACATTCCCACTGGACATTATAAATACACTTAATCAGCATTCTGTTTAATCATCTTCCCTGTTGATTGGAAGATACATAATTACCTCTTTAGAACATTACAGTTTCTATATGGTATAACTCTGAAATTAACTGTCTTCCCATTAATAACAATATAGAACTGACATTGTAGTTATAGCCAGCTATTCATGTCATATTCAGTTAAATCAAAAGTTAATGAATTTTTTTGCTGCTTTTTAATAAGGCCTATTAGTTTCAAACATTTATTATTTAAGGTAATAAAATGTCCATTATATTTTTCTTCATATTTTCTGGTAGGCAACATGACTTTGTATTTCGTTTTTCAAGGAATTTGTAGATGTTTTTTTCTAGTTTCACTTTTGTTTTGTCCTTGTGTAACTAACTACAATTTTTTTGTCATTTTGTGTCTTTTTTTCCCTAAAATAAGCTTTTTTTCCCCTAAAATAAGCCTAAATATTGCCCTATTTAAATGCTTTTATTATTTTATTTTGTGAATACTTAAAAGTATTTTTAGGTTAGGATTTTTAAACTAAAATTTTGCAAGCTCCTGGAGAGATTTTTTTTCATAATTTGCTATTTTAGATGTACCTTTGTTAATAATTTACAATGTATGAATATTGAAAATTATTTTACATAGGAATAATTTGCCATCTGGAGAAGACAAGGTCACTAAACTTAAAGTGACTATGGTAGCCTGGGATCGCTATGACACCACAGTTATTACTGCAGTGAACAATTTCCTTTTGAAAGTATGGAATTCTGTCACAGGGCAACTTCTTCATACTTTATCTGTAAGTATTCTTGGAATAATTACAATGATCAAAAGGGCGTTATTCTAGAAGACAGGAAATTTAAGTTTTAGTTTACTTTCTGTGACTATCAGGGAAGCAATTATTTCAGCCACCTCTGCAAAATAAGGATGGCACATGGTATAGCTGCTAAAAGCAGATATAAAAACTTTTCAAGATCCTTTTGACATCTTATAATTATTTTGTTAAATGCAGTCAAAGATACGTGAGTTATTTTGCTTTTAGTATGAGTTGGGATTTTTGTTGTTACTATTTTAGGGGTAGAGCCTACTTTATTTTGACAAGGGTATCCTTTATATTTTACCTTCAGGGTTTAGTTTATGCAAGAAGTAGAGGTAAGAGGAAGAAGTAGGAGGGAAAAGGTGGCTTTGCCTCTTTTAAAAAATGTATTTGTTGTTGTAAAAGGCTACAATATTTGTGACATGAAAAGTTGATGGGATTAATAGCAGAAATCACATGGGCAGGCTTGTTGGTTTATCGTGTACACTTCAGGTTAAATGCCACTTAAAAGCTTTTTTCCTATCTGCTTCAATTATCGGTTCATAAATACTTTAAGGACAAAGGCCAAGTGATTCCCATATGATGTACAAAGTAGTAAATGATAGGGACTAGAATCTAATTCTTGTGACTCACTTTGCTTTGTAGTATACCATGGTTATCATCTTTATTTGACTCCTATTTGAGATAATCTTATCTATTGTAAGGTAATAATATAATAATATTATCCATAATATTGTATATATCTGAGGTTTCTAAAGAATTTGTTTAATTTAGGGAGGATTTCCATATGACTCCAAATTCTCTTTTCTAAATAAAACCCTAAAACTGTGTCAGTGGAGTTTTAGATTCTTTTTTTTTTAATGTTTAACCAATTCTTTACCCCTTTTGCTTTTCCCTATTCCCTGATACAAGTTTCTGTTAATACGTGTAGAAAAATGTATATTGTTTTCTTATTGAGAAATGTTTGTCTATGCAGCATGATCCAATAGAAATATAATGTGAGCCACATATGTAATATTAATTTTTCTAGTAGCTGCAACAGAAAAAGTAAAGCACAAAAGGTGAAATTAATTTTAATACCATATTTTATTTAACCTAGTAGATCCAAAATAGTAGCATTTCAACATGTAATTAATATAAAAATTATTAATTAAATATTTTACATTTAAAAATACTAAATATTTGGGGGCTTCTGGGTGGCTCCATCAGTTAGGCCTCCAACTCTTTTTTTTTTTTTTTTTTTTTTTTTAACGTTTATTTATTTTTGAGACAGAGAGAGACAGAGCATGAACGGGGGAGGGTCAGAGAGAGAGGGAGACACAGAATCTGAAACAGGCTCTGGGCTCTGAGCTGTCAGCACAGAGCCCGATGCGGGGCTCGAACTCACAGACCGCAAGATCGTGACCTGAGCCAAAGTCGGCTGCTCAACCGACTGAACCACCCAGGCGCCCCAGGCCTCCAACTCTTGATTTGGGCTCAGGTCATGATCTCATGGTCATGAGATCAACCCCATGTCAGGGTCTGCATTGAGCATGGAGCCTGTTTGGGATTCTCTCTCTCTCCCTCTCTGCCTCTCTCTCTCAAAATAAATAAACATTAGAAAACACTAAATCTTTGAAATCTAGTGTTTTATTTTATACTTACAGAACATCTCAATTTGGACTAGCCATATTTCAAATGCTTAATAGCCACATGTGGCTAGTGGCTATAGTATTAGACAGCACAAGTCCATATGTCTAAAATTCCCAATTTCCAAGTTCAGGTTATAGCTACTGGTTTTCAAATCTGTGTAAAATCCTGTCTTAATAAGTACCTTAATTTAGAGTTCTGTTTAATGGTACTCTTCCCATGGGCTCATGGGTCATCTGTCTTCAGTGAATTTTACTGAAAAAAATTTTAGAATGGACTATTTTTATTCCTTGTTACAATCAAATCTGTTTAGTTTTGATATTTATATTTTCTATGTTAAAAATTTATCAGAGTCTGTGGGGCGCCTAGGTGGCTCGGTCGGTTGAGCGTCCGACTTCGGCTCAGGTCGTGATCTTGCAGTCTGTGAGTTTGAACCCCACGTCGGGCTCTGTGCTGACAGCTCAGAGCCTGGAGCCTGCTTTGGATTCTGTCTCCCTCTCTCTGCCCCTCCGCCGCTCATGTTCTCTCTGTCAAAAATAAATAAACATTAAAAAAAAATTTTAAAAATTTATCAGGGTTGGGGTGCCTAGGTGGCTCAGTGGGTTAAGCATTCGACTTCAGCTCAGTGGGTTAAGCATTCGACTTCAGCTCACTGTTTGTGAGTTCGAGCCCTGCATCGGGCTCTGTGCTGACAGCTCAGAGCCTGGAGCCTGCTTCAGATTCTGTGTCTCCCTCTTTGCCTGCCCTTCCCCCACTTGAGCTGTTTCTCTTTCTCTCTCTCTCAAAAATAAATAAATATTAAAATTTTTTTTCTTTAATTTATCAGGGTCTTAATGTGTGGGGTAAAGTTCTTCCATTCTGCAAATACTTGCTGAGCATCTACTATGTGCCAGCAGCTGAGTTAGATGTTACGAATAAATAGTAAATTAAAGAGTCCCTGTCATCCTAGAATTTACAGCCTATTAAGAAAAAAACGACAACAAAAACAAAAAAATTTTAATTAAATAAATGTTAAGAAAGAAAAGTACAAAATACAGTGCAAGTTTCTAATAGGGTGACCAAACCTGGTCTAGGAGGATAAGAGAAAGCTTCTTGAGGAAGTAAAATTTGGGTTAAGATTTGAAAGATATGTAGAAATTACCCAGGTCTCAGCCTAAATGTCACCTCCTTCACAAGGCCTTCCCTGATCAAACAATCTAGAGTAGCCTTCCAATCTTTGTCTTATTCAGTCACCTTTATTTTCATCATGGCATTTATCACTACCTAATATTTACTTATTATATTTTGTTTATTTTCTGTCTCAATATGGTACAGTATCAATAAATATTTGATAAATTATATATGTGAGGAAGTTGGGAGGTCCTTACAGGCAGAGGGTAAAGAACTCAAAGGTCTTGAGGTACAAGGGGGTTGAAAGAAAGCCAATTTTTGGCTAGAGCAAGGAGAGCAGAAAGAGTGTCACCAGATAGGACTGGAGAAATAGACAGGGGCAGACTACTTAAGGTCTTATGGGATCTCTCCTAGACCAATAGGAAACCATTTAAAGGTTTAAAAGCTAAGGAATGACATGTGAATTTTGCTTTTGAAAAATACCTTTATAATTCTGGCAACAGAATAGAAAATAGATTGTAATGGAGATAAGAGTGACTCTGAGTAGACTTTAGGATGGGCCTTGGCCATGATGATAATTTGGATTTGTGTGGCAGTGGTGGAGATAGAAGTATGCCTTAAGGCAGATGATATATCTTAAGACATTACTGAATTTGATTAGGTTTTGTTCCCTATGATCCAGTGACTATGTCCTATCCTAAGGCATGTGACCAAGAAATAAAATCCCCTATTTAAAAGCCTCTCTTTCCCAGTGTACACGGAAATCACTGTAACATTATCATTTGAGTTTAACAAAGTAATTTTATTGTTTACTTTTTAGGGACCTTAGAAAGTTTTGTTATATCAAGTTGATTATTTAGCATATAACAAAGAAGTAATTTTTTAGTAGTCACTGGGAAAAGAGTTTTGGTAAACTTTAAGTTGTGACAATATTTATTGTAATGTGATTTTACCTATACATTTTGAGCCAGTATGCATTTATTTTGCAGTAAGTTATATTTTTTGTCCATAATGGCAATATGGCAATATGGTAGGATGCTCTGTTCCATTTTTTGTACAATGATTTGGGATAAAATGCACATTTTAGGGTCATAAGATATGATGATTTCTAAAAGCTCCTGATGTGTAATATGCTGATGTTTTTCTAAGTGAAATGCAACTTCAGGATGTCATGCATGCTTTTCTAAACTTGGAGCCTATTGTTAATCATGTATTCTTCTTAACAATGATCTGAATCAAGTGTTGGCAAACTATTTTTTTAAGAGGCCAAGTAGTAAGTATTTTAGGCTTTGCAGGCCACATATGGTCTCTGTTGCATATTCTTTGATGTTTTACAGCCTTTTAAATATGTAAAAACCATTCTAATCTCACAGGCTGTGTGTACAAAAATGGCTAGGGGTTAGATTTGGCCGGCAGGCTACAGTTGCAGACTCTTGATCTGAATATGCCGATATTCATTGGTAAGGGAAACATACAGAGAGCATTGGTTTTCAAACCTTTTTTTAAAACAGTAAACCCATTTTTCAGATAGCATATTAATGAAACCTTCAAATATAAAGTAGATAAAGGGCAGAACCCCTATGCTTTTTTTGTTTGAATGTACCACGGGGCCTTCCAAAATACAATTTGAATAATAGGGATAGAATGCTGGATGAAGAACAGTGAAGGTTTGTCTGTTATCTCTGTTGCCGAATTGGGTGTTAGTGAAGAATTCTCTTTGTCCCATTTTCTGTTGGTATTTTAAATAGAAGAGTCATAGAAATATGAATTCTACTTCAGGGGCCTGGTAATAACCTGTAACTGTTTTTGGACTACATTTTAAACACCTTTCTGCATCTTCTGTTGAATACTTTTTGAAATCAGCATGTAAACATATAAGGAACGCTAATAGAACCATTTCTTGTAGTGCCCATGTAGTAAGTGCTGTGGTGTGCATAAATTCATGTGAACCAGGTTGATAGCACACTCCAGAGACCTTTTGGCTGAATAAACCAGATACTCGGTGTTGCTTTTCGTGTTTAATATTGCTTTTATCACAGGGACATGATGATGAAGTATTTGTTTTGGAAGCACATCCATTTGATCAAAGGATTATACTTTCAGCTGGTCATGATGGGAACATTTTTATTTGGGACCTTGACCGGGGGACCAAAATTCGGAATTATTTTAACATGGTAAGGAAAATCTGTGCTTAGTTCATATTATAACGGACATCTCTTATATGCCAGCTTGGTAATTAAAGTGTACTTAGTGCCAAGGAACCTCTTATCATCTGTGTTTAAATCCATACAGTAACTTAGAGAATGTCTCAAGACCTGAGAGTAAGGCCAGTCGAGAATTACACCTTTCAGAATGACTCTGTTAATCATGGCATTAGCATTTTCCAAATTCTTGTGCCCAGCTCTAAACTCTATAAACTCAAATGTAATAAGCTTTTGGAGCTAACACTAGCCAAAATCACAAAAAGGTTAATATTTAAACAATAATCCTAATGTATATATCATAACAGTGACTGTATTGTATCTGCCTCTGGTAAACCCCTTATGGTTTAGTTAGTAATCAGGAAGTTGTCTGGCAAATGTGGAATTGGAGGTATAGTTACTCTTAAGATATATTTCATACAAACCCTGGAAAAATCTGATGAGCTATCTCTTTTCCCAGTAGAATATCCTTCTCTGGTAATGGGAATACTCATATCCTCCATATTTATTGTTCCTCTCTGAAGAATAGCTCTCCGTAAACTTTTCTACATTGTCAACTTTTGAGGCTTTGTATAGTTCTAGACTGTTAATACCCTCTGTCTTTTGTTAGTAAAATTGATTTGTGTGCTTTAATTTTAGGAAGGTTATTTTAAGTTTTACTTGCATTACAATTTGCTGAGGTAGTGTTTTTGTCATTTTGGATGTGTCTTAGTCACTCATTTAGTACTTCTAATATATGACATTGCTGGTAATGTTTGGTGCCATCTAATGCATTTTGATTCTTCCTAACATCTTACAGAGCTTTATTGTTTCAGTAGGATTC
The DNA here is from genome assembly GCF_046562875.1 of Panthera onca. Classification (NCBI taxonomy): domain Eukaryota; kingdom Metazoa; phylum Chordata; class Mammalia; order Carnivora; family Felidae; genus Panthera; species Panthera onca. The sequence continues at coordinate 63,383,511 of NC_138357.1, forward strand.
TGGCTGCAGAATCCAGAGAGTACATTGGAATGTTGGTACATTATAGAATCCAAGATATTAAGAAGCAGAATCTATTGCCTACTTATTATTTGAAAAATCACCTCTTAAAATGACTTAAAGTGACTCCTCTAATTTTCAGATTGAAGGCCAAGGCCATGGTGCAGTGTTTGATTGTAAATTTTCACCAGATGGAAACCATTTTGCCTGCACAGATTCTCATGGGCATTTGCTGCTTTTTGGTTTTGGATGCAGTAAATACTATGAAAAGGTTAGTCTATTTAATTTTTGTTATACACTATAATTTTGGATTATATCATTCATAAATTTTATTTGAAGTCTTCTGGTTAATAAGGGCCATTGTATGTCAACAGATATGAAATCACCAAGTCACTTTTCTTGGTAAAATTTTTCATCACTGCCAGAACATAAGGCTTCACAGTTTGAATCACTATAAAGATATAGGATGATGTAGATATAAAAATTCATTAAGGGGGGGCGCCTGGGTGGCTCAGTCAGTTGAGCGTCCAACTTCGGCTCAGGTCATGATCTCACGGTTCGTGAGTTCGAGCTCCGCATTGGACTCTGTGCTGACAGCTCAGAGCCTGGAGCCTGCTTCAGATTCTCTCTCTCTCTCTCTCTCTCTCTCTCTCTCTCTCTCTCTCTCTCTCCCTCTCCCTCTCTCCCCCTCCCCCGCTCATGCTTGCTCTCTCTCTCTCAAAAATAAACATTAAAAAAATTTAAAAAATAGGGGCTCCTGGGTGGCTCAGTTGGTGAAGCATCCGAGTTCGGCCCAGGTTATGATCTCACGATTTGTGAGTCCGAGCCACGCATCAGGCTCTGTGCTGACAGCTCAGAGCCTGGAGCCTGCTTCAGATTCTGTGTCTCTCTCTCTCTGCCCCTTTCCAGCTCACGCTCGTGCTCTCTCTCTCATTCTCTGTCAAAAATAAATAAAAACTTTAAAAAAATTAAAAAAAAAATTCATTAGGAAATCCTTTTACTTAGAACATATTCTCTGTACTGGCCTTCAGGTGTAATGGGAAAACAAGTTTACCAGATTGCATTCTCTACTTATAAATTGGAAACAAATAGCTGGTGACTAAATGTTCATTTTCTTCCTTGACCACTTTACCTATTATCCATCTTGCTAAAATACTTTGGAAACTAACTTAATTGGTTCTTTATATTTTACTAGCTATGAATTTGGAATAGATTATAGATTCTTGGAGTTGGAAGAGAACTCAGAATCATTGAGTTTAGCTCAATACTTGTATCACCTTTGAGTGTTTTTGATGCATTTGGTATTTACCTGCTTTGCCATTTATATTATACTTAATCGGTTCATATTTGAAAAAAATAAAAATAGTTATAAAGGTTTGTATGATATTTGCAACTTAAATAAAAATATGTAACTTTATCTACTATGTTATTGCTCTCATTCTTCATATGCTAATTGGAGAAATATGATATAGGGCCAGAAAGTAATACAGATTATAGGATTTTGTGGAGAAACGATAGGATTACAATTCAGGTGATTCACTTTTACCTAGAGGAAACATATAGCAATAGAGGGCTATAAGGGAATGCAAAAAGTATCTGGTTTGAAAAGTGCATGTTCTTTAGGAATGAAAATTAATTCCCTGTGCATGTTAAATACTTAAAACCTGTGATAAAGATTCCAGATCAGATGTTCTTCCACACGGATTATCGACCTCTTATCCGTGATGCCAACAACTATGTACTGGATGAACAGACCCAACAAGCTCCTCACCTCATGCCTCCCCCATTCTTGGTGGATGTTGATGGCAATCCGCATCCTACAAAATTCCAAAGACTAGTACCAGGACGGGAAAATTGTAAAGATGAACAACTTATACCACAGCTGGGATATGTGGCTAATGGTATGTTATCTCCAAAATTAAATTTAAAATATTTTGCAAAATGTTATACTTCCTACTGTTCTTTCTATGATACATACTTCCTGCTAAACTCTGTAGTAGGTTAGAATGTATGTACCTAATACTTTTATTAATTTTCATTTGCATATTACTTTTTTAACTTTTAGTTTTTATTTATTTTGAGGGAGAGATGTGGGAGGGACAGAGAGAGGGAGAGAGAGAGAATACCAAGCAATCTCTGCATTGTCAGCACAAAGCCTTATGTGGGGCTCGAACTCACAAACTATGAGATCATGACCTGAGCTGAAACCAAGAGTCTGACATTTAACCTACTGAGCCACCCAGATGTCCCATTTACTTTTGACCTTACCAGAGTACTTTTACATTTTTATGTCACTTGAACACAGATAAATGGATTAGGACAACAGGCATATACTCAAGCAGAGAATGTATTGACCTGTTTCCTTAGAAACCTAAACATATATATGATCCTGTTGCTTATGGTTTTGACTTCTAGTTATGATTAAATGTACTAACTTTAACCTGTCAAGCTTTTCTCATTGGTGAAACTATTTAGTGTTTAAATAACAGTCTTGGAGGATGTTGAGGAAGCAGTGATAAGCATAATGCATGATGTAAAGATAGTAGAATAAGACAGTGAAATAATGCTATTCCCTGTCAAAGCAACTCTTCTTTTTTATTTTAATTCCAGTATATTTAACATACAGTGTTATGTTCATTTCAGGCATACAAAACAGTGATACAACAATTCCATATATCACACAGTGCTCATCACAAGTGCACACCTTAATCTCTATCACGTATTTCACCCATTCCTCCACCTACCTCCCCTCTGATAACCATCAGCCTATTTTCTATAAAGAGTTTGTTTCCTGGCTTGTCTCTCTCTCTCTTTCTCTTTCTCTCTCTCCCTCTCTCTCTCTCTCTCTCTTTCCCTCCCTGCTTTCCTCCCTCCTTTTCCTTTGCTGTTTGGTTTTTTTGTTAAATTCCACATATGAATGAAATAATACGGTATTTATATTTCTCTGATTGACTTATTTTAATTAACGTTATACTCTCTAGCTCCATCCATGTCATTGCAAATGGAAGGACTTCAGTTTTTCTAGAGCATATTTATGGCTGGAATTTTGTGTTCTTTTTTCAAGTTTATTTATTTATTTTGAGGTGGGGGAAGGGCAGAGAGAGAGGGAAGCAGGTTCCACACTGTCAGCACAGAGCCCAATGTGGGGCTCACACTCATGAAGTATGAGATCATGACCTGACTCAAAATCAAGAGTCAGATGCTTAACTGACTGAGCCACACAGGTGCCCCAGGATTTCACTTTTTTATGACTGAATAATATTCCATATTGTGTGTGTCTGTGTGTGTGTGTGCGCACACACCATAACTTCTTGATCCATTCATCTATCGATTGACACTGTGCTGCTTCCATAATTTGGCTATTGTAGATAATGCTGCTACAAACATAGGAGTGCATGTATCCCTTTGAATTGGTGTTTTTTGTGTTTTTTGGGTAAATACCCAGTAGCGTGGATACTTGGATCTTAGGGTTGCTCTATTTTTAACTTTTCGAGGAACCTCCATACTGTTTTTCACAGTGGCTGCACCATTTTGTATTCCCACCAACAGCGCAAGAGGGTTCATTTTTCTCCACATCCTCTCCATGTTTCTTGTGTTTTTGATTTTAGCCATTCTGATAGGTGCGAAGTGATATCTCATTGTAGTTTGGATTTGCATTTCCCTGATCATGAGTGATGCTGAACATCTTTTCATGTGTCTCTTGGTTATCTGGGTATCTTCTTGGAGAAAAATCTGTTTATTTCTTCAGTGCATATATTAGTTGGATTATTTGGTTTTTTTGGTGTTGACTTGTGTAAGTTCTTTATATATTTTAGATACTGACTCTTTATTTTGATACATCCTTGGCACATATCTTCTCCCATGCAGTAGGATACCTTTTAGTTTTGTTATTTTCTTTGCTATGCAGAAGTTTTTATTTTGATGCAGTCCCAATAGTTTACTTTTTGTTTTATTTCCCTTGCCTTAGGAGACATATCTACAAAAATGTTGCTATGGCTCATGTCAGGAAAATTATTGCCTGTGCTCTCTTCTAGGATTTTAATAGTTTCCTGTCTCATATTTAGTCTTTAATCCATTTGAATTTTTTTTTTTTGGTGTAAGAAAGTGGTCCAATTTCATTCTTTTGCATGTTGCTGTCCAGTTTTCCCAAAACAATTTGGTGAGGAGACTGTCTTTTCCCATTGGATAATCTTTCCTGCCTTTTCAAAGATTAAATCCTATATAATTGTGGGTTTATTTCTGGATTTTGTATTCAATTCCATTGATCTCTGTGTCTGTTTTTGTGCTAGTATCATACTGTTTTGAATACTACAGCTTTGTAATACAGTTTGAAGTCTGGAATGTGATACTTCTTTCATTTTCTTTTTCAAAATTGCTTTGATAATTTGGGGTCTTTCGTGGTTCCATATAAATTTTAGGACTTTTTGTTCTAGTTGTGTGTAAAATGCTATTGACATTTTGATAGGGACTGCCTTAAGTGTATAGATTGCTTTGGATAGTATATAAATTTAAAAATATTTGTTCTTTTTTAACAATTTTTTTAATGTTTATTTAGTGTTGAGAGAGAGAGAGAGAGAGAGAGAGAGAGAGAGAGAGAGAGAGGATGAGCAGGGGAGGGGCAGAGAGAGAATCTAAAACAGGCTCCAGACTCCGAGCTGTCAGCACAGAGCCCGATGCGGGGCTCAAGCCCACAAACCACGAGATCATGACCTGAACCGAAGTCAGACGCCCAACCGACTGAGCCACCCAGGCACCACAAAATATTTGCTCTTCTAATCCATAACCATGGGTGTCTTTCCATCTCTTTGTGTCATCTTCAATTTCTGTCATCAGTGTTTTATATTTTTTAGAGTATAGGTCTTTCACCTTTTGGTTATTAGGTTTATTCCTAGGTAACATTTTTGGTATAATTTTAAATGTCATTGTTATCTTAAATTCTCTTTCTGCTACATCATTATTAATACATACAAATGCAACAGATGTTCGCACATTGATTCTATGTCCTGTGACTATTGAATTCATTTTATCAGTTCTAGTAGTTTATTGGTGGAGTTTTTAGGATCTTGTATATAGAATATCATGTCATCTGCAAATAATGAACATTTAACTTCTTTCTTACCAATTTGCATGCCCTTTATTATTTTTATTTAATTTCTGTGGCTAGGATTTCAGTACCGTCTTCAGTAACAGTGGTGAGAATGGACATCCTTGTCTAGTTCCTAACCCTAAGAGGAAAGCTCTCAGTTTTTCTCCATTCATTGACTCTGATGTTCACTGTGTTTTTCATATATTGTCTTTATTATGTTGAAGTAAGTTCCCTCTAAACTTGCTTAGTTGAGGGCTTTATCATGAATAGATGTTGTACTTTGTCAAGTACTTTTTCTGCATCTATTGAAATGATCATATGGTTTTTATTCTTTCTGTTATTGATGTGATATATCACATTGTTTGGTTTGCGAATATTGAACCAACCTTGTATACTGGGAATAAATCCTACTTAATCATGGTGAGCGATTTTTTTAATGCATTGTTGGATTGTTTGCTAGTATTTTCAGGATTTTTGCATCTACATTCATCAAACATACTGGCCTGTAGTTTTCTTTTTTAGTGGTATCTACCTGGCTTTGGTATCTGGGTAATGCTGGGCTCATAGAATGAATTTGGAAGTTCTCCTTCCTCCTTTATTTTATGGAATAGTTTGAGAAGAATAGGTATTAACTCTTTAAATATTTGGTAGAATTCACCTGTGAAGCTTTCTGGTCCTGGACTTTGGTTCGTTTGGAGTTTTTGATTACTGATTCAATCTCCTTGTTGGTAATTGGTCTAGGCACATTTTCTGTTTCTTCCAACTTTCATTTTGGTAGGTGATATGTTTCTAGAAAGTTATCTATTTCTTCTAGGTTGTCCATTGTGTTGACATATAGTTTTTCATAATATTCTCTTACAATTGTTTGTATTTCTGTGGTGTGGTTATTATTTCTCCTCTTTCTTTTATAATTTTATTTGCATTCTTTTTTCTTTTTTTGCTTTTTGATGAATCAGGCTCGAGGTTTGTGAATTTATTTTTTCAAAGAACCAACTCCTGATTTCATTGATCTGTTCTGTTTCGTCTCTATATCATTTATTTCTGCTCTAATCTTTGTTAGTTCCTTACTTCTGTTGGCTTTACGTATTGTTTGGTGTCCCTTTTCTCAGTCCTTTAGGTGTAAGGTTAGGTTGTTTGTTTGAGGTTTTTCTTGCTTCTTGAGTTGATTCTGTATTGGTATAAACTCCTCACTTAAAACCACTTTTGCTGTGTCTCCAAGCTTTTGGAGCATTATGTTTTCATTTTCATTGTTTCCATGTACTTTTGGACTTCCTCTTTCATTTCTTGGTTAACCCATTCATTGTTTAATCGCAAGTTATTTTACCATCATGTATTTGTGGTCTTTCAATATTTTTTCTTGTGGTTGACTTCTCGTTTCATATCATTGTCATCAGAAAATATGCATGGTATGACTTTGATCTCCTTGAGTATTTGTTGAGGCTCTTTTTCTGGCCTAACATGTAATCTGTTCTGGAGAGTGTTCCATGTGCACCTGAAAAGAATATGTATTCTGCTGTTTTAAGATGGAGTGTTTTAATATATCTATTAAGTCTACCTGGTGTACTGTGTCATTCACACCCATTGTTTGTTTAATTTTCTATTCAGATGTGTTATATTAATGTCCTTTACTATTATTGTATTATAACTCATTAGTCCCTTTATGTTTGTTATTAACTGTTTTATGTATTTAGTGCTTCCATGTTGGGTACAATTGTTATATCTTCTTGTTGGATTGTCCCCTTTGTTATTATAGAGTCCTTCTTTGTCTCTTGTTACAGTTTTTGTTTTAAAATGTATATTTTTGGGGGCACCTGGGTGGCTCATTTAGTTAAGTGTCCAGCTCTTGATTTCAGCTCAGGTCATGATCTCATGGTTCGTGGCTTCGAGTCCCATGTCAGTCTCTGCACTGATAGCATGGAGCTTGCTCGGGATTCTCTCTCTCCTCCTTTCTGTCTGCCCCTTGCTTGTTTTCTCTCTTTCTCTCTCAAAATTAAATAAACACTTTTTAAAAATAAAATAAAATCTATATTTTCTGATATAAGTATTGATGCTCCAGCTTTTTTTTCACATTCATTTGCATGATAAATGTTTTTTATTCCCCTTACTTTCAACCTGCCTGTGTCTTTAGGTCTAAAATGAGTTCCCTGTAGGCAGTATATAGATAGGTCCTTTTGTGTGTGTGTGTGTGTGTGTGTGTGTGCGCATTCTGTCACTCTGTGTCTTTTGATTGGAACATTTAGTCCATTTATAATAATTACATAAAAGTAATTATTGGTAGACATGTATTTATTGCTGTTTTATTACTTGAATTGTGACTGTTTCTGAAGATCCTTTCTTATCTTTCAAGTTTTACTGATTTGCTTTAGTGATATATTTGGATTACTTTTTCTTTACTCTTTGTCTATTATTTTTTTTATTTGTGGTTCCCATTAGGTTTATATAAAACCTCTTGTGCATATAGCTGTCTCTCTTAAGTTCACTGCATCCAGTTTGTTTCAAATCTCAGTTATTACAATTTTCTTTTCTTTATTTATTTTTAAGCAGCAGGCAAAAGTTTATTAAAGTGTAAGATTAGAAAGTAAGAATAGTAGGAAAACTCTCTTTATAGGGAAGGGACATTTGAAAGTGAATGCCAGAAGACTATAGACAAGAGTCCTTGTTTTATAAAGTTCTTGTCAATCCCCCCCCTTCCCTTCCCCCTTGTTCCTTCTCAGGTTCTACCCTTACTGGCTTGATAGCTCTAGGTGCTGGGTTATGCATTCCTGATTGGCTCATTTCCATTGTAGGACAGATGGCTGATGGCCATACTTAGGTCTTTTGTCAAATTCCTGAGGGAAACCTTAGGGGAAGTAGATGGGGTCTGTTACATTCTGAGGAACCTTAAACCTGAGGGAGTTTGCTGTGGTCAGACACTCCCAGCATTGTTCCAAAATATGTGTTTATCCTAACCCAGGGACCTCAGATCCTCCTTTCCCTCTCTGCCTATTTTATACTATCTTTTTCTATCATATATCCCCCTCTGAACACGTGGCTCCTAACTGCCATTAGGAATTGGGGCAATGACTGATCTTAACTGCTTCCTACTAAAGGGGAGAAATTACAGGGGAATGGCACTGAGGGTAGGTTCAGAGGTCATCCAAAGGTCCAATTTAATGGGAGGGTGTTTGGAACATCTAGGCTAGCAGAATTTTCTTGGATGTCTTCTTATTCTGGCAGATGAGACAGTTTCTACAAATGACATACCAACAGTATTAGACCAACAAGCATTAATATTCCAAATGCAATGCCTCCTAGGGAGGAGGCCACACCATTAGGAAGAGGAAAGACGCATTGTAGCCATCCAAAATGTCTCTGACATGTCTGGCTATATCTATATCTAGATATCTATATCTATATCTATATCTATATCTATATCTATATCTATATCTATATAGATATACATATACATATAGATATCTAGATATAGATATAGATATAGATATATACACACACACACATACACATATATGTATATATGTGTATATACATATATATGTACACACATACACATATATGTATATGTACATATATGTATATATATGTATATATGTGTATATATACATATATATGTATATAAATTTAACTATAGTTATTTTTCTTCCTCTTGTATACTTATTTGGATCTTGTGATACTGTTGATTAGCATAATTAAGCACCTGAACTAGTTTTTGGTTCTCAATCCTCAAGGCTTCTTTGGCCATCCAGTTTCCATAGGACCAACTCCATGAAGCGTATTTAATTTTGCCTTAAGGAAAGATTGATCTTTGATATCCAGAGTCCTATAAGTTTAAGCTGTTGTTTATCTGTCCTGGTGTTAGTAGCACTATAGTCCTTAATTCAGTCATAATGTCCCTTCCTCGCAAGGGAGTGTGGCTCTCTGGCATTATCAAAAAAGAATGTGAAAAATATTAAGTCTCCCCATACGTACCCTGATGGCTGAGAGAAATATTTAGTCGCAAGTTTTCCGGAGACGCCTCTAATTATTATATTGCGTTTGGAGAGTTGGCTGGGAGTGGAAAGGAGGACAGAAAAAGTGGCTCCAGTGTCAAGAAGGAAATCAACTGGCTTTTCTTCTGTATCCAGAGTTACTGAAGGCTCTGGGTTTCCAATGGACAGTTGGTTTGGGGGAGCCACCACAAAGAGCCCTGGGCCCCATCAGGGACATTGTTTATCTGAGCCCTCGCAGATTGAGGTCCCTGAGGGCATTCAGATCTCCAGTGACTGTCTCCACACAAAGGAAATGGCTTATGGGGTTTCAATATCAGTTGTACCCTCTGAGGATATTCTCATTTCCAGTGCCCTAAACGGCCACATAAATGGCACTTGGTGCCAGGACCTCAGAAAGTCTGGTCTGACATAGTACATAAAGCCACAACTAAGGCCTCAGATTTTTCTTAAGCCTCCTTTCCTGTTCCTTATTCTCCTCTTGATCTCATTTGTAATATACCCAATTGGCAGCTCCTAAAAGCTCCTCCAGGGTCCCTTCTGGGCTAACAACCAATTTTTGCAGTTTTCTCCAAATCTGGGGCTGATTGACAAATTTTCCTTCAGAATCATCTCAGCCTCAGGGTGTTAAGGGAGATAGCTGTATATTTAAAGAGAGGCTTCCTTAACCTCTCTAGAAAGGCCACCAGGTTTTCATCCTGTGTCTGTAAGATAGTGGCTAATTTACTATAATTTAAAAGTTTTAACCTTAGACCTTAATTTCTCCAAAACATAAGCTTGGAAGTGGCAGTGACACCATTCTCCAATGGGATGGTCATAGTCCCAATTAATATCTTGGGATGGAATTGCCTGGGCTCCAGTAGGGAATTGGAAGTCCCCTGTAGGACCTCCAGTCCCATGTTAATTAACGAGTTGCTCATCTCCAGGTCTCTCAACTGCTGCCAGAACACCAAGTCATAGTGGTGTCTCCCTGCATTTCTCCTTCTGGCACTCTAGCTTCTTATAGGGGAAACATGCCTGTTATATTATGGGGAGGACCTGGATAAGGTGGGCAGCAGGGAGCAGAAGTTCACGTTCTTTCTTAAGTCTGGATCTATAGATAGAGGACCCGAGGAGGAGGAGGTTGAGGTAAGACTTCCCTTCCTCCTTCTCTAGGTTTGCTTTGGGTACAGGCAGGGGCCCCTTGATTGTTTCTCCTCCTGATTTCTGGACCTTGGAAAGGGCTGTCAATAAGCCAGGGTTAACCTTGTATTGCATACACATGTCCCAATTTTCTCTTAAAGTCCAAAAACATTGAACCATAGGGGACTTCTCCCCATTTCCCTTACAAAAACAAATCTGATTGTAGGATAGTCTTATAATTGATATTTCTCTCTGGCTGCCTAGTTTCCTCCTCCAGTTTGTATTGGGGCCAAGCCTTGGCATAAAAGAAAATGAGTCACTTTTTCTTTAGGATTTGTGTATCAAAATCATCCCAGTTTTTCAGAATGCATCCTAACAGAGTATTGGCCTTGGTTGGGGAATTGCCTGTCTATAGGGAAAAGGAAGAAAAGGCATCCCTTATCTCAATTTCCTATAGCTGGTCAGGAGAAACTTTATATCCTGACCCTGATTGTTGGCCAGGAGAAGCCTCATCTCCTTGCCCTGCAGTTTGGCTGACTATGCGACTGGCAGCCAAAAGCCCTGTCAGTCTCACAAGGTGCTGGGAGTAGTAACTCTTACCCAGGCTTGACCCTACCTCTGAGAGTTGACCCATCTTCTCTGATTTCTCCTACCCCTCCATTTCCCTCCTGCAGGAACTTAGGGTTATGGACTGTGATCAAGCAAGACTCCCCTGATTGTAGAAGTATGCACTAATTTTATTTTAGCCTATCAGTCATTTACATATCGATACTCGGCCATTAAGGGGAGGTTAAAAGGGCCAAAGTCAAGGTCTGTTCCCCTGCCTTGTTTAGCAATACCCACATAAATATGTTCCAGCCATGTGTATATCCATTTTCGACATACACTGGGCTAAGTTTAGCAAAATGGCTCCCAGTAAAAGCACTTCATATGTCATCCATCCATCCCTCATATGGCATAGGCATCTATTCCTCTACTAAACAGGAACAACACAAGTGTGGAGCCATTGGAGGCCAGCAGTGAGGACATCACCACCATTTTCCTAGCCTTTGGATCAAAGGAGGGTAGTTTTAATCTTATAGGAGTGTACTTTTAAAATCCATTCATTTTAACCTTATCCATCCTGACCACACATAAAATTCCTTTCCAAAGATTTCCCTTCATGAACCTTCTGCAATTTTCCTTTGCATTTAGATTTTGTCCCAAGCCATTTCTCTCCAAATAACCAGTCTCATTTAGGGCAAAATTACTTTTTTTTTTCACCTTCAACAAAAATGTATTTCCACTTCTTATACCTTCCTTCACATCTACTTTTCTACATATGGTTCCTTTTCTTATTTCCATCAGTTTTAACTACATTTAGCAGAATTTAAACTCTTAGAATCCTTAGTCTCCAGTGAAAACTAAGTCGCAACCAATTGTGAACTGTTATACCAGAATTCTTTACATGGCAAATTTATGAATTAATTCATCACAAAGCATGTTTTCCAAGAGTCCCAAATATCCTTAGTTTCTCTACAATAAGTCAAAAGAACAAACCTATGTTTAGTAAGCAATGCTTTAGCATTCCATCTGATTTGGAAAAGGCCTAAATGTCCAACACATTTAATCTAGTTTATGATCCAAGCAAAACTATAAATTTAAACTTTCAGGTTATCAAAAACCCTGAAAGCTATATGAACAATTACCCATAAAAACTTAAGACAGACTTAACTACTATTTTAAGTCATCTTTTTGCTGACAAATTGCATCAGAGATAACACGAGCTTATTTGACCTTCAGTAAACCTAGGTAGAAGAAGTTTTATATATTTAATGTTGATAACCCTAAAGACATGTCTATCTTAAACCAACAAACTTGTGTGATAACCCTAAAGACATGTCTATCTTAAACCAACAAAATACCAAGTGTGTTCTATCTGTATCCATTTAAGAGTTAATTTGTTCCCCATTGTCAATTTTTCCCCGGGGGCACCAGTGGGGAAATCTGAAGTCGGTGGTCCAAGTGGGTTGCTCTTCGCTCTTTAACATGAGGTGGGAGGAGGAGCCAGTGGTGCCTGAGGTACTGAGGGTGGTATAGGAACCAGTTTATAAGCAGTAGCCAAGGTGATGCAGAAACAGGAGGAGGGAGGGGAAGGCTGAAGAGATGAGGTTCAGACAAGAAGCCTAGAGGTAGAGAAAAGCCCATAGGGCAGAGAAGGAGGCCTGCTGGTCTCAAAGTCTGTCAGCTTGGACAGATGAGCAGGTGCAGATTTTTTTTCATCAACAAGTGGAAATAGGCAGTCCGTGTTGGGCCAGAGAAGGTAGGGAAGTTCCCCAAAACAAAAGGAGTTTCAGCAGCTGCTAGGGAATATTCATTCCTCAAAGTCCCTGTCCTGAGGTAGAGTAACCAGAGACAGTTGGTTCTAGTTATCATCTGGATGTTGTGGGAGCCTCCCAAATGTCTTCTCTCCCATCCCCCCATGGACATCAGGGGCAGGAGCGGGGTGGTGAGCCCAGAAGGCATTCAAGTAAGTCATGCTTCCACTCCCCAAGAGAGATTTGAAAATAAAAGGTCCAAAAATGGGACCTGGGAGGTGAGCCATGCCAGAGTGTCAGAAATGGAAGCAAGTAGAGAGCCAGCCACCTTCCACTGTAGTTGGGAAACCTGTCAGGAGGACCCCTTGGAAGTCACCCGGATCACTCCTAGGAGGATATCTGAGGAATCAGTCCTGGGCCTTTCTACTCCTTTCCCAAAGGGAGAGGCTGGCCAAAACAGAAAGAGGAGAATTTCACCGGATGCCTAATCGGGCATTCAGGGTTCAGGTTCTGCCAACAGCCTTTAGGCATCCACCAAAGAGTAGCCTTGGTCAGGACACTTCAATTGCTGTTTGGCCTCCCCTGAGTCCCATGCATCTGGGAAGTTCTTCTCAAAAGGAAATTGGGGCTCCACCACACTGATGTTCCCAACTACATTGGGGGATCAGCTAAGAGGAGACCCAAGGAGCCTTTCACCTGAGACTTGAAAAATGGCAGCCATGCTATTCACTCTTAACTGGCTGATGGGTGCCCATTATTTGGTTTTCGAGTTTTCTTTAGAATAGAAAGAAAAGAGGGGGTGCCGGCTGCTCTTATGGATAGAAGATGTTGATATCCCAGGATGAGCCCCCAAAGAAATGTTGCAGGACTTTTTACCACAATACCCAGGATTTGTTGTTTCACCACTTCGAAGAATGAAGAGGTGGACTCAAAATGAGCAGCAGGAAATTAGAGTATAGGATTAGAAAATAAGAATAGTAGGAAAGCTCTCTTTATAGAGAGGGGACATTTGAAAGTGAATGCTCCACATTTTTCATTTCTGACTGATTAGTTTTTAACTTTTTTGTCTCTGTGGTAAGGGCCTCCCTGAAGTCTTCCATTCTTTTCACAAGCCCAGCGAGTATGCTCATGATTATTGCTTTAAATTCTCCATGAGGCATATTACTTATATCTGTTTTGTTTAGATCTCTGGCCATGACCTTATCTTGTTTCATTTGTGATGAATTTCTCCATCTTGGCATTTTGCCTAAGTCTATGTCTTCTTCTGTGTGCTACAAAAGCCTGTTATGTTTCCTGCTCCTGAGAGCAAATAGTGTCCAGGGCCTGGCATTTCAGGCCAGGAGTGTCTCTGGTGTGTGCTGGGTACACTCAGCTGCTGTGTTTTGGCCGCTGTATCCTTAAGGCCAATCAATCTTCAGAGGTTCTCCTTGCCTGCAGTGGACAGTGTTTGGACCTTGGCCAGAATGTATCAAGTTTTAACTATGTGTGCCTTGTTCTTGTTAAATGAGACCTGATGCAACTTAACACTAGATCTGAAGCCCTGCAGAACTCCATGGTTGGGAGTCATGGTGTGTGTGGGGATTTCTGCTAATCTTCTGGGGAAGGGGCCTGCCCTGCTGGAACTGTGGCCAACTTTATCTAGAAGGGCAGTACTGGCATAGTGAAGGGGTATGGGACCTGGTGTAAACAGGTCAGGCAGCCAGTGTTAGTGCTGTGCTTTTTACTGAAGGTAGCTCTGTGTTTATGTGAGGGGTGAGAGAGGGAAATGGCACCACCCATCTCTTTTGTCCCAGGAGAGGGGTCTCTGCTTGCTGTTCTCAGGGAAACACTCTGAGAAGAGTAAATAATCTCTCCCACTGTTTCCCTGGTGTTTTTCAGTTGCCCTTTTCACTCTCTCTGCCCCAGGGTTGTTTGCCTGCCATCTCTTCGAAGTAGGGTAGTGCCCTCAGAGCTCTATTCCATCCAAGCCCACCAACCTTTTAAACTCCAGTCTTCAAGTCCCACTGGTTGCAAAAACTAATAAAAATCAGTCCCTCTTGTTTTCCCAGCCAATGGCTTTGGGGAAGTGTTCTCCTTATGTGTTCCTGTGTGGTCATCTCTCTCTTGCCATTCTCTGTCACCAGGACTACCTCATGTCCACAGCACCCGTGTTCTGTTTCTCCCCCAAACCATGTCTCCACACTTCCTGTCTTCCTCGATGTGCCTCTTCTCTCCCTCTAGTTCTGGAGTTTGTTCTCTCAGTCCTCAAGTTTATTTCTTGGGTATTCAAAATGATTTGATAGTTATCTAGTTGAGTTCAAGGGACAAGGTGAGCCTAGGGTCCTCCTACTGCACCACCATCTTGTAGCTGTCTATATTAAGTTGATGGTCATATAAGATTCAACCCATTCTTGGTCCTGCTGTGCCACAGCCATGAGCTCCACACATTTCAACAAGGGCCCTTGTACAGGCTTTCAACTGGGGTCAAGAACTGGCTCCTGTCCCAATATGACCTTCAGAAGGGCGTGGAGCTCTGCAGCTGGATCCAGGGACTCACAGGCTTCTCTGTTGGGCCCAACTTTCAGAAGGGTCTGAAAGATGGAAATTATTGTGTGTATATTAATGAATAAGCTGCAGCCAGGCTTAGTCCCCAAGATTAGCCACTCCATGCAGAACTGGCACCGACTAGAAAACCTCTCCACCTTCCTCAAGGCCATGGTCAACTACAGCATGAACCCCATGGGACCTGTTTGAGACAAACAACTGTTTGAGAGTGGGAACATGACATGGGTGCAAGTGTCTCTTCTCATCCTGGTTGGGAAGGCCAGGGGCTGCAGAGTGGCATGGACATTTGTGTTAAATACTCAGAGAAGCAGGAGTGCAATTTCAATGACACCACCATGAAGGCAGGCCAGTGCGTCATTGGGCTCCTTGATGGACACCAACAAATGTGCCAGCCAGTCAGGCATGATAGCTTATGGCACAAGAAGTCATCTCTATGACCCCAAGAACCATATCCTGCTACCTGTGGACCACTCAACCATCAGCCTCCTGATAGGCACAAACAAGTATGCCAGCCAGATGGGCATAACAGCTCCTGGGACCCGTTGGCACATGTACAATACCAAGTTGGGGTACCCATGTTCTTGCAGATGGACTGAACACAAGGCACCAACCAGAGTGGCCTGATCTTTGGCTTTGGCTGGCAGATATATGACCCCAAGTACTGCCCACAAGGTCCAGTGACAGATGGAGCTTCAGTGGCTGCAGGTGACTGCCCAGGCCTAGGGGAGGTCCCAGAATAAACCCCCTACCACTGAGGAGGTAGAATACTGAGGCACCTGTGCAGGGTGTCTCTCCACATCACCCTGACTGGATATGTGTTTTCTCTGTTGTCTTTTTTTTCTATTGTCTGAGTGCTGCCAGCTAAGGGTCTGTGGGGAAGGGAGGTGAAGGCATATGCAGATGTGTGTGGTATAGGAGTGCCTTCAAGGGCACATCGTGGCAGCAAACTTCCCAACAGGCTTTGGGCTGAGCTGTTGAGGGGGCTTGGGGGAAGAAACCTGGGCAGAGAGGAGACTGGCCCCAAATGATTTCTGGTTGCCTTTCCCTCTCTTCTCCTTTCTCTGCCAACCAGTTTGTGGTCTCTGTACCCACAGAAGTTTCAGACAGTTATAATTAAAGAAAGACTTTTTTTTTTTTTTTTTTTTTTTTGCAGGGGAGGTTGTGTGGGAGATTGTGGAGTGGGATGCCAGGAAGGAAGTAGGTCCCCTGGGATAGGGCCAGGTGACAGTCCCAAAATATTGTAGGTCTTGTGAGGGCCTGGATTTCTCTGGCACTCTCAGACTGCCCCCTGTGTCTCCCCACAGGGCCTAGTGGAGAAACTGAGGCCCAGACAGGACAACAGGTTGCCCTTCTCTGCAACCTGAGCTCCCTCCTCACCATGGCTGCTATATCTGATTTTCTCCCAAACCACATCTTCCTACCTTCTCTGATGTGGCCTATACTCTGCCTTTAGTTAGTCGTGGAGTTTGTTCTGCTAGTTTTCAGATTGATTTCTAGGGTATTTAGGATGAATTGGTTGTTATCTAGTTTTATTCATGGGAGGAGGCAAGCCTAGTGTCCTCCTACTCCAGCCATCTTCCCTTCAATAACATATCTCATTTATATACTTCTCTTGCATACTCTGCTCTCTACACCCCATCCCACATACCATAATGCCTTAGTTTGTTATTTGTAGGTTTTCTTCCAGGTGTGAGGTGTAGGTATTGATTTATAAATGGAATTTTATTTCCTTACTAGGGATTTAAGACTTGAATTGTCCTTAATAGAGTGAAATGTTGCACATGTTTTTATGTACTCTCATAAAGATTTGTAGAGTAATGAAATGATGTTACACATTTGCTAATATTTACTTTTATAATGTCATATGTGTTAAGGGTGAGAAGCATGAATATTAAATGGGAGAAAACACTCAAAACATTTGAATAAAAAAAAATCTATAGTTCATCACACTTCATTTCCTATAGGACCTGATAACTTAGCTACTCTTTTGGATACCTTTTATTGGATACTAGAGGACAAGATGAAAAACATGTATAAGATGTATTTAAGAAAAAGAATATGGTAGTAAATAAAGTTTTATTCACATGTAATCAATGGATTTCAGTGTGTCAGTAGAAAGAATTTCTGTACTTATCAATATACTGAGGTGTTTTCAAAACAATATTTGAAAGACCATTATTTTGATTTATTTCAGAAAGGAAATTCTCATGACAGATGCAAAACATTTCATGTATTTATGGTTGAACTTAATTTAAACCTTACTCAGATCTCTACTCTGGACTTTTTGCTTGGAATATTCAATCAAGAATGTACATTTGAAAATCATAATTTAATGATTATTCTTTAAGATGATAAGACCCTCATAGTAATGGCTAATTTGGGGGCATTTGTTAAATCATACATACAAGCTGATGTATCAAACAATTTAAAAGTTCCTTACAAATACTATTTGGTATGTTTTATTTTCATCTTAATATTGTTTTTTAATTATTTGCCTGGAAATTTTATAGATTAAGGTTTGTTTCACCGTATTTAGGGTATATTAAAATGTAAGTAATCTTTTGGCTTCATATCTTTGGTCTCAATAAGGTGATGGTGAAGTGGTAGAACAAGTAATTGGGCAACAAACCAATGACCAAGATGAGAGCATTCTTGATGGAATAATCAGGGAGCTACAGAGAGAACAAGATCTGAGACTAATTAATGAAGGAGATATTCCACATATTCCAGTTAATAGATCATATTCTGCTAATGGTGGTAAGTATGTATATATTTATATAATGAAGGTACTTTATTTTACTTGTACTAAGTCTGTGTAAGGAACATTTGAGATTTTTAAATAAAAACATTTTTATTAACTTACAGTTGTGATATTAAATACATCAAAGTGCCATAATATCATTGCCATTTGTTGCTAAATGTCTTAGCATCTCTTACAAGATACAGGTAGTATATTTTAATATACTGTATTCTCTTAACTCATTAATATATTTTCAGCCTTTACTTTTGTTCCATTAAGGGAAGTAAGGTACTGCAATAAGTGTACAGCCTTTTTGTAAAAGGGGAACCGACTTACAGTTTTCAAAATTAAAACCACTGTGAATTTAAAAATTACTAACAAAAAATTTACCCTCCTTTGTTGAAAAGAAAGCAACATTATCCCCTTCCTCTCTTGAATTTACAGAAATACACTGGAAGATAAGCCCTATTCTTAGGGAATACAGATACTTTTTTTTTTTTTGAGAGAGAGAGAGAGAGACAGTGTGTGCGCACATTCAAGTAGGTGAGGGACAAAGGATGAGGGAAAGAGAATCTCCAGCAGGCTCCATGCCCACCACAGAGCCCCATGTGGGGCTGATCTCACAACTCTGAGATCATGACCTGAGCCAAAATCAAGAGTCGGACACTTAACTGATTGAGGCACCCAGGCGCCCCCAGGTGAAACTTCTGAATTGAATTTCACAACAGTTTGATATAAATTACTAGCAGTATTCTAATTTATTGTATCTTTTCCTTCACTTTATGAATCTGAATTTTATATAAATCTTAGCTTCTGTCAGTTTTACTTTTTTTTTTTTAACTATGGAATTCTTCGTGAATTTGCATGTCATCCTTGTTCAGGGGCCATGCTAATCTTCTCTGTATCATTCCAGAGTTAGTGTCCTGTGCTGCCAAAGTGAGCAGTGTCAATTTTAGTTTTATCAAGAACTATTAGTTGTACTTTAAAATGCAGTCTTTTTATGGGATTTTGGCAAATGTATTTCTTTTTACGTTTATGTAATTGTGGTTCTTTCAGGTATGGCTTTTGGAGTCCAAGAAATGAATAAAGTGATTTAAAGTTGAATAATTCACAGTATATTTTACTCATTTCCTGAGTCTTAAGTATCCCATAAAATTAAAATAAAACCATTCTTTGTTTACCTAAGGAGCACCTAATTCAGATGAGCTTTCCTTGACCTGGAACAAGATAAGATGTGGACTGATAATCCTATATATCTAGGCCCTTTCTTTCTAAGACATAAAACTTTCTTAGAACCTTGATATAGAGATTCCTTAATGAAATCAGTGTTCAGCTCTACCCTCAATAGATTTCTGTGGATAGATTTGAAATGCCATTAGTCAAGGTGGACCCACTGACTTCTATTTCCAATGTTTATTTCAATTTTTTTTTATCTTTCCTGGTGATTCTTTTAACAGTTGAATGAATGATTCAATTTCCATTTTTATTTTATTTGCAAATACAACAAAAATAAAAAAACAGGGATATATCTAGGGGCTTGAAAAGTTTCATTATTTTATTTTTCCTTTCTTTAACTGCATATCAGTTTTGAAAATGAAATTTTGATAGTTAAAAAATACTTTGGGGGGGGGCCTTGGGTGGTTCGGTTGGTTGAACATCCACTTCTTGATTTCAGCTCATGTCATGATCTAATGGTTTGTGGCATCAAACCCCACATCGGGCTCTGTGTTGACACTGAAGAGGAGCCTGCTTGGGATTCTCTCTCCCCCTCTCTCTCTGTCCACCCCCGCTCAAAATAAATAAATTAAAAAAATGTACTTTTTCTCTTATTATTTTTGAAAGCCTATTGAAGCTTTATACATAAACCTTTTAATAGGCTAAATGTAGGATTTAGGTTACAAGTTGTTTTCTGAACTAGTACTAATAAACATTTGCGAATCTACCAAATCATGTTAAATATACTTTTAGTATTTCTTGAGCATTTGGTAGACAACAGATGTGAATGTACTTTGAAAACATTTAAGAGTGATAGAAACTTTAAACATTTATTGAGTGCTTTGCTTTATTCATCACACTATAAAAAAACCATAAAGGTGGTATAGAAAATTTAGAGCAAATAGATAGCAGCATTGTTGAAAAGTACTATCTTAGACTCTTCTATTTTAGAGTACCAATGTCAAAAAATTTGGTGCCTTTGTTCAGAAAGTGGTACCTTTATTTTTGTTTTAGCTCTGAGAAGTCCAAATATGGATGTATCTTCTTCCCCAAATATTGGGCTTCGACGTAGTGGTCAAATTGAAGGTGTCCGACAAATGCATAACAATGCTCCTCGGAGTCAGATGGCCACTGAACGAGATCTCATGGCATGGAGCAGAAGAGTGGTGGTCAATGAACTAAATACTGGAGTTAGTAGGTGAGTCAATAAGGTAACATTCATAAGAAAATTGAGAGCTTTATAGTTTAGTTAATAAATTTTAATAGCTAAGGTAGTTTTTAATCAAACTGAGTTTTATATTAGTTTTTCTACATTGTTCCAGTTACTTCATTCCATAACAACTATTTAATGATCATCTTCAGTTTGTTTGGCTTTGTGCTAAATGGTTTGGGAAATACTGAAAAATGAAAAACATAGTTTGTTTTCGATGAGTTCATCGTCTCGTTTAGAAGATAAGAATACAAATACTATTAAGTAAGAACATTAGACCATATGTGATTAAGTATGTCTGTGATATATAGACCCCAAATTCAACAATAGTTCTGAGGAAACGGCCATTGATTTAATATTGGAATAGTTTGGGAGTGCCATATAAGTATGTTGTAGACCCCATTGCTTAGGGTATATTTAGAAATGCCATTTAAGTAGACTTCCTTGCATGAAAGGATTTCATTAGGATGAATTTCAAATTTAGAATACCTGTCCTTATTTGTAAATCCTAACATTTGTTTTAATATCAACTCCAGGTAATCCACATAGACTGGGAATAGATTTAGAAAAGAAAAAAGGACATTAGACAGAGAATATACAAAATTTCTTAATCATGCTATCTCTTTTACCAAGCCTTTTGCCAGCTAAGCCAACAAGTAGCAAACATAATTAGTTTCACCTTTTCTTTCTACAGCAGTAATAAGAAAAAGGGAGAGATAGGTAATTTATGAACCCTTGGCGATAGAACAATTTGAAATAATTCTTTTCTCAAAACATTAAAGTGGAATTGAAAGTCAGGAGCTAAAATAGATACTTGTATGCCATGTTCATTGCTACATTATTCATAATAGGGAACAGTAGAAATAACTCAAGTGTCTGTACTCAGATGAATAGAGAAACAGAATGTGATATATATATATATATATATATATATATATACACACACAGTGGAATATTGCTCAGTCATAAAAAGGAATGAAGTTCTGATACCTGTTACAACATGGATAAACATTGAAAATATGCTAAGTGAAATACCAGACACAAAAGGACAAATACCATATGATTGCCCTTGTGAAATATCTAGGTTAGACAAAGTCATACAGATGTAAAGTTGATTAGAAGTTAACAAGGGCTGGGGCGCCTGGGTGGCTCAGTCGGTTAAGTGTCCGACTTCGGCTCAGGTCACGATCTCGCAGTCCGGGAGTTCGAGCCCCGCGTCGGGCTCTGGGCTGACTGCTCAGAGCCTGGAGCCTGTTTCAGATTCTGTGTCTCCCTCCCTCTCTGACCCTCCCCCGTTCATGCTCTCTCTCTGTCTCAAAAATAAATAAACGTTAAAAAAATTAAAAAAAAAAAGTTAACAAGGGCTGGTACAAGGACAAATAGAGTTACTGCTTAATGGTTACAAAGTTTTGAGTGGTGAAAAAGTTTTGGAAATAGGGTGATGATTGTTACACAACATTGTAAATGTCATTAACACCATTGAATTGTATACCTAAAAATGATTAAAGTGGCAAATTTTATATTTAAAGGGTACTTTTGTTATCTGACTTTTTTTCTCTGTTACAGCAACACTTTATTTTTTTGATGGGTGTTATTAAACTTATTTTGGTAACCATTTTGAAATATAGAAGTATATCAAAACATCTTGTTATATACCTTAAACTAATACAATGTTATATTTCAAATGCATTTCTTTTTTTAAGTTTTTAATTAAATTCCAGTTAGCTAACATATACTGTAATATTAGTTTCAGTAGAACTTTGTGATTCATTGCTTACGTATAACAGCCAGTGCTCATCACAAGTGCCCTCCTTAATACCCATCACTCATCACCCCCCCCCACCTCCCCTCCAGCAACCCTGTTTGTTCTCTATAGTTAAGAGTCTGATTTATGGTTTGCCTGTCTCTTTTTTTGTTAGTCTTTTACACCTTTGGTTTGATTTTTGGTGATTTTCTGTCACTTTGACCTTTGTTATTAGGGTTCAGGAAGAATGTCGAACTGCAAAAGGTGACATAGAAATCAGTCTTTATACAGTTGAAAAGAAGAAAAAGCCATCTTATACTACCCAAAGGGTAAGTTTAGTTTTACAGTACTTTGGGGTACACTATTTTCAAATATTTGCAGATACTGGATTTTTCAAAGGTAAGAGTTATGTATTAGGGGGCTATTTTGCTAGTTGACTACATATAGGTAACCTGTTTTTTAACCTGAAGTTGAAATATATAGTTCTTATTAATAAAGTTGAAATTACACAAAGTTAGGACTGTGCCCCCAAATTTAGGACACGCTGTCATTGTAGATATAGGACATTTGTATTAAAATGCCATTTTCATATGGTTAGAGTAAAAGCTTAAAATTGTTGGCTGATCACTAATCACTGTAAAATAAATGTTTAGATACCCTAGGTCAGAGGTTGGCAGACTACTGCCCATTCCTGTTAATAGCTTTATTGGAACACAGCCACACTTATTAATTATATTACCTATGGCTGCTTTCACACTATAGAGTTGAATGAGTCCGGCAGAGATCATATGACCTCAAAGTCAAAAATATTTGTACTCTGGCCTTTTACAGAAAAGGCCCACTCTTGGCCTACCTGATCATATAGGAGCAAAATCTTATCTATACACTGGAAAGATTCATATTCCCAGTAGAAACTGCTAAGCAGAGAGTAAGATTCATATACTTGATAAGGTACATAGTAAGCCCCTTGCTACTATTCTAAGATTGAACAAACTAGTGGCGTGAGAATGTATGTTCTTGTTCCCAGATTTAACCATAACTCCTGAAAAGTACAGTAACTTGGAGAGTCTAGGATGATTTTAACATTATGAAAGATATCTAGGCAATGGATACTGAATTTTAAATGTTTTTTTTCAGTATTGATAAACACAATTTTAGGTAAGTATCATATGAATATCTCCAAGTATCCTTAGATCATTTTGATGCCTACTGTCTTAATTTCTGTTGAGGTTTTCTTAGCTTATTTGATGTTCTCTGATAAGATTATTTTCTTAGAGATTTTCAATGGCTCAGATCCATGATTTATATTATTTTTAACTGCTAAGCTGATTTCTCAAATATCAGATTTGTCTGAGATTAATAAACAAAGTAGTTGAGTCTATAAACATTTTATTTATATCAAAACTGAGAAATATTTATGTATACGATAAGAAACTGGTGTTGATACTGATTTATTTATGAGGTTTTTTTAAGTTTATTTACTTTGAGAGAGAGAGAGAGAGAGAGCTCGAGGGGCAGAGAGAGGGAGAGAGACAGAATCCCAAGCGGGCTCTGCACTGTCAGTAGAGAGCCCAATGTGGGGTTCAAACCCCACAGGGCATGATTGAGATCATGCCCTGAGCTGAAACTAAGTGTTGGATGCTTAACTGACTGAGCTACCCAGGTGCCCCTATTTACTCCTGATAACATGCGAGGGTTGTAACTGTTACATAATGGTATGTCATTAATACTATTTTAGACTTGTAAAGGTTAGAATAAAATAGTTTTCACTTTACACTGTAGTTGTTAAAATTAAGTCTTTATTTTTAATCAGTTTGCTGAATGTCATTTTTTAAAGAACTAAAGTACATATTATATTAAGAATTATATAGGAGTGCCTGGGTGGCTCAGTCAGTTAAGAGTCTGATTCTTGATCTTGGGCTCAGATCATGATCTCACAGTCTGTGAGATGGAGCCCTGCGTTGGGCTCTGGGCTGACAGCACAGAGCCTGCTTGGGATTCTCTCTCTCTCCCTCTCTTTCTGCCTACCCCACCCCCCCACATTCGTGTGCATGCACTCAATCTCTCTCTCTCTCTCTCTCTCTCTCTCTCTCTCTCTCTCTCTCTCAAAATAAATAGATTAAAAAAAGAATTATGTATATATAGGTATGATATAGGTATCGTGCTTCATCTTGTAATAAATTGTGAATAAAATGGTATATGTAAATTCTGAGTGGGCACATTCTTGCAGCCCAAACTTTCAGGACTGTCTTTAATTTGATCACAAAATTTTCAAAGTAGGAAAGTAATCAATATTAATGGAAGGTGGTTTAAATATGTGTGTGTGTGTGTGTGTGTGTGTGTGTGTATGTATACTTACATGTATATATACCTATACGTATATACATACATATATATGTATATATGTATATATATGTGCATATATATATGTATATATATGTGCATATATATGTATATATATACATATATATGTATGTATATGTGTGTGTGTGTGTGTATATATATATATATATATATATATATATATGTAGCTGTATTTTGTGTTTTCTTTTTGGGAATTTATTCCTGATTATTACCTCCACCCACACCCTACCCCTGCCCAATTGATTTGCTTTATATATATTCATTTGTGTATGTTCACTGAGCCTTTCATTTTTTTAAATCTATTTTTTTTTTTTTTTTTTTTTTGTATTACAGAATGATTATCAGCCTAGCTATGGGCGGTCTTTACGAAGGACACAGCGCAAGCGTCAGCATACTTACCAAACACGGTCCAATATAGAACATAATTCACAAGCATCATGTCAAACTTCAGGTGTACAGGAAGACTCAGACAGCTCCTCAGAGGTTAGATATCTACTATTATTTACTCAGTGTAATTGTTTGTTTCCCAGTTAGTATTATCACCTTGGGTTTACTTTTAAAAGTCATTTTAATAGAGACTTATTTTAGTGTTTTTCTTTTAAGAAAATTATTTATTAGTAAGGCCTTTAATAGGCAAATTTGAGCAGTATAATTGAATTTCTTTAGATATCTTCTCTGATTTGTACCTAAGATATTTTGTTTGAGAATATCAGACATGCCGGCAAAAGTTTGGCTTTGGGACAGTGAGAAAAGAGAGTGAGAGGAAATCTGCCCAGAAATAAAAAGTGGAACATAAACAATGATAACTAGTTTACAGTCCTAGAACTGGTTGACTGTGTAATCAGCAGAATGCACATTTTTCATTACTGTTGACTTCATCAGCTATGGAGATTACTAAGTGATGGTTTTTCAGATGTAATTATTCATGGTAATGGAATAGATTATACCAATTCTTTTCTTCTTCTCTTCTCCAGTCCTTTTGTTCTCTTAACAACTTTAGTTTTTAAATAGATAATTAGGGTTTAATTATCCATTGACAATATATGGCACTCCCATTTTCCTTCCACTATGGACAGTTCTTTAATCCTTATTTATTTGTTTATTTAGAGAGAGAGAGAGAGGCAGACAGAAAGTACAGTGTGAACAGGGGAGGGGCAGAGAGAGTGGAGAGAGCAACAATCCCAAGCTGAAACTCATGAAACATGACATCATGACCTGAGCCGAAGTCAGACGCTTAACTGGATGAGCTACTCAGGCTCCCTGAGAGTTCTTTAATTTTTTAAAATTTTTTTTAACATTTATTTATTATTGAGAGACAGAGCATGAGCATGGGAGGGTCAGAGAGAGGGGAAGACACAGAATGTGAAGCAGGCTTCAGGCTCTGAGCTGTCAGCACAGAGCCCGACACAGGGCTCGAACTCACAAACCACGAGATCATGACTTGAGCCAAAGTCAGACATTTAACTGACTGAGACACCGAGGCGCCCCCTGACACGTTGTTTAATTCTTATCAATGATGTCCTTCCTTCTCTCTCCTACCTATGAAAATATTCAACTGAAAAGAATGGTTAGATATTCAGGAATTGACATTACCCTTCGAATGTCATAATGGTGTTATGGTTGTGTTTTGAAAAGAATCATAATCTTACTAAATGTTTATAGTTAAAATGCTATTTTTATAAGGATTTACTTCAAAATAATCCCCCGTGTATGAGGCAGTTGGTGATGGTACAAATAAAACAAGATAGGCAGTGAGTTATTGTCTAAACTGGAAATTGTATACACAAAGGTAATTTATTCCCTCTACTTTGGTATGTTTGAAATTTTTTTTTAAATTTTTTTTTAACGTTTATTTATTTTTGAGACAGAGAGAGACAGAGCATGAACGGGGGAGGGGCAGAGAGAGAGGGAGACACAGAATCGGAAGCATGCTCCAGGCTCTGAGCCATCAGCCCAGAGCCCGACGCGGGGCTCGAACTCACGGACCGTGAGATCGTGACCTGAGCTGAAGTCGGACGCTTAACCGACTGAGCCACCCAGGCGCCCCGTATGTTTGAAATTTAACATCATAAAAATATTGTTAATTTTCTTATGGAGAGTAATTATAGTCACTTGGCAGAGGCACATAGATACGTTTTAATTTTTTTTTAATGTTTATTTATTTTTGAGACAGAGAGAGAGACAGAGCATGAACGGCGGAGGGTCAGAGAGAGAGGGAGACACAGAATCTGAAGCAGGCTCCAGGCTCTGAGCTGTCAGCACAGAGCCCAACGCGGGGCTCGAACTCATGGACCGTGAGATCATGACTTGAGCCAAAGTCGGACGCTTAACCAACTGAGCCACCCAGGCGCCCCTATAGATACTTTTTAAACAATGGCCTTAACATTTAAGAGGGTTCTATTTGGGAGCCTAAAGGAGTTTGTTTAGTCTTTGAAATAATAAAAGATGTCCCATATCAATAAGATAGTAGTAAATACCTGGTAGGCTTAGTTGTGAGTTATAGATATATGTAGAAAGATGATTATGTACATTTTACCTGGAATGTTGTTTTGTTGGAGGAAATATAGAAA
Source organism: Panthera onca (assembly GCF_046562875.1). NCBI lineage: Eukaryota > Metazoa > Chordata > Mammalia > Carnivora > Felidae > Panthera > Panthera onca. The sequence goes on from NC_138357.1 coordinate 63,410,383, forward strand.
GTGTTATAAAACAGGTAGTGTGTGCTAATTAATAATATGCTAGTTAATAACCATATATCTCAATTGCTGGCTCCTTGTTGCAGGAAGATGAAACCATTGGCACAAGTGATGCTTCTGTAGAGGATCCTGTTATTGAATGGCAAAGTGAAAGCTCTTCCAGGTAGTTTTAATGGTTTAGATTTGGTCAAAATTATTTGTCCATTTTAAAACCAGAGTTAAAATAGTGTTTTATAGCAGAAAGAGTACTGGGTTGGGAGTCCAGAGACTTGCTTCATCCTGGTCCTGCCAGTATCTTTTTGGGTGTGTCACTGTGGGCTTTAGTTTCCTCATTTGTAAAATAAGATGCTTTGTAAATCCAAGATTCTGCATCTTAGCAGACTGTGTTTATTTATTTGAGTTTTAAAACAGCTACATGTAACCATTTCCATGGATAAGAGGCATCTTTATTTAAAGATTTTGTGACTTGGACAGGAATTTTGAATTCTATTTTATGTATCTATTTATTTTAGGAATTTTGAATTTGAAATTCTGTTATGGGAAACTAACCATTATACTTTATCCAAGAATCATTTCACTGAAATCCCTTAATGATAAAAAATTTATATTGGTATTTTTTCTGTTCAGTTAGAACAAAAACCATGTCATTTATAATGCTATTTTATTACAAAATGATCATCTTTCAATTAAAAGGCAAACTATTCCTTTTTCTAAACCTATATATTCATAATTTTGAAATATTTACAGTGATTCATCAAGTGAATATTCTGATTGGACAGCAGATGCTGGAATAAATTTGCAACCTCCAAAAAGACAAACGAGACAGGCAACACGTAAAATATGCAGCAGCTCTGAGGAGGAGAATTTGAAGTCACTAGAAGACAGGCAAAAGAAACCTAAACAAACTAGAAAGAAGGTTTGTAAATTTACAAGTTGTTTCTGTTTTTGTTTTTGCCTCTGACATTTGAATATTTAATAGTAATATTTGAAATGTTGGGGTTCAGGAACAAATGGTCAAGAAAGAATTCTTGAGACATCTTTGGTACAAAAAGGTGATTTTATTAAGCACTGGGACAGGACTCCTGGGCAGAAAGAACTGCACTGGGGTTGGGAGGAGTGGCTGATTATATACTTTCAAGTTGGGAGGGAGTTAGGGATAGCCTAAGTTTTAAGGAATTTGGAAGGAAGGTTTCCAGGACCTTGAGGGCTACCTGTTATTAGGAAAAGGTAATTTACTACTGTCTAGTAAAAACTTAGTCCCTATGCTTAGAGGATGATTGCTAACATCTATCTTGAGAGGGTATAGATAAAGGAAGTTTCCAATGGGATTTTTACAGGATCTTGGAGGTCAGGCTAATGTGAGGCTAAGGTTGCCTTTTGCCTCTAACAAAGTTTTAACATTGAGGCAGGTAAGTTCCTTGAGGAAGGTCACTCTTCCTATCTCAGGCACTTGTTAATGGGCTATAAATTGTAAGGAAGTTTAATTTCTTTGAAATTTTGCTGCCTTTCTCCACATCAATAACACTTGAGTTTTCTCTAAAAATAACATTCCATCTGAGAAACTAAATTGTTTAAAATGACTTTAAAAGAAAAACTTTTAAATTTTTTGTTACCAAAAGTAGAGACTAGAATATCTTTGTTGTTATGTAAACATATTGATAATCACTTTTTTAAATATAGTAGTTTTAAATGATAAGCCACTAGAGAATAAAAGTGTTATTCTTGTCATGTTTCCAGTCATAAATTTCTTTCCATTTTTGACTTGTAAAATGAAAGGGTAGAATAAATCATGTAGGACTTCTTCCATTTCTTTGTTTTTATTTCATCCCAGTGATGGTTTCTCTTCACTATGATTTCATTTGGACTTTATAAAGACTTAATCCACATAGTTTTTTGAATAGTACTTAAAAAATTTATTATGTACATATTCTGTATCCTCTTGCTTTAGTAGACAGAATTGTCTTCTTGACTGTCACCATTTTATTGGCAAAAAATTATTTTGTTACTTGTACTTGAATTCACATGGTATTCTAGGAACGTGAAAATTTGTGGTTTTTTAGATAGTATATAATGTCATATTATTATCTGTCAGCCAAAATTGAGCAATATATTAAAGAATTCACTTGATTATTTTATTGGTACAGATGTACATAATTACTTGATAAATAAAAATGCTTAAAATTTGTACTTTTATGTTTTATTATAATCTGATTTTTTAAAATATTGTTACTTTTCATACTACTGTTCATATATATTTATGGTTTATATATTTGTGAACTATATTTTAGAAAGGAGGACTGCTTTCTATGGCAGGTGAACCCAATGAAGAATGGTTTGCCCCTCAGTGGATTTTGGATACCATACCACGACGTTCCCCATTTGTCCCACAGATGGGAGATGAGGTAATTGTTACCAGTTATAATCTTTTTCTTTTGGAACCTCAAGAATACTCACTTGAATCAGTCTTAGGGCATTTATATTCTCTATTATAGCTATATGTACACTGTCTTAGCAGCTCTCCTCCATTATATATTTCTTGTGGACAGTGATTGAATCTTATTAATTTTTATATCTTTTGTGTTGTCAAAAATCTACCTCTATGCTTCAGAGCCAAAACATAATGTGAAGACAGAGTTTGGGATAAAGAGGCACAATAGCTTTATTGCTTTCCCAGGCAAAGGAGGCTGCAGCAGGCTATGGCCTTCAACAACTGCAAGCCCACTGGAGGGAGGGGCTAGAGAGTGTTTTAGGGAAATAAAGAATCCAACTGATTTTGACAGGAATTGCGTACTTGCTACCAGCCTCCTTTGTCATGTCTTTAAGATGGTACCAGGTTGCTGAAACAAAAGGCTAAAGGGAGGAGGGGAGGTTTGCAGAAGAGACGTAAAAGGTTACTTTAAAATCCAGCTTCATTGGGGCGCCTGGGTGGCTTAGTTGGTTGAGCGTCCAACTTCAGCTCAGGTCATAACCTCGCTGTTCCTGAGTTCAAGCCCCCTGTCAGGCTGTGTGCTGACAGCTTGGAGCCTGGACCTTGCTTCAGATTCTGTGTCTCCCTCTCTCTGCCCCTTCCCCGCTCATGCTCTCTCAAAAATGAATAAACATTAAAAAAATAAAATAAAATCCATCTTTGGGGCGCCTGGGTGGCTCAGTTGGTCAAGCGCCCGGCTTCGGCTCAGGTCATGATCTCGCGGTTTGTGAGTTGAGGCCCCGCGTCGGGCTCTGTGCTGACAGCTCAGGGCCTGTAGCCTGCTTCGAATTCTGTGTCTCCCTCTCTCTCTGCCCCTCCCCTTCATACTCTGTCTCTCTCTGTCTCTCAAAAATAAATAAATGTTAAAAAAAATTAATAAAAAAAATAAATAAAATCCAGCTTCACTAAAACGTTTGTGTAGCCATTTTGATTTTTGTTCAACTTTATGCTTTAAGCAGTTTCACTTCTAATACTTGGCACAGTGTCTCCAGTATATTGAAATACATTGTTTGGCTGGTGAAGTCATGAAAATAATTGTCTATTTTTAACTTACTTTCTACTTAGCAGAATTGAGTGGTATTTGGAGTCCTAATTCAAGTCCTGATATTCTTTTTTTTTAAAAAAGCCCATGCCCAACCTGATAGAGAATATGCTAGAGGATAACTACCTTTTTCAATGATTAGAGGAACGTCATTTCATGAGACAGTCCTTCCTACTAAGCCTGTGATTGAATAATATAACTCTATTTATGATTACTCAGTCAAAAATTGATTTAAATTCTATCTGGTGAGAAAATTTTTTATTTTTTTATGAAAATTATGTTAAATTATAATATTTTAACTAATTGGCTTGTACATTCTCTGATATATTGAATAATAATTCATATTATTAAAATGTTTCCTTTTGTAGTGTGTCTTCCAGTAAGTATTGGACTTTTGAGCAATGCTTGTTTGTTTGGTTATTTTAGTAGAACATGCTGTGATGAATGCTGTATTAAAAAAACCTAAAGAGATTTTTCAGGGGCATATACAAAATCATGATTTCTTGTATTTATTGCCTGTTTTTATGGAAGCTTTAGGGGAGGAATTTTTTTAAGTTTTTATTCAAATTCCAATTACTTAACATAGAATTTTATTACTATCAGGTATGCAGTATACCGATGCCACACTTCCATACAACACCCAGCGCTTATCACAAGTGCACTCCTTAATCTCTAGCACCTATTTAACCCATAACCCTTACCTACTTTTCCTCTGGTAACCAAGAGTTTATTCTCTATAGTTAAGTCTGTTTCTCCATTTCCCTTGCTCTCTCTTTTTTTCCTTTGTTCATTTGTTTTGTTTCTTAAATTCCACATATATGTGAATTCATATGGTATCTGTCTTTCTCTGACTGACTTATTTCATTTAACATGATACTTTCTAGCTAAACCCATGTCCTTGAGAATGGCAAGATTTCATTCTTTTTGATGGCTGAGTAATATTCCATTGTATGTGTATATATGTGTCTGTGTATATAGTGCAGAGCCCGCTTGGTGTTCTCTCTCTCTCCCTCTGTCTCTGCCCCTATCCTGCTTGTATGCATGTATGATCTCTCTCTCAAAATAAATAAATAGGGGTGTATGGGTGGCTCAGTTGGTTAAGCAGTTGACTTCAGCTCAGGTCATGATCTCGTGGTCTGTGGGTTTGAGCCCTGTGCTGGGCTGTTTGCTGGCAGCTCAGAGCCTGGAGCCTGCTTCAGATACTGTGTCTCGCTCTCTCTCTTCCCCTCCCCTGCTTGCTCTCTGTCTCTCTCTCTCTTTCTCTCAAATAATAAACGTTAAAAAAAATTTTTTTAAATAAATAAACTTAAAAAAATGTAAAATCTCCTACTATTGTATAACCACCAGTTAGTTCCTTTATGTTTGTTATTAACTGTTTCATATATTTGATTGTTCCATTGTTGGGTGCATACATATTTACAATTGTTATATCTTTGTGATTGTCCCCTTTATTATGCTATCTTGCCCTTTTTATCTCTTGTTACAGTCTTTGTTTTAAAGTCTGGTTTGTCTGATATAATTATTGCTACTGTAGCTTTCTTTTGACATGCATTTGAATGATAAATCCTTCTCCATCCCCTTGATTTCAATCTGTAGGTGTCTTTAGGTCTGAAATGAGTTTCTTATAGACAGTGTATAGATGGGTCTTGTGTTTTTATCTACTTTATCTATTCTTATATCCTAGGTCTTTTGATTAGAGTATTTTGTCCATTTACCTTCAGAGTAATTCAGATTTGAATTTAGTACCATTTTATTACTTGATTTATCATTGTTTGAGATTTTCTCTAATCCTTTCTAGTCTTTGTCATTTTTTTGTCTCTGCTTTCCCCTCAGAGTCCCCTTTAATATTTCTTGGAAGGGCTGGTTTAGTGGTCACGCACTCCCTTCAGTTTTTGTTTGGGAAACTCTTTATCTCTCCTATTCTGAATGATATCTTTGCTGGATAGGGCATTCTTGACTGCAGATTTTTCCCATTCAGAACTTTGCATATATCATGCACTCCTCTCTGGCTGGCCAAGTTCCTTTTAGGAAATCTGCAGCTGCCTATGTCTTTTCTCTTGTAGTTAAGGACTTCTTTTCTCTTGCTGACTTTCAGACTTGACTTTATCACTGTATTTTACACATTTAATTATAGTATGTCTTTGTTTGGCCTGCTTTTGTTTATTTTGATGCAAGTTCTCTGTGCCTCCTGGATCCAGATGTCTGTTTTCTTCCCCATATTAGGGAGGGTCTCAACTATTGTTTCTTCAAATAAATTTTCTATGCCCTTTTCTCTCTTCTTCCTCTTTGACTCCTGTAATGTGTATGCTATTACATTTGATTAAGTCACTGAATTCTCTAAATCTGTTCTGTTGCATAATTCTTTCTCTCATTTGTTTAGCTTCATTACTTTACATTACTTTGTGTTCTAGATCACTAATTCATTCCTTTGCTTCTTCCAGCCTGCAGTTCATTGCCTCAATCATGTTTCTAATCTCTTCTATTTCACTCTTCATATCTGATTGTTTTTTAACTCTTTTATCTCTGTCTTAAGGGTGTCACTGATGTCTTCTTTTTTTAAAAAAATATTCATTTTTAGGAGAGAGAGAGGGAGACAGAGTGAGAGCGGGGTAGGGGCAGAGAGAGAGGGAGACACAGAAACCTAAGTAGGCTCCAGGCTCTGAGCTATCAGCACAGAGCCTGATGGGTGACTTGAATTCACGAACCCATGAACCGTGAGAGCATGACCTGAACCGAAGTCCGACACTCAACTGACTGAGCCACCCAGGTGCCCCTGATGTCTTCTTTTTTCAGTATCAGTATCCTTATGATTATTGGTTTAAATTTTCCATCAGGCATGTTATTTATATCTGTTTCACTTGGATCTCTGGCCTGTGACCTTATCTTGTTCTTTCATTTGGGATGAATTCCTCCATCTTGTTATTTTGTCTAAGTCTTTGCCTTCTTCTCTTCTTTTTTATAAAAAAAAAAAAAGTTATGCATCCATCTCCTGAAAGTAATGGCCTTATTAAGAAGAGATTATGTAGGGCTCAGGGCCTGGCACTTCAGGGAGTGTCTCAGATGTGTGCTGCTTGCACTCTGCTGTTGTGTTTTGGCTGCTCTATTCTTCAGGCTGTTCATCTGCAGAGGTTCTCCTTGCCTGCTGTGGGCTGACTTTGGTCTGAACGTGATGAGTTTTAACTAAGTGGGCTCTGATCTTGTGTAGTGAGACCTGTCACCACCTCCATCAGAACTGAGGCCCTGTAGTACTCTCTGGTAGGAAGACTTGGTGTGGGCAGGGGTTTCTTCTGGTCTTCTGGGAGAGGGGCCTGTTCCACTGGGACTAAGGCAAGCCTGACTGAGAAGGGCAGTTCCACCAGAGCACAGGGGTGTGGGGAAGCTAGGCAGCCAATGTTAGTGTTTTGCTGCTTCCTGTGGTGGCTGTGTGTTTATAGTTAGAGGCAGGGGAGGGAAATGGCACCATCCACCTCCTTTGTTTCCAGAGAGATGTCTCTGTGAATGCTTCCTCTCAGGGACATATTCTAAGAAGAGCAAAAAATCTCCCTAGTGTATGCCCCATGCATGCTTCAGATAACTGTATCCCTACTGTCTGTACCCGAGTTGTTTGCCTGCCTTCTCCCTAGCAGTAGGGCAGTGCACTCCTGGCTCTATACCAGCCAAACACACTGTTCTTTAAAACTCTAGACTTTAGGGGCGCCTGGGTGGCGCAGTCGGTTAAGCCTCCGACTTCAGCCAGGTCACGATCTCGCGGTCCGTGAGTTCGAGCCCCGCGTCAGGCTCTGGGCTGATGGCTCGGAGCCTGGAGCCTGTTTCCGATTCTGTGTCTCCCTCTCTCTCTGACCCTCCCCCGTTCATGCTCTGTCTCTCTCTGTCCCAAAAATAAATAAAAAAAAAAAAATTTAAAAAAAAAAAAAAAAATGAAAAAAAAAAAACTCTAGACTTTAACAAAGCCCGGCTTATTGGAAGACCTCACAAAATTCATCCCCTGTCTTTTTCCAAGCCAATGGCTTTGGGGAAATGTTCTCCTTGTGTGTGCCCCTATGAGCTCCTCTCTCCCACTTCATGACCATGGCTCCCTCCCCTTTGCATTACCCACAATCTGTTTCTCCCCTAAACCATGTCTCCACTTCTTACCTTCTTCAGTGAGGCCTCTTCTCTCCCTTCAGTTTTGGAGTTTGTTCTGCCAGTCTTCAGGTCCATTCCTGTGGTATTTAGGATGATTTGAAATTTATCTAGTTGTGTTTCTTGGAATGAAAGGAGCCTGGGAACTTCCTGCTCTGCTGCCGTCTTCCTCTAAGGAGAGTTATCTTTAATTAATCTTAGAAGTCTTTACAAAAGAGAGCAAGAATCTGTATATTATATGTCTGATGAGACACCTTTCTTATATAAGACCATATTTACCTTGGTGGAATCACTTTCCCTCTACTTTGTTAAATTTAGAATATGCTTATATGCCTCAGGAGTAGTGTGTATTAGGTAATGATAATTGTGCAGGTAATGAAGGAGGTATATAAGCGACTCAGTCAGTGAAATACATAAATGAAAGAATGTTTTTAAAGAACTCGTAAAACTCATACTTCTTCTAATGGAGGAGATATATAAGTGAATCAGACAGTGAAATACATAAATTAAATGTTTTTAAAGAATTCATAAAATTGATACTTTTTATAAAACCAATCTCTTAATGGCACCATTACTTTTTACTTTAAATGTTAAGCCTTCAGTATTTTGCCTGGAATGGCCATAGCCACAGATCATTGCCTTTGAAAATACTCATGTTTACAAGTTTAACTTAAATGCCAACTTCTCCTGGATGTTATTCCTACTTTCCATTTACCTGCTGCTCTTTCCTCCTGAGCTTTCACCTAAGTTATTTCTCTCTTACGACATTTAGTATATTCAGCCTTATATTATACTCATATGTTTACCTGTCTGCCCATATCCTCGAGGGAAAGGATTTTATTTTGGTATGTTACCACTGCACCCAGTGCCTTGCACACATATGTTCAATCAATATTTGTTGTATACAGTAATATATATGTAATAAATTATATCTGAATAACGTGGTTATTATTGATATTTTTACTCTTATAGTTTTAAAAATAGTACTTTAAAATATGATCAGTTCTGTGTACATTTGTCATTGGTTCCTCTTTCTTCAGAAATTTATGAAGCAGCTAGAAGGAAAAGGATTGTGTATACAGTGTTTATATGCAATACTTATATGCAGTGTTTTTATGCAGCACTTAGTACAGGCAACATAGACATGAATACTGAATGAACATTATTTGATAGTGACAAATAGTTATACATTTTTTTTCAAAATTATAATTTCGTTGTAAAGAGAAGAAGACATTTGTAACAGTATATACTGGGATACATAGAGTTGTTAATTAAATAGGATACTGCTTGTTAATACCTTATGTTTTTTGTTTTAGCTTATCTATTTCAGGCAAGGACATGAAGCTTATGTGCGGGCTGTAAGGAAGTCAAAAATATACAGCCTTAATTTACAAAAACAGCCATGGAATAAAATGGATCTCAGGGTAAGTTGGCCAAATTCATAAACTATGAAGTAGTTTTGATACTTCATAAACTAAATGAAGTAGCTTTGGAATTAAGTTACTTGCCTATATATAGCTTTTTCTCAGTTTTGTACATATTTCATTATTGATTGTGTGTCTAATATAAGGAGATGTACCGTACTCTTGTACATGTGTTATGGGTCCCATTTTATGTTTCCTGAAATTTGTATGCTATTTCTTGTCTTGATTACTTGACCTAATTTTCTTCAAGCTTCAAGTCGTCTAGTGTATACCATTCTATATTTGGAGCAAAGCAGTAGTTCCCTGGTGTGGTTATTTTCCTGAGCAGCTTTGTATATTCTGAGGCTCTATAAACTGATTTTGTGTGTGGATTACAGATACCCTTGAGGTTCCAGTGGCTTTAAGTAAATATCATAAATATCATAAATCCCAAGAAACTCAGAACTTTGTGGTACTTTATGGATTATCCTTTTTGATACAGTACCTATATAGCTACATGGTATTGAGTAAAATAGGTATGTTTAATATTTTGGAGGTTTTTCTGACTGTAAATACATATTCATTCCTTCATAAATACATAGATACATACATCATCATTTCTAGTTAGGTTTATGCATGTTTTCTTCTTTTGTTTTTCCAACTTGAAGAACAAGATATACACATACATGTATACATGTATACATGTGTATACACATACACAAATACACACATACATGTCTACCCGCATACTTACATAATACATGTCTTAACCAGGCAAAAACATCAAAATCCCTTGGGGAATTCTTTCAAAATATGTATGACTAAACTTGTACCCCAGACCTATTGAATTCAATTCTATAGGAGTAGGTTTTAAGAATATGAATTTTAAAAATGTTCTCAAGGGGATTTGGTTGCTTATCCTTGGTTTAGAGCCCTGAAGTATACTATGACTTGATATTGTCAAGGACTATGTCTTACTGCCTTTAACACATAGTGGAATGCTTAGTATTTGGTGGGTATTCAGATAGTTTTTTAATTGTTCAAAAAATAATGAAATAATATGCAACTGTCAGGCATTTATATTGAAAGTAATAATTTATTGGTATTCTCACGAATAGGAACAAGAGTTTGTTAAGATTGTAGGAATCAAATATGAGGTTGGACCACCTACACTGTGTTGCTTGAAGCTTGCATTTCTGGACCCCATTTCAGGCAAAATGACTGGAGAATCTTTTTCCATTAAGTGAGTAGCTGTCTCTGGGTGTGTGTGTGTGTGTGTGTGTGTGTGTGCGCTTGTGTGTGTGTGTGTATGTGTGTGTGTGTGTGTTTTAATCCCAATCATTTATTCTGCAGAGTACAAGGCTTGATGGGAGAGAAAATACTATAGTACTATGGGCTTTAGAGTTTTAAAGACCAGGGTTTAATGTTTCTTTTTTTTACACGTAATAGCTATATATATACATATTTATAAACTTCCATGTGTGTGCATGCATGTGTGTGTGTAGCAAACATATATGTACTGTAGTATGTTTGTGTGTGTATACAGTTAACCCTTGAACAATGTGGGGACTTATGGGTACTGACCCCCCACAGTTGAAAATCTGTATGTAACTTTTGACTCCCCAAAAACTTAACTACTAATAGCCTGCTGTTAAACAGAAGCCTTATTGATAAAATAAACTTTTGACTAATATGTATTTTGTATGTTTTATGTATTATATATAGTATTCTTACAATAAAGTAAGCAAGAGAAAATAAAATGTAATTAAGAAAATCATAAAGAGAGAGAAAATATATTTACAGTATATATATGCATATTTATTGAAAAAAGTCTGCATATAAGTTGACCTGCAGGGGTTCAAACCTGTATTGTTTAAAGATCAACTAGATATATATCTGTGAGCAAGTTACTTAACCTCTCTGAATTTATGCCTTCATCTGCAAATGTAAATGTTAGTAACTGCCTCAAGATTGTTATGATGAATTAAAAGAAAAACCTTTATAAATGTCTAATGATGTGGTTGAAACATGGTAGTTGCTTTTACTTCTGTTAATAATAAAATAAATGATTAGTCAGCGGCACATTTCTTAGAGTTTGAAATCTGAGGAGATGAAAGAACATCAATTCATACTTTTCTAATTATAGACTCTTTTATATTAAGACCCCTTAATATAAAATACCTTATACTAAGCTTTAAGGACCTTCATTGGTGTCTTTATGTTATTAAAGTGATAGAGTAATAGGCAGGGGACTAACAAAAGCAGATGGAGTTTAAGTAAAGACATTTGCAGGAACCTTGAGGCTTACAACATTTTTTAAATGACTCCACTTTAAACATAGATCTCTGGATATTTAATATCATATGCTGTTATATTTGTATATTGATTCATATGTGCTTTATTTTTTATACAGGTATCATGACATGCCAGATGTCATTGACTTCCTTGTGCTACATCAGTTTTATAATGAAGCCAAAGAAAGGAACTGGCAGATTGGTGAGTATAAAATTCTCACTTAATAACAATTAAGTTTGAAATAGAGTAACATTTTAATTATAATTTAATAGAAATAAGCTAGTATAACATCTAGTTGGTAAAAGCTGTTAACCAAATTAGAAAAATCAAATTAAATTTTCCTTCTCAGTTATGTTTAGGTGATTTTATGCACATTGTGTTTAGCCTATAACCTCTAATCTTTCTGCAAATATCTAATCCATTAGAATACAAATCTGAATTTTAAAAAAAACCATCAAATGTCACTTGCCCTAATGTAGAGTACTGCCTAATATAGAGTACTTAACACTTGGGCTCTTAAGCAGGCCATTACTGATTGTGATTTTCTTTCTTTCTTTCTCTCTTTGTCACTCTTTCTCTCTCTCTCTCTCACTCTGTTTCTCTCTGTACCTCTACCTCTTTCTGCATCTTTTCTCTTCCTCTCCCTTTCCCTCCTCTCCTATCCCTTCCTTTAACCCTTCACTAGCTATTTGATCTTGGGCAAGTTTTTAATCTCTCTGTGTCCCACTTCCATTATCTTTATGATAACAATCACATCAGAACACACCCATAAGGTGATGTGAGCAATAAATGATAGCACTTAAGATGGAACCTAAATGTGTAAAATTTATACTGTGTAAATGGTTGCTATTAGTACTTTTGAATTCTCCTTTCTTATGTGGGAGAAACATTTTTGTCTGCAATGGTTTGGTTTTATAATCCTTAGCCCTTTAGAGGCAGAATAGTATGAAGAGATTATTAAAGGCAAAAAGCTGAAAGCAAAAAGGAAAAGAACTGTAGTAACATACGTACAGTACAAGAAAAAGTATGCCTAATAATGATCCTAAGTAATTGATAAAAATTAGATTATATGTGGTAACATTTATTTAAGAAGACATGGACATATTTGATTTATCTCAGAAAGATTACTAGTACTTGGAAGTCAAAACCTTAGAGTAAAATATAAAATTTACTTATCTGGGAAACTCAGATTGAAACCTCTAATAATGCTAGATACAAGGCTACTTTGTCCAACAAAAAGTAGCAATTTAAAGTGTGAACAAAGCTGTTACTCTCAAAAACATCCTTTTAAGAATTTCCAAAAACATTATAGGTGATAGATTCCGCAGTATAATTGATGATGCCTGGTGGTTTGGGACTGTGGAGAGTCAGCAACCTTTTCAACCAGAGTATCCTGATAGTTCTTTCCAGTGCTACAGTGTTCAGTAAGTACAGTTATGGTATTTTATGCCTGATATAATACTGTGGTACTAACTGGACTTTCTGACCCTACCAGGAATACTACGTTGTTACTTTGACTTATCTTTATCTAACCTGTACCATTAAGGAAGTAATCCTGGTACCTGTAAGGAAGGAATTTGATGATAAACCTCTTGGTCCAATATGCGTGCTAAAACAAAGCAGGAACTGAAGACTTATTTGTACCTCCCTTATGCCTGTATTTTCTTTTAAGTATTTTTGTTTTAGACAAGAATTGCAACTATTATTTCATGAAGAATCCTGAAATTAATTCATTGTTTAAAGTAATTGTTTGGAACATAGCAATGAATATTAGTACCCAGTCTTTTATTTAATGGTATGAATTCTAGGCATAGGTGACTGTATTATGTTTGGACGTACTATTTGTCTACAACATTTACTTTAGTTTTTCATTAAATACCAGCATTTTAAGATTCTTAATGAATGAAGTTTTCTTCTCAAGAATGATTAATGTTTATTCTGTGAGGACTGACTTTAACTTTGCATATTGTGGATCACAAGGGAATAATAAAATTTTGGAGATGCTGTTATTCTTAAACTATTAGGATAAAGTAGATTATCTCACAGAAAGAATTGATCTATTAAAATTGACTTTCTTAACCTGAAAGGAATTTTCCAAAGAGGTCTTTTCGTTATGTACCCTGGGCTAATATTGAATACATGCTTGATTGGAATTCAAACAAAAAACCAAGTAAAACTAAGTGTAAGTTTACTGCTCTCTATTTCATATTGGTGAACTATATTTTCTCTAATTTTTTTTTTTGCTTTCTCTATTAATTAAAGGTTAATCATCTTTATGTAAGTGAAATTGTACTTTAAGGGAAACTGTATTGCCCTTTTCCAAATTTTACCCCCAGGAAGTCATGCAAATTATGGTGGTATATAAAAGTAAGTGTCCTGTGAATTTGATTTGTATCTTGTTATTTTTTAATAGCTGGGACAATAATGAGAGAGAAAAGATGAGCCCTTGGGATATGGAGCCAATTCCAGAAGGAAGTAAATATGCTTTTAAAAATGAATTATAATTCAGTATCAGTAGCACAGTATTGGAAGCTAATCATTTCTGATTTTTAATCTTATACATAGCTGCCTTTCCAGATGAAGTTGGTGCTGGTGTTCCTGTGTCCCAGGAGGAACTGACTGCTTTGCTATACAAACCCCAGGAAGGAGAGTGGGGGGCTCACTCCAGAGATGAGGAATGTGAACGGGTTATTCAGGGCATCAACCACCTTCTGTCCCTGGGTACGGTGAATATGAAAGAATATTAGGAAGGAACAAGGAAAACCAGCAGAATTTTAAGTTCTATAAAAGGAAATATATTTTTCACTGTATACTTTTAACTCAAGAGGCACTTTTAATCAAGTGATTCTAGTTTTAATATTAATATTTTATATGTTTGGCCAGTGTAATGAATGATAAATTTTTTTCTATTCTCTGGGAGCTTATATAATAGTGAAGACGTGGTATATAGTGGTCTTTTACTTTCTTGAGTCACTTTGGCTCTCTAGCTATTCTCTGTGCTTGACTTTGGTTGAGTTTTTTGATACACAGTGGATGAGTAATACTTTTTACTTACATGTCTAAGCTATATTATCTAAAACATATCACTTGAGCTGTTTGGCATTTATCCAGAAAAGACAGATTTGAAGTTCTCCTTTTATTCATCTCATTGCACCTGATTTGAACCAATGTATCATACATGATTCATAGATATTATGTCCAAATAAAAAGAATAACATTTTAATGATACTTGTCTAATATTTGCATAATTGGATCATTCAATTTTAGTAATGTAGTATATTGTCCTCCCTTCTAATTTATAAAGTTTTTGTTTGTTAACATGAAACATTAATATCTTTTATAGCTACCTTTTTTGATTTTGGTAATGTTATAGATTTTGCCAGCCCTTTTGCTGTTCCAGTGGATCTCAGTGCCTATCCCTTGTATTGTACTGTAGTTGCTTATCCAACTGACCTCAACACCATCAGGCGGAGACTTGAAAATCGCTTTTACAGGTCTGTTTAGTTTTATTATTTATAAAGTTTATAGCTTTACATCTTTTGTGTTCCTTTTTGTATAATGATACAGTGAGATCTGTGTTTTCTTACTATAAAATAATCATTCAGTATACTCCAAAATTTCTTCTAAAGATTTGGAACACTAATTTACCTTTTTTGATAGGTTCTCAGTCTTCCAGGGTAAGGAGTATGGAATAAAGGACAGAGAAGAAATTATGAGTAGCACAAATCACATGTGAAACAAAAACTATCATTCACTTTAGTTTATTAAAGGCAGATTAAGTAAGTGATTTGTGGATTCATCATGATTAAGGTGCTCTAGAAAGTCGGAGCATGTTTAAATCCCTTGTTGAGGAATTAGGCAGCAGTTAGATTTAATTACCAGCCCTAAAATGTGTTTAGATAAAGGGCCAAGTAAATTTTTTTCTTCATTTCAGTTGGGAGTCAATTATGAGAGAGTAGTAGAGGGCACCCTTTGGTACATCTCTAACCCCAGAGTCCACTGTGTCCTAATCACAGTTATTCCAACATGAGCTGGCTGTAAATATAGCCAATTGGGTATATTTTATAACATTACCTACAATTTAATTTGATAATACATATCATAAAAGTAACTACATAAAATTATTTTTCTGAAACCTGGTTTCTTTTTTTTTCTTGATCTTCTCATTTCTTCCACTGAAAACTAAACATTTCCTTGACTTTATCAAAACACTGTGTTTATACTTATTTCATTAAAATCCCTATTTACCCATGATGTCCTGGGTCAGTTCTTTCCAATATGCAGTCCACTGGTTCTTAATGCTTCCTACACTTCAAATACTGTAACTATATACCTTTATATTTGTGCATATCAGTTATACACATATATTAAGTTACATACATATATTAGAACACCATTGACATGCCATGATTGAGTGCCTAGTTGTTCTATGTTGTAAATTCTTAGAACAGACTTTATATGTATCAAAAAAGTAACAGGGTTATTTTTTCTTTCATAGGAGAATATCAGCATTAATGTGGGAGGTTCGCTACATTGAGCATAATGCCAGGACTTTCAATGAGCCAGATAGTCCTATAGTTAAAGCAGCCAAAATTGTAACTGATGTCTTACTTCGATTTATTGGGTAAGAAGCAGTTTTATCTTCCAGAGGAGCTGACTTCTGATTTTAAAAATAATATATTGAAGTATCTTTTGACTTACTTGTTTCTTAGGGATCAGAGCTGTACTGATATATTGGATACTTACAATAAAATTAAAGCAGAAGAACTAAACAGCACTGATGCAGAAGAGGTGAGAATCACAGCATGATTAATAGGCATGAATTTCTTTTCTGTTTTTCAAAATACAGTAAGTATTGTGTGTGTTATAACTGGCTATAAGCGTTGAAACTGATTTCTGAAAGCTGGCTAATCACCTTCATCTTTTTATATTCAACTCTTTAGCCTGTATTTAGATGGTATATACCAGAAATGTGCTGGTGCTAAAATTTTTTGAGACACGTGGCCAGTCGTTCTAATGGACTCAGCGGGTTTCAGTGATGAGAAATCACCACTTGATTTTCCAGCCTTAAAAACAAGACAAGGCAGATTTCAGGTAAATGAGTCTAACAGACATGGAGCACCTTCCATGGACTAGAGGAACGAACAGTGGTTTCTTATCTAAAGTATACAGCCTGAACTGGACTACCCCTGAACCAAATTCATATATTTTATTAGATTGAATCAGATCTATTGGATCCTGGAAGAGACAGGGGAAGATGGCGGCATAGGGGGACACTGGGCTCACCTCGTCCTGCTGATTGCTTAGATTCCACCCACATCTGCCTAAATAACCCAGGAAACTATCAGAAGACTAGCAGAATGGACTCTCTGGAGCCAAGTGTACACAAGAGGCCCACAGAAGAGGGTACGAAGGGCGGAGAGGCGGTGCAAGCTACACGGACTGGCGGACTGGCAGGAGGGAGCCGGGGCAGCGGAAGGGCAGCCCGTCCAGCAAGGCAGAGCCCCCAAGTCTGGCTTGCAAACACAGAGGGGCCGGGCTCCATGAGTCCTGACAGCCAGAAGGACATAACAGCTGGAATGTTAAAAGTCAACAGCTCTGCTCCACCAGAGGGAGGGCAAGACGACACTGGGAGGGAGAGTTGTTGAGCCCTGGAAGACAGAGCTCAGCTCGGCGGGGGAACAAAGGCACTGGCAAGCACAATCTCCCTCTCCCATATCCCAGCTGAAATTCCAAAGGGAACCAGTTCCCATCACCAAACTTGCTTCCCCAACGCTGTACATCTGTAGATCCATCCCTCCGACAGACCTGCCTCCCTCCTGGTGCTGCAGTGCCCCTGCCGCAGGGGACCACTGACACCAAATCGAGTTAAACCTACCCTTCCCACCCCCATGCACCTTGCTGATCCACCCTGGCTAATACGCCAGATCCCATCGAACCAGCACCACAAGCCTGGCAGTGTGCAAGTAGTCCAGACTGGGGTCACACCACTCCACAGTGAGTCCTGCCCCTGGGAGAGGGGAAGATAAGGTACACAACAGTCTGTGGTCCCAACGGTGGGCTGGGGACAGGTATCAGGTCGGATTGCAGCCTTGCCCAGCAACACAAGTTTCTCCTGACAGCACAGGGGAAGTACCCTGCAGTTTGGAGCCACCCCAGGGACTACCCAAAATGACGAACTGGAAGAATTCTCCTCAAAAGAAACTCCAGGAAGTAGCAACAGCTAACAAATTAATCAAAACGATTTGAGCAATATAAATAGGAATAAGAATTTAGAGTAATAGCCATAAAATTAATTCCTGGGCTTGAAAAAAGCACAGAGGACAGCAGAGAATCTATTGCTACAGAGATCAAGGGACTAATAAATAGTCATGAGAAGCTAAAAAATGCCATAAATGAGGTGCAAAGTAAAATGGAGGCGACCACAGCTTGATTTGAAGAGGAAGAGGAGAGAATAGGTTAATTACAAGATAAAATCATGGAAAAACAGGAAACTGAGAAAAAGAGAGATAAACAAATCCAGGATTATGAGGGGAGAATTAGAGAACTAACTGATGTAATCAAATGGAACAATACCTGTATCATAGGAATTCCAGAAGAAGAAGAGGGAAAGGGGCTGAAGGTGTACTTGAACAAATCATAGCTGAGAATTACCCTGATCTGGGTAAGGAAAAAGGCATTGAAATCCTAGAGAAACAGATAAATCCCTTCAGACGTAACTTGAATCCATCTTCTGCTCAACATATCATACGGAAACTGGCAAAATACAAGGATAAAGAGAAAATAAAGCAGCTGGGGATAAACAGGCTCTAACTTAAAAAGGTACACACATAACAGTACTGGCAGACCTGTCTATGGAAACTTGGCAGGCCAGAAAGGAATGGCAGGAAATCTTCAATATGATGAACAGAAAAAATATGCAGCCGAGAATCTTTTATCGAGCAACTCTGTAATTCAGAATAGAAGAAGAGAGAAAGGTTTTCTCAAACAAACAAAAACTGAAGGAATTTATCACCACTAAACCAGCCCTACAAGAGATCCTAAGGGAAACTCTGTGAGTGAAATGTTGCAAGGTCCACAAAGTACCAGAGACATCACTACAAGCATGAAACCTACAGACATCACACTGACTGTAAACCCATATCTTTCCATGATAACACTGAATGTAAATGGACGAAATGCTCCAACCAAAAGACATAGGGTATCAAAATGAATAAAAAATAAGACCCATCTATTTGCTGACTAAAAGAGACTCATTTTAGAACTGAGGACACCGTCAGGTTGAAAGTGAGGGGATGGAGACCTATCTATCATGCTACTGGAAGTCAGAAGAAAGCTGGAGTACCCTTACTTATATCAGACAAACTAGACTTTAAATTAAAGGCTGTAACAAGAGATTAAGAAGGCTGTTAATAATAGTTACAGGGTCTATCCATCGGGAAGAGCTAACAATTATAAATGTCTATGCGCTGAATACAGGAGCCCCCAAATATATAAAACAATTAATCACAAACATAAGCAACCTTATTGATAAGAATATGGAAATTTCAAGAGACTTTAATACTCCACCTACAACTATAGATAGATCATCCAGACAGAGGATCAATAAAGAAACAAGGGCCCTGAATGATACATTGGATCTGATGGACTTGAGACATATATTTAGAACTCTGCATCCCAAAGCAACAGAATATACTTTATTCTCGAGTGCACATGGAACATTCTCCAAGATAGATTGCATACTGGGTCACAAAACAGCCCCTTAATAAGTATAAAAGAATTGAGATCATACCATGCAAACTTTCAGACCACAGTGCTATGAAACTTGAAATCAACCACAGGAAAAAGTCTGGAAAACCTCTAAAAGCATGGAGGTTAAAGAACACCCTACTAAAGAATGAATGGGTCAACCAGTCAGTTAGAGAAGAAATTAAAAAATATATGGAAACAAATGAAAATACAACAATCCAAATGCTTTGGGATGCAGCGAAGGCAGTCCCGAGAGGAAAATACATTGCAATCCAGGCCTATCTCAAGAAACAATAGTAATCCCAGATGCAAAATCTTAACAGCACACCTAAAGGAAATAGAAGCAAAGGAGCAAAAACACCCCAAACCCAACACAAGAAGAGAAATAATAAAGATCAGAGGAGAAATAAACAATATAGAATCTAAAAAAACTTTAGAGGAGATCAATATAAAGATGAGTTGGTTTTTTGAAAAAATAAACAAAATTGATAAACCTCTAGGCAGGCTTCTCAAAAAGAAAAGGGAGATGACCCAAATAGATAAAATCATGAATGAAAATGGATTTCTTACAACCAGTCCCTCAGATATATAAGCAATCATCAGGGAATACTATGAAAATTTATATGCCAACAAACTGCACAACCTGGAATAAATGGACAAATTCCTAAGCACCCACACACTTCCAAAACTCAAACAGGAAGAAATAGGAAACTTGAACAGACCCATAACCAGTGAAGAAATTGAACCTGTTATCAAAAATCTCCCAAGAAATAAGAGTCCAGGACCAGATGGCTTCCCTGCAGAATTCTACCAGACATTTAAAGCAGAGATAATACCTATCCTTCTCAAGCTGTTCTAGAAAATAGAAAGGGAAGGAAAATTTCCAGACTCATTCTATGAAGCCAGCATTACTTTGATTTGTAAACCAGACAGAAACCCAGCAAAAAAAAAAAAAAAAAAAAAAAGAACTACAGACAAATATACCTGATGAATATGGATGCAAAAATTCTCAACAGGATACTACCAAATCCAATTCAACAGCATATAAAAATAATTACTTACCATGATCAAGTGGGATTCATTCTTGGGCTGCAGGGCTGGTTCAACATTCTCAAATCAATCAATGTGATACATCACACTGATAAAAGAAAAGAAAAGAACCATATGATTCTGTCAATCGATGTAGAAAAAGTATTTGACAAAATTCAGAATCGCTTCTTAATAAAAACCCTTGAGAAAGTCGGGATAGAAGGAACATACTTAAACATCATAAAAGCCATTTATGAAAAGCCCACAGCTAATATCATCCTCAATGGGAAAACTGAGAGTTTTCCCCCTAAGATCAGGAACACGACAGGGATGTCCACTCTCACCGCTGTTGTTTAACGTAGTGTTGGAAGTTCTAGCATCAGCAGTCAGACAACAAAAGGAAATCAAAGGCATCAAAATTGGCAAAGATGAAGTCAAGCTTTCACTTTTTGCAGATGACATGATATGATACATGGAAAACCTGATAGATTCCACCAAAAGTCTGCTAAAACTGATACATGAATTCAGCAAAGTCGCAGGATACAAAATCAATGTACAAAAATCAGTTGCATTCTTATACACTAATAATGAAGCAACAGAAAGACAAATAAAGACACTGATCCCATTCACAATTGCACCAAGAAGCATAAAATACCATGGAATCAACCTAACCAAAGATGTAAAAGATCTGTATGCTGAAAACTATAGAAAGCTTATGAAGGTAATTGAAGAAGGTATAAAGAAATGGAATAACATTCCATGCTCATGGATTGGAAGAATAAATATTGTTAAAATGTCAATACTACCCAAAGCTATCTACACATTCAATGCAATCCCAATCAAAACCGCACCAGCATTCTTCTTGAAGCTAGAATAAGCAATCCTAAAATTTGTATGGAACCACAAAAGACCCTGAATAGCCAAGGTAATATTGAAGAAGAAGACCAAAGCAGGAGGCATCACAATCCCAGACTTTAGCCTCTACTACAAAGCTGTAATCATCAAGACAGCATGGTATTGGCACAAAAACAGACACATAGACCATTGGAATAGAATAGAAACTCCAGAATTGGACCCACAAAAAGTATGGCCAACTAAGCTTTGACAAAGCAGGAAAGAATATCCAATGGAAAAAAGACAGTCTCTTTAACAAGTGGTGCTGGGAGAACTGGACAGCAATATGCAGAAGAATGAAACTAAATCACTTTCTTACACCATTAACAAAAGTAAACTCAAAACAGATAAAGGACCTGAATGTGAGATAGGAAACCATCAAAACCCTAGAGGAGAAAGCAGGAAGAAAAATCTTTGACCTCAGCCGCAGCAATTCCTTACTTGACACATCTCCAAAGGCAAGGGAATTAAAAGCAAAAATGAACTATTGGGACCTTATGAAGAGAAAAAGCTTATGCACTGCAAAGGAAACAATCAACAAAACTAAAGTGCAACCAACGAAATGGGAAAATGTATTTGCAAATGACATATCAGACAAAGGGCTAGTATCCAAAATCTGTAAAGAACTCACCAAACTCCACACCTGAAAAACAAATAATCCAGTGAAGAAATGGTCAGAAAACATGAATAGCCACTTCTCTAAAGAAGACATCCAGATGGCCAACAGATACATGAAAAGATGCTCAACGTCACTCCTCTTCAGGGAAATACAAATCAAAACCACACTGAGATGCCACCTCAAGCCAGTCAGAGTGGCTAAAATTTACACATCAGGAGAGTAGATGCTGGAGATATGTGGAGAAACGGGAACCCTCTTGCACTGTTGGTGGGAACGCAAACTGGTGCAGCTGCTCTGGAAAACAATGTGGAGTTTCCTCAAAAAATCAAAAATAGATCTACCCCTATGACCCAGCAGTAGCACTGCTAGGAATTTACCCAAGGGGTAAATTCACAGGAGTGCTGATGCATAGGGGCACTTGTACCCCAATGTTTACAGCAGCACTTTCAACAATAGCCAAATTATGGAAAGAACCTAAATAATCATCAACTGATGAATGGATAAAGAGACTGTGGTTTATATACACAATGGAATACTACATGGCAATGAGAAAGAATGAAATAGGGCCTTTTTTTAGCAATGTGGATGGAACTGGAGTGTTATGCTAAGTGAAATAAGTCTTACAGAGAAAGACAGATAGCAAATATTTTCACTGTTATGTGGATCCTGAGAACCTTAACAGAAGATCATGGGGGAGGGGAAGGAAAAAAATATTAGGAAGAGAGCCAACACAGAAGAGATTTAAAAATTGATAATAAACTGAGGGTTGATGGGGATTGGGAGGTAGGGGAGGGTGGGTGATGGGCATTGAGGAGGGCACCTTTGGGAGGAACATTGGGTGTTGTATGGAAACCTATTTGACAATAAATTTCATCTTAAAAAGAAAGAAAACAAGTCAAGGCACTAAATATTTTAAAAGAACAGTTAGTTTTTGGAAATTTTAATAGGGTTACATTTTCTACACCATATATGTAAAATATTAAAGTATTTTTAAATCTCAGGTATGAAAGTCTACATTTTTAATAGTTTCATGGAATTTCTATTTGATATACATTATGGAAATTTATAAACATAAGCAAGTTTTTCTTAATGAAGTCAAATTAGTATTAACACCAGACCTTCATATAACTAATTTCCCCACCCAGCCGTATTCCCAATTTACATAAAGCCAATTTTTAATTTTTTTTTAATTTTTATTTTTGAGAGATAGAAAGAGAGTGAAAGAGTGGGGAGGGGCCGAGGGAGAGGGAGACAAAGAATCCCAAGCAACTCCAGGCTCTGAGCTGTCAGCACAGAGCCTGATGCAGGGCTCTAAGCCACAGACCATGAGATCATGACCTGAGCCGGAGCAGACACTCAACTGACTCAACCACCCAGGTGCCCCTACATAAAGCCATTTTTTATTGCAAGCTGTGATAAAAAGAAGCAAAAACCAAGAAGAGGCTGAAATCAATAATGGAATGTAATATTTCAAAAGTGTTTAGTGGAAAACAATTTGCCCCAAAGATGAGTAATTCAAACATGCAAGATACTATTGAAATGGACATTGTATAGATATATTTTACATATTTATATTATCTGTACTGTTAATGTCTAGAATAATAAATCTTCAATGTTTTTTTTCTGTTTTTAATTTTTATTGAGGTATAATGGACATAAAACATTATGTTAGTTTCAGATGTACAAATGATTCTAAATGTGTATATATTGTGAAAGAATCACCAAATTAAGACTAGTCACCTGTACATTGTTTTAACTTTCTCATATAATAACTTTTAAAATTCATTTTCTTAACAATTTTATATTATATCCCCAAGACTCATTTATTTTGTAACTGAAGCTTGTATGTTTTGACCCACTACACCTATTTTGGCTCCCCACTCCACTCTGCCCATCTCTGGCAACTACCAATCTGTTTTGTGAATCTATAAATGATTTTTTTAATTTTTTTTGTTTTTTTATTAAGTTTTATTTTTTTATTTTTTAAAATTTATGTCCAAATTAGCGTATAGTGCAAAAATGATATCAGGAGCAGATTCTTTAGTGCCCCTTACCATTTAGCCCATTCCCCCTTCCACAACCCCTCCCATAACTATCAGTTTGTTCTCCATATTTATGAGTCTCTTCTGTTATGTCACCCTGTTTTTTATTATTTTTCTTTCCATTCCCTTATGTTCATCTGTTTTGTGTCTTAAAGTCCTCCTATGAGTGACTTCATATGATTTTTGTCTTTCTCTGACTGACTGATTTCACGTAGCATAATATCCTCTGGTTCCATCCACGTAGTTGCAAGTGGCAAGATTTCATTCTTTTTGATTGCCAAGTAATACTCCATTGTATATATATACCACTTCTTTACCCATTCATCCATCGATGGACATTTGGGCTCTTTCCATACTTGGGCCATTGTTGATAGTGCTGCTATAAACATTGGGGTTCTTGTGTTCCTTCAAAACAGCACACCTGTATCCCTTGGATAAATACCTAGTAGTGCAATTGCTGGGTCGAAGGGTAGTTCTAGTTTTAGTTTTTTTAAGGAACCTCCATACTGTTTTCCAGTGTGGCTGCAGCAGCTTGCATTCCGAAAACAATACAAAAGAGATCCTCTTTCTCCGCATTCTCGCCAACATCTGTTGTTACCTGAGTTGTTAATGTTAGCCTTTCTGACACGTGTGAGGTGGTATCTCATTGTGGTTTTGATTTGTAGTTCCCCGATGATGAGTGATATTGAGTATTTTTTCATGTGTTGGTTGGCCATCTGGATGTCTTCTTTGCAGAAGTGTCTATTCATGTGTTTTGCCCATTTCTTAACTGGATTAATTGTTTTTTGGGTGTTGAGTTTGATAAGTTCTTTATAGATTTTTGATAATAACCCTTTATCTGGTATGTCATTTGCAAATATCTTCTCCCATTCTGTCGATTGCCTTTTACTTTTGCTGATTGTTTCCTTCACTGTGCAGAAGCTTTTTCTTTTGATGAGGTCCCAGGAGTTCTTTTTTGCTTTTATTTCCCTTGTCTCTGGATACATGTTGAGTAAGAAGTTGCTACGGCCAAGATCAAAGAGGTTTTTGCCTGCTTTCTCCTCGAGGATTTTGATGGCTTCCTGTTTTACATTGAGGTCTTTCATCCATTTTCAGTTTATTTTTGTGTATGGTATAAGAAAGTGGTCCAGGTTCATTCTTCTGCATGTTGCTGTCCAGTTTTCCCAGCACCACTTGCTGAAGAGACTGTCTTGATTCCATTGGATATTCTTTCTTGCTTTGTCAAAGATTAGTTGGCCATACTTTGTGGGTCCATTTGTGGGTTCTCTATTCTGTTCCATTGATCTGAGTATCTGTTCTTGTGCCAGTACCATGCTGTCTTGATGATTACAGCTTGAAGTCTGGGATTGTGATGCCTCCTGCTTTGGTTTCCTTTATCAAGTTTGCTTTGGCTATTCAGGGTTTTTCTGGTTCCATACAGATTTTAGGATTATTTGTTCTAGCTCTGTGAAGAATGCTGGTGTTACTTTGATAGGGATTGCATTGAATATGTAGATTGCTTTGGGTAGTTTCAACATTTTAACAATATTTGTTCTTCCTATCCAGGAGCATGGAATCTTTTTCCTTTCTTTGTGTGTCTTCTTCAATTTCTTTCATAAGCTTTCTATAGGTTTCAGTGTATAGATTTTTCACCTCTTTGGTTAGATTTATTCCTAGGTATTTTATGGTTTTTGGTACAACTATAAATGGGAACGATTCCTTGAGTTCTCTTTCTGTTGCTTCATTGTTGGTGTATAGGAATGCAACCGATTTCTGTGCATTGATTTTATATCCTGAAACTTTGCTAAATTCATGAACCAGTTCTAGCAGTTTTTTGGTGGAATCTTTTGGGTTTTCCCTGTAGAGTATCATGTCATCAGCAAAGAGTGAAAGTTTGACCTCCTCCTGGCCAATTTGGATGCCTTTTACTTCTTTGTGTTGTCTGATTGCAGAGGCCAAGACTTCCAATTCTGTGTTGAATAAGAGTGGCAAGAGTGGACATCCCTGTCTTGTTCCTGACCTTAGGGGTAAAGCTCTCAGTTTTCCCCATTGAGGATGATATTAGCATTGGGTTGTTCATACATGGCTTTTATGATCTCGAGGTATGATCTTTCTATCCCTATTTTCTTGGGGGTTTTTATCAAGACAGGATGCTGTATTTTGTCAAATGCTTTCTCTGCATCTATTGAAAGGATCATATGGTTCTTGTCCTTTCTTTGATTGATGTGATGAATCATGTTAATTGTTTTGTGGATATTGAACCAGCCCTGCATCCCAGGCAGAAATCCCACTTGGTCATGGTTAATAATTTTTTTAATGTATTGTTGGATCCAGTTGGCTAATATCTTGTTGAGGATTTTTGCATTCGTGTTCATCAGGGAAATTGGTCTATAGTTCTCCTTTTTAGTGGGGTCTCTGTCTGGTTTTGGAATCAAGGTAATTCTGGCTTCATAGAGTTTGGAAGTTTTCCTTCCATTTCTATTTTTTGGAACAGTTTCAAGAGAATAGGTGTTAACTCTTCCTTAAATGTTTGGTAGAATTCCCCTGGAAAGCCATCTGGCCCTGGACTCTTGTTTTTTGGCAGATTCTTGATTACGAATTCGATATACTTACTGGTTATGGGTCTGTTCAAATTTTCTATTTCTTCTTGTTTCAGTTTTGGTAGTGTATATGTTTCTAGGAATTTACCCATTTCTTCCATTTTACCCATTTCATTGGCATATAATTTCTCACAATATTCTCATATTATTGTTTTTATTTCTGCTCTGTTGATTGTGATCTCTCTTCTTTCATTCTTGATTTTATTTATTTGGGTCCTTTCCTTTTTGTTTTGATCAGACTGGCTAGTGGTTTATCAATTTTGTTAATTCTTTTAAAGAACCCACTTCTGGTTTCATTGATGTGTTCTACTGGTTTTTTGTTTTGTTTTGTTTTGTTTCAATAGCATTAATTTCTGCTCTGATCTTTATTATTTCCTGTCTTCTGCTGGTTTTGGGTTTTATTTGCTGTTTTTTCTAGCTCCTTAAGGCATAAGGTTAGGTTATGTATCTAAGATCTTTCTTCCTTCTTTAGGAAGGCCTGGATTGCTGTATACTTTCCTCTTATGACAGCCTTTGTTGCAGCCCAGAGGTTTAGGGTTGTGGTGTTATCATTTTCATTGACTTCCATATACTTTTTAATTTCCTCTTTAACATCTTGTTTAGCCCATTCATTCTTTAGTACGATGTTCTTCAGTCTCCAAGTATTTGTTACCTTTCCAAATTTTTTCTTGTGGTTGCTTTCGAGTTTCATAGCATTATGCTCTGAAAATATGCACAGTATGATCTCTGTCTTTTTGTACTTACTTAGGGCTGATTTGTGTCCCAGTATATGGTCTATTCTGTAGAATTTTCCATGTGCACTGGAGAAGAATGTATATTCTGCTGCTTTAGGATGAAATGTTCTCAATGTATCTGTTAAGTCCATCTGGTCCCATGTGTCATTCAAAGCCATTGTTTCCTTGTTGACTTTTTGATTAGATGATATGTCCTTTGCTGTGAGTGGGGTGTTGGAAGTCTCCTACTATTATGGTATTACTTTCAATGAGTTTATGTTTGTGATTAATTGAGATGTATATTTTGGTGCTGCCACATTTGGCACATAAATGTTTACAATTGTTAGGTCTTCTTGGTAGATAGACCCCTTGATTATGATATAATGCCCTTCTGCATCTCTTGATACAGTCTTTATTTTAAAATCTAGATTGTGCAATATAAGTATGGCTACTCAAACTTTCTTTTGTTGACCATTAGCATGATAGATGGTTCTCCATCCCCTTACTTTCAATCTGAAGTTGTCTTTAGGTCTAAAGTGGGTCTCTTGTAAACAGTCAATAGATGGATCTTGTTTTCTTATCCATTGTGTTACCCCTATGTCTTTTGATTGGATCATTGAGTCCATTGAAGTTTAGAGTGAGTCCTGAAAAATATGAATTTATTGCCATTATGATGCTTGTAGAGTTGGAGTTTCTGGTGGTGTTCTCTGGTCCTTTCTAATCTTTGTTGCTTTTGGTCTTTATTTATTTTTATATATTTTTTTTCATCTTTTCTTCCCTCAGAGAATACCCCTTAAAATTTTTTGCCAGGTTGGTTTAGTAGTCACAAAGTCCTTTTACTTTGTTTGTCTGGGAGACTTTTTATCTCTCCTTCTATTTTGAATGACAGCCTTGCTGGATAAAGAATTATTGGCTGCATATTTTTCTGACTCAGCACACTGAATATATCCTCTCAGTCCTCTGTGGCCTGCCATGTTTCTGTGGATAGGTCTGCTGCAAACCTAATCTGTCTTCCCTTGTGGGTTAGGGACTTTTTTTCCCTTGCTGCTTTCATGATTCTCTCCTTGCCTGAGCATTTTGTGAATTTGACTATGATACATGCCTTGTTGATGGTTGGTTATTCTTGAATCTAATGGGGGTACTCTGTGCTTTCTGGATTGATGTCTGTGTCTTTCCCCAGGTTAGGAACGTTTTCTGCTATGATTTTCTCACATAACCCTTTTACCCCTATTTCTCTGTCTTCCTCTTCTGGGACCCCTATGATTCTGATGTTGTTCCTTTTTAATGAGTCACTGATTTATGTAATTCTTAAATCGTGCTCTTTTGCCTTATGTCACTCTTTTTTTCTGCTACATTATTCTCTATAAGATTGTCCTCTATATTGCTAATTGTTCTGTCTGTTCCATTCTTGCTGCCACTGCATCCATCCGTGTTTGCAGCTCAGTTATATCATTTTTAATTTCATTCTGTGTTTCACTTCTTTTATCTCTACAGAAGGGATTCTAATCTATTTTCGACTCTGGCTAGTATTCTTATTATCACGATTCTAAATTCTGGTTCAGACCTCTTGCTTATATCTGTTTTGGTTAAATTACCTGCCTGTTGTTTCTTCATGCTCTTTCTTTTGGGGTGAATTCCTTCATTTTGTCATTTTGAAGGGAGAAAAGGAATTAATGAGGTAGAAAAAAAATTAAAAAAATTAAAATTAAATAAATATTAAAATTAGAACACACACACGCATATCTGATAAATGATGCTATATCCTAGGTCTGTTTTGGTCTGTGTATTGAAAGTGGTTTGACAGATTAGAGAAAAAAAAAAGGAAAAAAAAGGAAATCGTTTAAGAATTTGAGAAATGAATACACTGAAGTACACTACAATGAGATGATGGGAGTAAAATAGAATTTGAAAAAATTTACACAAAAGTAAAGAATATAGTAGGAAAGCAATACTTTTAATAAAAATTAAAAATAAAAATGAATATTTTTCTCTTTCTGTATTGAAGAAAACAATGAAAAAGTATAAAAAGAAAAAAAAAGGACTCTTGAAAATTTGAAAAAGTTAATACACTGTAGTAGACTAAAATAGAATGATGGAAGTAAAATAGAATTTGAAAAAGACTACATAAAAGCAAAAAACATTGTAAAAAATAAATAAAAATGTTTTTAATAGACATTGAAAGTGAAAATGAAGTTTTTCAATTCCTGCATTCAAGAAAAAGAAAGGAGGCGATAAAGAGAAAAAGGGAAAAAAAGAAAACAAGGAAATATTTTGAAAATTTGAAAAGGTGAATACACTGCAGTAGACTAAAATAGAATGATGGAAGTAAGATAGAATGAAAAAATTTACACAAAAGTAAAAAATATAGAAAAAACTAAGGAAAATATTCTTAATGAAAATTGAAAATAAAAATGATATTTTCTTTTTCTGTATTCAAGAAAAAGAATAGTGTAAAAGAGAAAGAATATAAAGAAAAAAAATTGAATAGATGAGTCTGCTAACAGATTGAAATTGGACTAAAATTACTTCGTTTTCCCCTAGAAGTCAGACTATGTAGCACTTTATAGTCCATAAACTAAGTAGGCGGTGAGACTTGTGTTCTTGAAGAGCGAGGTTAGCCCAGTTGGGTGGGGCTCAGAGTAATGGCTCCGTTCTCCACTAGATGGCACTGCTAGCCTACTGGGGTGGATTGTTGCAGTGCTGGTTGGTGTGTATGTGCATGTGCAGGAGTGGTGAAAATGGTGTCACTCAGCTTACCCAGTCTCTAGTATGGGAACTCTGTTCTCTCTGATCAGCAATTGTACACCTGTCCTCTGTCTTCAGCTTTTGTCCACTCCTGGCTTCTTCATTGTCTGTGACAAAGCCCCAGGCAATACCTCTCTCCCAGGTTTTTTTCTCAGTTGCAGCTGTTTTCCCTGGCCCCTTAAGTTCTGAAGAACTGCAGGGTGACTCATTTTGTCCCTCTGCTGGAGGGTCTCACTGAGCAATGGCTGTATGCCTGCTGTACCCAGGAATGCCTACTGGACCCTGCTGCTGCTAGTGCCCTGAGACTGTGGCCAGTTGCCAGCCTGCCCCAGAAATAGTTTGTGAGATAGTGTAGTAGCATCTTTTCAGGGATTATGGAAAATCACAACACATTTGGCACCAGGCTTCACAATTAACGACTTTGTTCCAGCACCAGCGAATGTGGCTGTTTTCTGGGGTCTTCTGGGATCAGGTGGCTTCAACAGTCTCTACCAAATGTCCTTCCAGCAGTGGAACCACTTTTCCCCTTGTGGGGATTTGCCCTTCCCACCAGATCAGTGCCAGATATCGAGCTGCAGAGTTGCAGCCTTTGCACTCCTGTTGTTTACAGTCTTAATGGAATTTAAACCATCTCCTTTCTCTTTTCTCCCTTTTTAGTTTAGTCCCTGTGGCTATTTCGAAGTTTTCACGTTCTCTCCAGCTGCTTTTTGGGAGGAGTTCTTTTCTTGTATTCTCCCCCGCCTGAACCTCCGTCCTCTCTCCCCCTGCCAAGGCGGCTCCCTGCCCTCCACCAGCTTCTCTCTCCCCAAGTTCACCTCTCTTTGCCACATACCTGCTGAATTCTGTGGTTCAGGTTCTGCAGATTGTTGTGTTAATCTTTCAATCAGTTTTCTAGGTAGGTGTGTAGGATGGTTTAGTGTTGGTCTGGCTGTATTTTATGGATGCAAGACACACAAACTTCCATGCTGTTTCGCCATCTTGGCTCCTCCTATAAATGATTTTTTTATTCTACATATGAGATTATAGATGCTTTTCTCTGACTTCTGTTCACTTAGCAAAATGCCTTCAAGGTCCATCTATTTTTGTCCCAAATGGAAAGTTTCCTTTTTATGGCTGAATAATATTCCATTAGGTATATATACCATTTTTTTCTTTATCATTTTACCCCTTAATGGATACTTAACATTGTTTCTATATGTTGGCTGTTGTAAATAATCCTGCAATAAATATATGTATATCTTTTAGAGTTAATGTTTTCATTTTCTTTGGATAAAAACAGAAGTGGAATTTCTAGATCATAATGTAGCTCTTTTCTTTTAATTTTTTGAGGAACCTCCATAGTGTTTTACATAGGTTGCACCAATTTTCCCCAACACTGCACAAGTGTTCCCTTTTCTCTAAATCCTAACCAACATTTGTTATTTCTTGTTTTTGTTTTTGTTTTGTTTTGTGTTGTTTTGATAAAAGCCATTCTAACAAGTGTTTGATGATATTGTGGTTTTGATTTGCATTTCCCTGATGGTTATTGATGTTGAGCAACTTTTCACATACCAGTCATCTATATTTTCTTTGGATAAATGTCTATTTAGATTCTCTGCCCATTTTGTTTTTATTTATTTGTTTTTTAAATTTTTTTGAGTATAGTTGACACACAATGTTACATTAGTTTCAGACATACACCATAGTGTATACACCAACTTCTCTACATGTTATGCTATGCTCACCACAAGTGGAGCTACCATGTGTAACCATACAACACTGTTACAATATCACTGACTTCATTTCCTCTGCTGTGCCTTTTATTCATGTGGCTTATTCATTCCATAACTGGAAGCCTGTATCTCCCATTCCCCTTCACTCATTGTGCTCATCAGCTTCATCCCTTTTCCCTCTGACAACCATCAGTTTGTTCTCTGTTCCAGTGTTGTTTTTTTTTTTTTACTTTTTCATGAAAGTGTAATTGGTATAGAACATTGTATTATCAGTGTTAAATGTTATTATTCACATAATAAGGAAAATGGAAATATGCCAGTTAGATATTCTTCTGAAACTAATGAAAAAATTATTTTTATTTCTGATAATTTATCTGACATTTCACAAAAATGTATTTTGACTCAGGATCTGATGTAGCATGAATTACTCCTCAGAGTGACATATTTGTTTTAGAATAGAAAATTAAAGTAAAATTTAAGTGAACAACTTTGTCTTTTTCTTTTGGTGAAAACATTTAAGTTCTACTCTCTTATCAAATTTCAATTATACAATATGGTTTTGTCAGTTATGGTTACCATGTTTTACATTAGATCCTTAGATACTCAGACCTTATTCATATTCTTGAAAATCTTTACAGTTTTACCAATCCCTCCTCATTTCTCTTACCACCCAGACCCTGGCAACCACTTTCCTATTCTCTGTTTCTGTGAGTTTCACTGTTTTTAAACGTTCCATGTATAACTGATACCATCCAGTATTTGTTTTTCTCTGGTTCATTTCACTTAGCATAATGCCCTCAATGTCCACCCATATTGTCACAAATGGCAGGTTTACCTTTTTCTCAAGACTCAATAATATACCATTGTTTGTATATATCACATCTTCTTTATTCATCCATCTGTTGACAACACTTATGTTGTTTCCCTATCTTGGCTGTTGTGAATAATGCCGCAGTGAACATGTGATGCAACTTTATCTCTTTGATAATCCTGTTTTCATTTCCTTTGGATATTTATCCAGAAGTGGAATTGCTGGATCATATGATAGATCTATCTTTACCTTTTTGAGGAACTTCCATACTGTTTTCCACAGTGGCTATAGCAGTTTACATTCCCACCAATAGTGCTCAAGGGTTTATTTTTCTCCATATCTTTACCAACACTTGTTATCTCTTGTCTTCTTGATGAGAGTCATTCTGATACCTGAGAGGTGATGTCTCATTGTGGTTTTGGTGTGCATTTCCTTTATGATTAGTGATATTGAGCACTTTTCACTATGTGTTGGTCATTTGGATTTCTTCTTTATAAAAATGTCTATTCACTTCCAATGCCCATTTTTTAATGGGATTTTCATTTTATTATGTAGTTGTATGGGATTTTTGGATATTTTGGATATTGACCCTTATTGGATATAAGATTTGCAAATACTTTCTCCCACTCAGTAGGTTGCCTTTTCATTTTGCTGATGGTTTTCTTTGATATGCAGAAGCTTTTTAGTTTGATACAGTCCCAGTCGTTTCCTTTTCTTTTGCTATTTTTTGTTGCCTTTGGGTTTTATCAAATCCAAAAGAAATTCATTGCCAAAACCAATGTCAATGAGCTTACCCCTTGTGTTTTTTTTCTAGGAGTTTTATGATTTCATGTCTTATTACAAGTCTTTAATCCATTTTTAGTTTTATTCATTTATGCATATATGTATTTATTTTAGTTTTAGATAATAGAATTTATTATTTTTTATTTCAATTTTTGTACTTAAATTCTAGTTAGTTAACATACATGGTAAAATTGGTTTCAGGTGTAGAATTTAGTGATTCTTCTCTTACATATAATACCCAGTGCTCATCACAAGTGCCCTCCTTGACACCCCTCACCAAATAGCCATCCCCTGCCCACCTCCCTCCATTAGCCCTCAGTTTGTTCTCTAGCTTCTCTCTTTCTCTCTCTTTTCCCTTCCCCTGTGTTCATCTGTTTTCTTTCTTATATTCCAAATATGAGTGAAATAATACAGTATTTGTCTTTCTCTGTCTTTTTCACTTAGCATAATATACTCTAGTTCCATCCATATTGTTGCAAATCGTAAAATTTCATTCTTTTTGATAGCTGAGTAATATTCCATTGTGTATATGTATTCCACATCTTCTTTATCCATTCATCAGTTGATGGACATTTGGGCTCTTTCCATAATCTGACTATTGTTGACAATGCTGCTATAAACATGGGGGTGCATGTGCCGCTTTGAATCTGTTTTTGCTTTTTTGTTTTTTGGGTTGTTTTTTTTTTTTTTGTATCCTTTGGGTAAGTACCTAGTAATGCAATTCCTGGATCATAGGGTAGTTCTATTTTTAACTTTTTCTGGAGTGACTTCACCACCTGGAATTCCCACCAACAGTGTAAGAGGGTTCCCCTATCTCTGCATCCTCACCAACATCCTTTGTTCCCTCTATTATTAATTTAGGCCATTCTGACAATTGTGAGCTAGTATCTCAACGTGGTTTCAATGTGTATTTCCCTGATGATGAGTGACATGGAGCATGTTTTCGTGTGTCTGCTAACCATTTGTATGTCTTCTTTGGTAAAATGTCTGTTCATGTCTTCTGCCCATTTCTTAACTGGATTATTTATTTTTTGTGTGTTGAGTTAGATAAGTTCTTTATAGATTTTGGATACTAACCCTTTACTAGTATGTTATTTGTAAATCTCTTCTCCCATTCCATAGGTTGTCTTTTAGTTTTGTTAGTGTCTTCTTCACTGTACATAAGCTTTTTTATCTTGATTAAGTCCCAATAGTTCATTTTTGCTTTTGTTTCCCTTGCCTTTGGAGATGTGTCTAGTAAGCAGTTATTCTGGCCAAGGTCAAAGAGGTTGCTGCCTGTGTTCTCCTCTAGAATTTTGATGATTTCCTGTCTCACATTTAGGTCTTTCATCCATTTTGAATTTATTTTTGTGTGTGGTATAAGAAAGTGGTTTCATTTTTCTGTATGTTGCTGTCCAGTGTTCCTAACACCATTTGTTGAAGATACTATTTTCCGCTGAATATTCTTTCCTGTTTTGTTAGAGATTAGTTGACCATAGACTTGTAGGTCCATTTCTGGGTTTTATATTCTGTTCCATTAATCTATTCTGTTCTATTAATCTGTTTTTGTGCCAGTATCATACTGTCTGGAGGACTATATATATAGCTTTGTAATATAGCTTAAAGTCCAGAGTCGTGATGCCTCCAGCTTTGCTTTCCTTTTTTAGGATTGCTTTGGCTACTTTGGGGTCTTTGTGGCTCCATGCAAATTTTAGGATTGTTCAGGTTTTGTGAAAAATGCTGGTGGTATTTTTATAGGGATTGAATTAAATGTATAGATTGCTTTGGGTAGTATGGACATTTTAACAATATTTTTTCTTTCAATTCAAGAGAATGGAATGTTTTTACATTTTTGGTGTCCTCCTCAATTACTTTCATAACTGTTTTATAGTTTTCAGGGTATATTTCTTTTTGCCTCTTTGGTTATGTTTATTCTTAGGTATCTTATGGGTTTTGGTACAATTGTAAGTGGGATCAATTCCTTGACTTCTCTTTGTGCTGGTTCATTATTGGTGTATCTGAGTGCAACAGATCTCTGTATGTTAATTTTATACCCTGTGACTTTACTGAATTTGTGTATTAGTTCCAGTAATTTTTTGGTGGAGTCTTTTAGGTTTTCTACACAGAGTATCATGTCATTGCAAATAGTGAAAGCTTTTCAATTTGGATGCCTTTTATTTGTCTGATTTGTCTGATTCCTGAGGTTAGTAAATTTAGTACTATGTTAAATAACAACGGTGACAGTGGACATCCCTGTTGTGTTCCTGACCTTAGGGGGAAATCTCATTGAGGATGGTACTAGTCATGGGTCTTTTGAATATGGCCTTTATGATGCTGAGTTGTGTTCCCTCTGTCCCTACTTTGTTGATGGTTTTAATCAAGAATGGATACTGTATTTTTTTTTAATGCTCTTTCTGTATCTATTGACAGGATCATATGGTTCTTATTTCTTTTATTAATGTGGTGTGTCACGTTGATTGATTTGCAAATATTGAACCATGCCATAACCCAGGAATAAATCCCACTTGATCATGGTGAATAATTTTTCAATGTACTCTTGGATTTTATTTGCTAATATCTTATTGAGAATTATTGCATCCATGTTCATCAGAGATATTGGCCTGTAATTCTCCTTTTTAGTAGGGCCTTTGTTGGCTTTTTGGAATCAAGGTAATGCTAGCCTTGTAGAAGGAGTTTGGAAGCTTTCCTTCATTTCTATTTTTTGGAACATTTTGTGAAAAATAGGTATTAACTCTTCTTTAAATGTATGGTTGAATTCCCCTGGCAAGCCATCTGGCCCTGGACTTTAGTTGTTGGGAGGTTTTTGATTACTGATTCAATTTCTGTGATGGTTATGGGTCTGTTCAAATTTTCTATTTCTTTCTGTTTCAGTTATAGGTAGTTTGTATGATGCTAAGAATTTATCCATTTCTTCCACATTTCCCAGTTTGTTGGCATATAAGTTTTCATAGTATTCTCTTATAATTGTATTTATGTGGTTTTGGTTGTGACCTCTCCTCTTTCATTTGTGATTTTATTTCCTTGCGTCCATTCCCTTTTCTTTTTGATACATCTGGCTAGGAGTTCATCAATTTTATTCTTTCAAAGAAATAGATCTTAGTTCCATTGATCTGTTCTGTTTTTTTGTTTGTTTCCATGTAATTTATTTCCCTTCTGCTTGTTTTTGGCTTTATTTGCTGTTCTTTTTTTTTAATGTTTATTTTTGAGAGAGTGCAAGTGGGAGAGGGGCAGAGGGAGAAGGATACAGAGGATCTGAAGCAAGCTCTGCACTGACTGCAGTGAGCCTGACGTGGGGCTCCAACTCACAAACTGCAAGGTCATGACCTGATCCAATGTTGGATGCTCAACCAACTGAGCCACCCAGGTGCTCCTTTGCTTTTCCTTTTCTAGCTCCTTTAGGTGTAAGGTCAGATTGTATATTTGAGACTTTTCCTGCTTCTTGAGGTAAGAATATATTGCTCTATACTCCCTCTTAAGACCAGCTTTACTACATCACAAAGGTTTTGGACTGTCATATTCTCATTTTCTGTTGCTTCCATGTATTTTTTAAATTTTCCTTTAATTTCCTTGTTATACATTCATTCTTTAGTAGGATGTTGTTTAACCTTCATGTATTGTGGGTTTGGTATTTCCAAATTTTTTTCTTTTAGTTGACTTAAAGTTTCATAGCTTGTGGTCTGAAAATATGCATAGTATGATCTCAATCTTTTTGTACTTGTACTTATTGAGGCCTCATTTGTGACCCAGTGTGTGATCTATTCTGGAGAATGTTCCATGTGCATTTGCACAGAATGTGTATTCAGGGTGCCTGGGTGCCTCAGTCAGTTAAGCATCCGACTTCAGCTTAGGTCATGATCTGGTAGTTCATTAGTTCGAGCCCTACATTAGGCTCTGTGCTGACAGCTCAGAGCCTGGAGCCTGCTTTGGATTCTGTGTCTCCCCCACTGTCTTTGCCACTCCCCCATTTGCACTCTGTCTCTCTCTCAAAAATATAAACATTAAAAAAATTGAAAACAAAAAGAATGTGTATTCTGCTGCTTTAGGATAAAATGTTCTGAATATATCTGTTAAGTCCATCTGGTCCAGTGTATTTTTCAAAGCCATTGTTTCCTTGTTGATTTTCTACTTAGATGATCTGTCCACTGCTGTGAATAGCGTGTTATAGCCCCTTACTATTATCATGTTATTATAAGTGAGTTTCTTTGTGTTTGTTATTAATCAGTTCATATATTTGAGTCATCCAAGTTGGGGGCATAAATATTTATAATTGTCAGTTCTTCTTGTTGGATAGACCCCTGTATTATAATATAGTGCCCTTCTTTATCTTTTGTCTTTGGTTTAAAATCTAGTTTGTATGATGTAAGTGTGGGTATCTGGCTTTCTTTTTATGTCCATTAGTGTGGTAGATGGTTCTTCATCCCCTCACTTTCAATCTGGGGATGTCTTTACATCTAAAACGAGTCTCTTGTAAGCAGTATATTGATGGGTCTAATTTTTTTATCCATTCTGGTGCCCTACATCTTTTGATTGAAACATTTAGTCCATTTACATTCAGAGTAATTATTGGTAGATAAGAATTTAGTGCCAATGTATTACCTGTAAACTCACTGATTCTGGAGATTTTTTTCTGTTCCTTTCTAGTCTTTGTCGCTTTGGTTCTTTCTTTCCCACTCAAAGTGTCCCCTTTAATATTTCTTGCAGGCCTGGCTTAGTGGTCACAGACTTCTTTAGTTTTTGTTTGGGGAAACACTTTAACTCTCCATCTATTCCGAATGACAGCCTTACTGGATAAAGTATTCTTGGCTTCATGTTTTCCCTTTCAATATGTTGAATATACCATGCCACTCCCCTCTGGCCTGCCAAGTTTCTCTGGAAAGATTTGCTGTGAACCTGATTTGTCTTCACTTATAGATTAGGGTTTTCTTTTCCCTTGCTTTCAGGATTTTTTTCCTTATCTCTATTTTTTAATGTCTTATTTACTTATTTTGAGAGAAAGAGAGTGTGTGTGTGTGAGCAGGGGAAGGGCAGAGAGAGAAAGAGAGAGAGAGAGAGAGAGAGAGAGAGAGAGAGAGAGAGAGAGAGAATCCCAAGCAGGCTCTGTGCTTTCAGCACAGAGGGCTTGATCCCATGAACGATGAGATTGTGCTCTGAGCCTGAAATCAGTAGTTGGAGGCTTAATCAACTGAGCCACCCAGACACCTCTCCTTATCTCATCTCTATATTTTAAATATTTTACTCTGATACATCTTGGTGTTGGTTGGCTTTTGTTGAGTTTGATGGGATTTCTCTGTGCCTCCTGGATTTGGATGTCTATTTCCTTCCCCAGATTATGAAGGTTTTCAGATATAATTTCTCAGATAAACCTTCTGCCCCCTTTCCCCTCTCTTCTTCTGGGACTCCTATGATACAAATGTTATCATGCTTTATGGAATCACTAAATTCCCTAAGTCTACATAGATGATCTCATACTTTTCTTTCTCTCTTCTTTACAGCTTCATTATTTTCCATAATTTTATCTTCTATATCACTGATTTGTTCCTCTGTTTTGTCCATCCTCATTGTCATTACATTCGTTGATTTTGCATCTATAGTCAGTTATACCATTTTTTATTTCAGCGTGACTAGCTTTTAGTTCTCTTATTTCTGCAGTAATGGATTATCTGCTGTATTCTATGCTTCCGTTAAGTTCAGCTAGTATCTTTATGGTTATTATTTTAAATTCTTGTTCAGGCATATTAACTTTTATCTGTTTTGACTAAATCCCTGGCCATGACCTCTTCTTGTTCTTTCTTTTGGTGTGAATTCCTCTGTCTTGTTATTTTGTGGGTCACTGTTTTTTTATGTGTGTTAGGAAAGCCTGTTATATTTCCTGATCCTGAGAGTAATGGCTTTATTAAGAAGAGTACATATACTCTCCAGGGCCTGGTGCTTCAGGAAGTTTTTCAGAGTGTGCACTCTGCTGTTGTGCTTTGGCTGCTCTTTCCTTCAGGTCAGTTCTCTGCAGAGTTTCTCCTTTCCTGCAGTATGGAGTGTTTGGACCTTGTCAACTATGTAGCATTTTTAACTAGGTGTGCCTTGGTCTTGTTTAAATAAGCCTGATCCTATTTCCACTAAAGCTGAAGGTTTGAAGCACTCTCTGATCAGTAGACTTTGTAAATGCAGTGAGTTTGTGCTCATCTTCTGGGAGAGGGGCCTAGTGGCACTGGTTCTCAGGCCACCTTGCTCTGGTAATGATGCACCTGCAGGGCACAGTGGGGCAGAGCTTGGTGTAAGCAGCTCCATCCGCCCCTGAGGAGTGCTGTGATGCTCACTGAAGTCTGTCCATGCTGATGAACAGGGGGAAATTGGCATCAGCCAGCTCAGTACTCCCCAGAGAGGGGAGTTCATGCCCACTGCTGTTCAGGAAGCCTTCACAGAAGAGCATACAATCCCTCTTGTGTCCCAGGCTGCCATCAGAATCCTGCCTTCACCCTGTCTGTGTCCGAGCCATCTGCCCACCCAGCGGCAGTTTTTATCTCAGGCACACTGTGTTTCAAAACTCCACAAATTTTAGGGACCCAGCACAGCATGGACCTGCACTGATCCACTGGGTGAGGATCTTGCCATATTGTGTCTGGTGCCAGTTTATCCCAGAAAAGCAGTTGCATGACCGTGCAAGGGCTCTGAATTTAAGGTGAAGTGCAGCTGATAGGTTAGCAGCTTTAGCAGGTGCCTCTGCTGCTATGTTAATTAACAGGGTTGCTCAATGCATTCTGCTGTCTCTTGTCCAGAGAGTCAGTGCCACCTCCAAGAAGGGGAGCGGTTTCTCCTGGTGCAACCCAGTATATCTTCAGGTCACACTGTCCGCCCTTCTGCCTCTAGCCTCCTTCATCATAGGACACCACTAAGCCCCCCAGGCATGACCCCAGTGATGGTTTCAACTTCTTAAACTTCAGACGTTGAACCCTGCTGCTTATAAATACTTGTGATAATCAGCCCCTCCCCTTTTCCCAGTCAGTGATTTTGGTGAAGAGTTTTTCTTGTACAATCCCCTGCATGTTGCTTTCTCTCTCCCTCCCTCTCATTCTCTCTCTCTCTCTCTCTCTCTCTCTCTCTCTCTCTCTCTCTCTCTTCTTTCTATGATCAGGGCTCCCTTCCTTCCACAGCACCTGCAATCCTTTTCTCCCCAAATCAACTCTCTGCAGCTCCTACCTTCCACAGTGTGGCCATTTTTTCCCCCCTCTAGATGTGCAGTTTGTTCTCTCAGTCCTCACTTTGATTTCTTGGTTGTTCAGAATAATTTGATGTTTATCTAGTTGTGTTCAAAAGACAAGGCAAACATAGCGTCCCACTACTACTCCACCATCTTAATTCCTGATCTTGAGTTGAATTTTATATATGATATAAGATATGGATCAAGTTTCATTATTTTGCATGTGAATATCCAGTTTTCCCAGCACCATTTATTGAAAAGACTGTCCTTTCCGAATTGTATATTCTTGGCTCCTTTTTTTAAAATTAATTGACCATACATAGCGGTTTATTTCTAGGCTCTCTATTCTGTTTTATCTGCTCTCTTATACATATATTTTTTATACCAATACTATACTGTTTGTGTTTCCATAGCTTTGTAATATATCTTGAAATCCAAAAGTTTGAGGCCTCCAGCTTTGTCTTTCTTTCTCAAGATTGTGTTGGTCTATTAGCCTTTTTTGTGGTTTCATACAAATTTTAGGGTTGTTTTTCCTATTTCTGTGAAAAATGCTGTTGGAATTTTGATAGGGATTGTATGTAATCTGTACATTGCTTTGAGTCTTATGGACATTTTAATATTCATTCTTCCAATTCATTACCACAGAGTATCT
Source organism: Panthera onca (assembly GCF_046562875.1). NCBI lineage: Eukaryota > Metazoa > Chordata > Mammalia > Carnivora > Felidae > Panthera > Panthera onca. The sequence goes on from NC_138357.1 coordinate 63,451,229, forward strand.
GTATTTATTTGTGTCTTCAGTTTCTTTCACCTATGTCTTATTGTTTTAGTGTACAGATCATTTATCTCCTTGGTTAAATTTATACCTTGGTATTTTATTCCTTTTGATGCAATTATAAATGAGATTGTTTTCTTAATTTGGCTTTCTGATAGTCCTTTGTTTATAGAAATGCAACTTATATTTGTATATTGATTTAGTATCCTGCAACTATACTGAATTCATTTATTAGTTCTAACAGTTTTTCAGTGGACTCTTTAAGGTTTTATGTATGTAATATATCATCTGCTAATAGACACAGTTTTACTTCTTTTTATGATTTGGATGTATTTTGTTTTTCTTACCTAATCGCTGTGGCAAGGACTTCTAATACTATGTCAAATAGAAGTGGCTAGAGTGGGTGTTCTTATCTTGTTCCTGATCTGAGAAAAAAAGCTTTTAGTTTTTCACTATTGATCATGATGTTAGTTGTGGGAGTTATTATGTTGAGGTATGTTCCCTCTACACCTATTTCCTTGAGAGTTTTTTATTATGAATTGGTGGTGTCCTGCTCAATGTAGCATTCCTTGGGTTAAAATAGAAAATTACGGTAAAATGCAATGCAACTTTATTTTATTGGAAAGGAGTTCCAATAGCTCATGAGCTGCTTTTATTTTCTCCTAGGCATTACCTATGTGCTTCACCACCACCAGGTGAATAATGGTGTGTGGACCTTACCTCCTTGTATTAAATAACTGTCCCTCAGAGGGATACTTGACTGAATCTTTAGGTTTTACTACACATTCATATTTTTGCTATAGAAAATAGATGTATTTTTTGAAATAGTATTAGATTAATCATGAGTAACTCATGATTATAATGTATTAAATAGCATGTCATATAGAATAACTTTTTTTTAGTACTAACATTAAGTACAGCTTTAGATACCAGTCATTGTACTTTTTTTTCATTTCCTATTCTGATTTAAAGAGAAACCTTATTTACTCTCTGAGTATATTTTCCAGCTTGTATCTAGCATATAGGCAAAGTTTGGAGTAATTGTCACTTCAAACTTTGTTCTGCTTGTTGCCTGCTCTAATGAGGACGTTAATTGTGATTGTATTTGCCATTTATTTGTAAATTTTTATCAAATTTGTAAGACCTTGAATATAACTTAATATCTTTTCCCACTCTTTCCTTTTAATTTTAGGATACAGAAATGGTTGATTTAGATTCAGATGGTCCTGGTACTTCATCTGGAAGAATGGTGAGTGAATAAGTAAACTGCTGAGAAGAAAAATTTTCAGGCTTCCTGTGTCAGGGATCCCTAAGACCAACTCCACCTATTTGGAGAATTGCTATAAAGACTCACAAAACTCAGTATATATACTTGTGATTCATTGCTAATTGCAGTGGCACAATAAGGATATGCAGCTGGATCACAGTGAAATATACATAGGCAGGGTCTGGAGGAATCCGTGTGCAGGGTTTTTTAATGCTCTCTCCCTTCTTTGAGGAGCCATACAGAACACACTCTTCCCCCCTGCAGTGAAAATGTAGCAAAATATATGTGATTAGAGACTCAGACTCCAAGGAATTTATTGGGAACTTGTTATGTAGAGACTGACTAGCACATGCCAAGATTCCAGACTCCCAGAAAGCAGGAAAACACAGGAAAAGTACAGGAAAGCAGGTGTTCATTACAAATCACAATGTTTGTACAAACAGGAAATGGTTCAAGTACCAAGTACCCAGAATGCCAACAGAAGTTCAACCTTATAAGCAAGCCCTGGTAAAGATAGCAGCTTCATATCTGTTAACTCTGTTCTGTACACTTCCCCTCCATGGCAGTTAGACAAATACTTCTTTGATGTAAGGAAAATTTACTTTGAGATACTGAAGGAAATCATATGAAAAGCATCAAATAGTAAGGGCTAGAATGTATCATGACAACAAAGGATATAGATAGATAGATGATAGATGGATAGATAGATAGATATTAGATAAATAGCTATAAATACATATAACTAATAAATACCTAATATATAAATATATACATAAAATGTATTATATATATGTTTCAATTTTAAGAAAATTATGATGCCATTGTCAGGTATACTTAATTACCAACAAATATTAAGGCATTAAGATTATTAACCTTGTAAAGGAAAAAAATGTTCCACTTGGTTTTATTTGTAGTTCAAATTTTCTTAACATGAAAATTCAGAATACTAGAATTCTTGCCATTCTGTGAATATACTGTCTAGTTTTTATTGTTTATATTTTTGTCAGGGAGAATGATGTCTAATCTAAACTAAGAAACTTAAATAGCAGCTGCTCTATGTTATATAGATGTATTAACATTAGGAAGACAGGAGAAAATCAATGAAGAATTAAGAAAAGAGCTTTTAGATATAATTCTATATAAATCTACAGGTCAAATGCCGAGGCAGAAGACAGTCTTTGAAGTGTAATCCTGATGCTTGGAGAAAACAATGCAAAGAACTGTTGAGCCTCATTTATGAACGTGAAGACTCAGAGCCATTTCGACAGCCAGCTGATCATCTTTCTTACCCAGTAAACATACACTTGTTTAAATAATTGCCAATATGTAATTTTCCATAAATATACATGCTAAAATCTAGTTACAAGTCACTTTTTCCCTTTTTTCCTTTCTTTCTTCTCTTCTTCCTCCCTTCCTCCATCCCCTTTCCCCTTCCTCTTTCTTCCTTTTTTGTATATCTTTAAATTGTGAAAGTGGGTAGTGGGATTAATCATGACTTTAAAATTCCTGTCATGTACTTTGTGTGTAAATTTCGTGTAAACCAAATTTGAATGTAAATATCTTTGCGATTCTTTTATTTTGGATATTTGTTTAATAAATTTCACTAACTTCTACTACATTTCTATTCATTGGAGACCCTTGGCAACATATATCAGCCCTGTTTCAATTATAGCAAATGTGTTATCCGATATTATCACTTAGAATAAGCAATATATACCATGTTACTTTTCATCAAAGATAAAAACATAATAACTTAAATTATAGGATTCCTTTTTTTAAAGGAGTATATCTGTTTATGTTTTGAATAACCTTTTACCATAGATAGGAAATCTATTTTAATGTATTCAGAGAAAAGGTATTTGAAGTTAATAAACAAATATTTTCTGCATAGACATGTTTTAGTTGAGAAAAATATTCAAATAATAAACAAAATTATATTCAACAAAGCTTGTTTTGTTTGGGTAGAATAAATTAATCTTGTGTTTCTCATAGTAGAGGAAAGGATGAATGTAGAATTCCTTCATCTTGAAGTACAGTCAAGAAAAACAGAATTCCTATGGATCTTTAAGATTTAAATCATAATTGCATTGCAAGTATGGATATTTTGTTATCTAGTCTGGAAATACAATATATCCTCTTTATACCCTAATAGGGCCATCAGGAGCAAGAGGGAGAATCCTCAGAATCAGTTGTTCCAGAAAGACAACAAGAGCCATCTCTTTCTGAGGTAGACCTAGTTGTCTCTCAAAAGACATATAGTAGTTGTTTCTGCACTGTTTTACTTTTTAAAATTTCCATACTGTAAATGAAACTTTTATAATGTGTAAAGCTGTTTTCCAGTTCTTCTTACTGTCTTTTTATCTTTGATTTTTTTTGGTTGTTTATATTTTGTTTTTAAAATCAACATGTGTTGTTAGGTGTGTTCTTTGTGGCATCTGCATACATGTTTATTTGTTTTTATAGATCTAGAGTTACTGTAGCAGAGTAGAAAACATCAGTTAACACAATATAATTATATCTGTATTGCAGCTGATTGTACCCATTGGGACTTCATTCATCAAACTTACTCAGTCTTTTGAGTTTTGGTGACATTAACAAGTTCTAACATTTTTCCTCTATGAAGATATTTGTTTCATAAGCTGTACTATGTTGGAATATACTTCTAGTTGTTAGAATTTAAGCAAAAAAAAATTAAGATAGATTAAGAGCAATCATGGTTTCTTACACTTGGAAAAATATTTTCTCTTTTTTTATAATACTTTTCCTCTGCCCATTCTTCTGATTCTTTGGCTTCTTCTTTGAAAGAAATGTAGTTTTACTTAATAATTCTAAATAGGATAAGGGATCTAATACTGACTATGGTTTTCATTCCAGTATGTTTTTTATTGATGGTTGTGTTATACATAAGTTTTAGATGTCATTCCATATGATAACCCTAGGCGAATCTTAACTAGGCTGGACAGATTTAGGTTAAAATAGAGTCTTCTCTCTCCCCTACTCAAAGTCAAACTAATTCTGAATTTATGAGACTGCAGACCTTCAATAAAGCACAAGTGTCACATTCATTAAAAAGCAGAAAGATAGGAGGTAGGCACAGACATGGCCAGTTTGACTTTGACCTTCAACTAATGACATTTTAGGTAGATTGCCCTCATAGCTGGGAATATCTTGGAAATATGTAGCTAATTTGTGACATGGAACTATTTAATTATATGTGAATAATCCCATCTTCTACCTTCATTGAGCACTTTGCCAGGGAATTGAAGATTGCTTCAACCTTTAAGCAAGAAATGGAATTACATATTATGTACTCCGTAGGGGTAAAGCCAGAGGCTGTGCATTTTCTCTTCTGTCTCTTGAGAGAATCATATGGTTATCAGTGTAAGGGTGAAGGCTGAGACCCTCCCAAACACCCCTGCTGCTTTCCTGAGCTATCAAAAAAACTCTGTAAATGAATGGTTTTGGTCGTATCAAAAAAACTGTTTAAATGAATGGTTTTGGTTGGGGTAGATAGTTGGCAGATTGAAAAGTAGTGTGTTTATTTCATGGTTGATTGGTGATGCAAATCTCAGTACCATTGTATTATGTAGTATTGTTACCCATACTGTGTATTTAATAACACATTCTTCTTTGTAGGATAATTCAGATGTTATAGACACTCCTATGGACTTCAGCACTGTGAAAGAAACTTTGGAAGCAGGAAATTATGGTAGTCCTCTGGAATTTTATAAGGACGTTCGCCAAATATTCAGCAACTCCAAAGCTTATACCTCTAATAAAAAGTCAAGGGTATGAAAAAACAATATTAGGTGGATTAATTATCTAAGCATTTACTAAATTATATATGTATCAGGTAGTTTTCTTTCACTAGTTTTAAAATTGCTGAAGAAGTATATATTATAATTCTGACATAGTTAATGAAGTTTGATTCTCTGTATCTTCTCTGAAACAAGTTTATTAGGTGTGCTAAATAAAGATACACTTAGCATAGTCCTTTTGACATTAAGCACTTCTTTTCTCCTACCTGCCTCTTCATTACTCTTTAGTAATACTTATGTCTTTCAGAGAGAGGTCAAAGAAAAGAGAGGTAGTAATTTAAGTACCCTTTAATATGTCCAATAATAATTTTATAAATAAAAGTGGTTGACAGTATTTATATGAAATATTTGGATTAGCTCTGGGTGCTTATGTTTCCTTTATTATAACAAATAATGAACCTTGTTGGGAAGTGATAACTGTTTATTCATACTCACATTTAATACCTTCCCTATGTTTTGTCAGAACTTAAATATATTAAGAACAAAAAAGTAGTAATAATTTTTTTTTAATCACTGGGATCGGATTAACTTTTAAATCAGTTTTGCACTAGATATATATTTACCCACTTTCACCTCATATAAAATGAATTTTCAGTAATTTCTGTAGGCATAATTTTTTCACATTTGGTTTATTTCCTACATATATACTCACAGATGTTTATATACTGTTTATACTTACATATGTTTGTATACTCTTTAAAACTGTAAGTTTTATATTTTGAAGGCTTTTTTCAGCTTATGTATTATGAACATTTTCCCATGTCATTATGACTCTTTGAAAACAGGAGTTTTAATGTCTCCTGTACTTTTCTACTGTATGGTTGTTTTATGTTATTTAACCAGTGTCCTGGTGCTAGAGATTTAGGTGGTTTCTACTTTTTAACTTTATATGAATAATGCTGTGGCTTTCATTTTTAACATCCTTGAACATAGTTATTTTGTGTGTGCCATTCACTGGTATTTACTTAGGATAAATTCCCAGAAGCAAAATTATTAGTGAAAGGATAGGTATATTTTTAAGATTTTGAGTACATAATGCAAATTGCTGTTTTAAAATGTTCCAATTAAAATACTCACTGGCAGTGTATGAGAATCTTTTTTCTACTCTTAACATTGGATTGATCTTTTAAAAATCTTGTTAATTTTTAGATGAAAATGGTATTTTAATTCTTTAGGAAGAGTTTTTCAAGTATATGAAATAGCACATAGATTTTGTCTGAAAGGATAATGCTGATATTGGCCCAGGCATGTTTATACTTTTAAATTTTATCATTAAAGTAGTTGGTTTCTACCTTTCAGATCTATAGCATGACACTGCGATTATCTGCCTTATTTGAAAGTCATATTAAAAATATCATCTCTGAATATAAGTCAGGAATCCAGAGTCAGAAGAGGAGGAGGCCACGGTACAGAAAACGTCCAAGAAGCAGCAGCAGTTCGTTGTCTAGTAGCAGAGCTCCTAGGTATATTACACTATTGTAGCATTTTATGTTTTCAAGGCATTTGTATGTATTACCTCATCTCTTAAAGTTTATCGAATAGGTTGAGAAGATCCAAAGACCCAAACAATTTTTTTACAAACTCTTTCACGTGTGTAAAGTTGGAGTTGGTTTTATTATGCCAAAAACTGATTTTTTTATTTTAATGATTGAAATTTAACTTTGTCATATTATTAATTTGAAGCATTTCACTTTAAATATAGGCATTTCTTTGGTCAGCTTAAGCATTTTGTATCATACTATCTTTATTGCTAATAGAAAAAAAAAAGTGTTCATTGTTCTATATTTTTAATTGTAGTCCAAAAGGAAAACAGAAACAAATGAAGTTGCAGCCTAAAAATGACCAGAATACCTCAGTGTCTTATGTCAGGACTAGCTCTCCTTTCTCATCTCCTGGTAAATATGTCTATTGTTTTTGGTGTTCTGTATTTAGTTTAATACTGATATTAAGAACTTAGAAGAGGCAGCATGGTTTATAGTGCAAAGAGCAATAGATTTGGATGTAGAAAAGCTATGTTTTATTCCCAATTATTCTCTTTATCTGTGTGGCCCTGGGTAAGACATTAGGCCATTAGGATTCAGTTTCTTCATTTTGAAAATGAAAGTGTTAAGACTGAATGAATTTTAAAATCTCTTAGTTTTAAAATTCTGTAGGGGTATCTGGATGATTCAGTTGGTTAAGCGTCCAACTCTTGATTTCAGCTTGGGTCATGATCCATGGTTCATGAGTCACAGGGCTCTACACTGACAGCACGAAGCCTAATTAGGATTCTCTCTCTCTGCCCCTTTACCTCTCTCCCCCCCCCTTTCTCTTTCTCTCTCTCTCTCTCTCTCTCTCTCTCTCTCTCTCTCTCTCAAAATACATAAATTTAAAAAAGAAACTTATAATAAAAAAATTCTGGGGGCACCTGGGTGGCTCAGGGTTAAGTGTCCGACCTCGGCTCAGGTCATTATCTCGCAGTTTGTGGGTTCAAGCCCCACGTCAGGCTCTGTGCTGACAGCTCGGAACCTGGAGCCTGGTTCGGATTCTGTGTTTCCCTCTGTTTCTGCCTCTCCCCCGCTCACGCTTTGTCTACCCTTTCTCTCAAAAATAAATAAACATTAAAAATAAATAAATAAAGATAAAATTCTGTAACTATAATTTTAAAGCTATAATATTTCAGAGCAGTCATCTACAACATATTTGCAAATTGAGGATTCATTATCTGCAGGAGGTAGTCTTCTTGGACAAAATTTTCAGATATTCTGTGCTTGAAAACTTAATAATGTGATGAAACATTTTGTTCTCAAAATATTCATATTTCCCTTTTCAAGCAACTTGCATTTTTGATGTTGGAGTAGAATAACAGTGAGACAGTTTTAAAAACAGCCTGTTTAATTTTCCTAAGAACATGATACTTATATTAATATTAAAATCTTTTTAAATATAAGTTTCAGATGCTGCTGAAGGCCTTTCATTATATTTACTTGATGATGAACTGGATGGGCCGTTTTCTTCATCGAGCTTCAGTGGTTATAGCCGAAGTGGAAATAGCCATGACCCAGGGAAGGCCAAATCATTTCGGAATAGAGTTTTACCAATTAAACAAGGTAGGAAAGACATATGAACAGAGCATTTATTCTTTATTTTCTTGTGATGGCAGATGAAGCATTTAAAAACTGATGTATTTTGGTGGTAAAAATTAGCATGTCCTTATAGTTAATGATGATTTTAATAGTGTCAAATAAATTTGTGGGTTTCATATCCACAACCAGGAACAGGCCATTAGCAGATTTCCAGTAATTATTCCAAAACATATTTTAGTCTTTTAAAATAAAATATGAAATGAGTAGGTAGGAAAAACTAAATGAGATATTTCAAAGCAAGTGCTTTTTAAAAATTGAGATAGCCCTTAAAAGTAGAAAACTTATCTAAAGATGATTTTGGATTTTTTTTCCTTTTGTTACTAATATAGTTTAATATATGAAATATATTTTTATTTTATATAAATTTTTAAAAAGATTAAGTAGGATAGCCATTGTTGAAATACCAAATAACTCAAAAATAGACTTTCTAAAGATTTATTTTATATTGGTTATGTGAAAAACATTAAAACATGTGATTACTTTAAAATAATTAGTGCCTTTATTTTTCCCAATTTGTATCTTTATTCTCTTCTCTGATCCTGCTGCATATTGCCTACTCATGCCACTTTCTTTTTTTTCCCCTCCCCTTCACAAGCTATTAGAAAGAATAGCTTATACTTCTTGCTTCTATTTTCTTTCCATCTAAAAATTTCTTTATCCTTTATAGTTTGGCTTCTGACCCCACTACTGTCCCAAAGTTGTCCTCTCCAGAATTACTAGTTCTCTTTAGAAACCAACCAGTGTTCTTTTCTTAGTCCCTGTCTCCTTGATTTTGTTTCTTATTGCATACTTTTGAATACCTCTTCTAGTAACTCTACTGCCAGGCTTCTGTACTGATTATCTTACATCTCTGTTTTTCCTGTATTTCTATATTTTCTGTTTCTTTGGCCCTACTTACCTCCTTTTTACTGTTCCCCAGTGGTATCTTGATTTGTTTGTTTGGTTTTTGGTGGGTTTTTTTTTTTTTTTTTTTTTTTGGTCTTCTACAAAATAAGGGTATCTATTAGCTACATCAATCATCCTTATGTTAAGGACTCTCCAAATTCACATATCTAGCCCTAACATTTCCTTATTCTACCAGTATCATTTCCAAGTGCTTCTTAAAGTATTTTCCTTGGGTGTTTATCATCCATCTTTCTGTCTCAGGCTTACTTCTATTTCTGCATTCACTATTTTCATTAATGCCACCACCATCTTCCTAGTCACCCAGCTTAAAATCCTAGTGTTCTTAGACTCTTCTTTTATCCCTCATATCCAGTCAATTGTTCGGTTTTATGAATTCTACAACTCTTTAATACCACCCAAATCTCTTGTCTACAGTTTCTATTGCTATTACTTTAGTCTCTGGCCTACTATATTAGTCAGCTTGGGCTGTTACAATACAATACCACAGACTGGATGGCTTAAACAGCAGGTATTTATTTCTAGCAACTTTATTGAGATATCACTGACATATAGAAATTCTATATAATTATAAAGTGTACAACATGATGTTGTGATATGTGTGTACATTGTGAAATGGTCACCACAATCAAACTAATCATAATACATCCATCACCTCTACATAGTTACCCTGTGTGTGTGTGTGTTAAGAATTAAGATTTCTCCTTTTAGCAAATTTCAAGTGTACAATACAGTATTATTAACTGTAGTCACCATGTTGTACCTTAGATACCCAAAACTTACTCATTCTGAATAATTGGATCTTTGTACCTCCCCAAGTCCTCTTCCTGCAGCCCCTAGCAACCACTATCCTACTCTGTGGTTCTACAAGTATGACTGTTTTAGATTATATATATATATAAGTGACATGTAATATTTTTCTTTCTCTGTCTTGCTTATTTTGCTTAGCATAATGTCCTTGAGCTTCAAACATGTTGTTGCAAATAGTAAAATTTCCTCTTTTCAAAGTCTGAGTAATATTCCATTGTGGGGTATATGTGTGTGTGTGCCTATCACATTTTTTACATTCATCAATAGAAAGGCATATAGATTATTTCCATATCTTGGCTATTGTGGATAATGCTACAGTGAATATGGGACTACAGATATATCTTCAAGATCCTGATTTTAGGTCTTTTGGATCCAGAAGTAGGATTACTGAATCAAATGGTAGTTCTGTTTTTAATTTTTTTAAATGTTTATTTATTTTTGAGAGTGATTGAGAGTGCAAGCAGGAGAGGGGCAGAGAGAGAGGGAGACACAGAATCCAAAGCAGGCTCCAGGCTCTGAGCTGTCAGCACAGAGCCCAACGCAGGGCTTGAACCCACGAACTGCAAGATCATGACCTGAGATGAAGTCAAACACCCAACTGACTGAGCCGCCCAGGCATCTCTCTATTTTTAATTTTTCGATGAACCTCCATAACTGTTTCCACAATTGCTGTACTAATTTTCCATTTTCTCCACATCCTCACCAATAATGGTTATCCCTTGTCTTTTTTTTCAAAGACAAAGAACTTTGCCAGTAATACTTATTTCTATAAAACAAGGTGAGTGTACGAAAAGACCACCAAGGGCCCGTATAGGTCAGACCTTTCCCATGCTCTGAATTTCCTCCCTCAGGGGCACTGTACGTGAGACCTGGGAAGAATGAGGGGGTGCTGCTGAAGGGTGTGGATGGAGGATGGACGAAACAGGACATAGACATGTGGGTGTTGTACCCCCTGTCACATCAGACACATTCCTGTCCTTTTTTAATAAATGTTATTTTAATTCCAGTTACCTAACATAGACTCTAGGTGTACAATATAGTGATTCAATAATTACATACATCACCCAGTACTCATCCTGACAAGTGCACTCCTTACTGCCCAACACATATTTAACCCATTTCCCCACCCACCTTGCCTACGGTAACCATCAGTTTGTTCTTTATTAAGAGTCGGTTTCTTGATTTGTCTCTCTCGCTTTTTTTCCCTTTGCTCATTTGTTTCTTAAATTCTGCATATGAGTGAAATCATATATTTGTCTTTCTCTGATTGCTATATTTAACTTAGCATAATATTCACTAGCTCCATTCATGTAATTGCAAATGGAAAGGTTTCATTCTTTTTTATGGCTGAATAATATTCTATTCAATATATACCACATCTTCTTTATCCATGCATTATTTGATAGATACTTGGACTCCTTCCATATATTAGGGATTGTTGATAATGCTGATATAATCATAGGGGTGCATGTATGCTTTTGTGTTAGTATTGTGTATTCTTTGGGTAAATACACAGTAGTGTGATTGCTACATCATAAGGTAGTTCTGTTGTTAACTTTTTGAGGAGCCATATTGTTTGGTACATTGGCTGCACCAAATTGAATTCCCACCAACAGCGGAAGAGGGTTCCATTTTTTCCACAACTTCACCAACATCTGTGTTTCTTGTGTTAGTGATTTTAGACATTCTGACAGGTATGAGGTGATAACTCATTGTAGTTTTGATTTGCATTTCCCTGATGATCAGTGATGTTGAGCATGTTTTCATGTGTCTGTTAGTCATCTAGATGTCTTCCTTGAATAAATGTCTGTTTATCTCTTCTGCTCATTTTTAATTGGATTATTTGTTTTGGGGTGTTGAGTTTTATACATTCTTTATATATTTTGGATACTAAACCTTTATCAGATATATCATTTGCAAGTATCTTCTCCCATTCAGTAGATTACCTTTTAGTTTTATTGATTGTTTCCTTCACTTTTTTTTTTAATTTTGATGTAGTCCCAATAATTTATTTTTGCTTTTGTTTCCCTTGACTCAGGAGACATATAAGTAGTAAGAAGTTGCTACAACTAGTGTCAAAGAGGTTACTGCCTGTGTTCTCTTCTAGGACTTTCATGGTTTCAGGTCTCACATTTAGGACTTGAATCCATTTTGAATTTATTTTTGTGTATGTGTATGGTGTAAGAAAGTGGTCCAGTTTCATTCTTGTGCATGTTTATATCCAGTTTTCTCAACACCATTTGTTGAAGAGACTGTCTTGTTCCCATTGGATATTCATTCCTATTATTCCTATTATCCATTATTAAAGATTAGTTGACCATATAGTTATAAGATTATTTCTGGATTTTCTGTTCTGTTCCATTAGTCTGTTTTAGTGTCTGTTTTAGTGCCAGTACCATACTATTTTGATAACTAGAGCTTTGTAATATAACTTGAAAGTCTCTAATTGTGATGGCTCCAGCTTTGCTTTTTTCTTCAAGATTACTTTGACTATTCAGGGTCTTTGTGGTTTCACACAAATTTTAGGATTGTTCTAGCTCTGTGAAGAATGCTGTAGGAATTACATTAAATCTGTATATTCCTTTGGTTAGTATGGACATTTTTACAATATTTGTTCCTGCATTCTATAAGTATGGAATGTCTTTCCATTTCTTTGTGTTGTCTTCAATTTCTTTCATCAGTGTTTTGTAGTTTTCAGAGTCCGTGATTTTCACCTCTTTGATGAGGTTTATTCCTATGTGTCTTATTTTTGGTACACTTGTAAGTGGGATTATTTTCTTAATTTCTCTTTCTGCTGTTTCATTTTTAGTATATAGAAATGCAGCAGATTCCTATACATTGTTTTTTTTTATCCTGTGACTTTACTAAATTTGTTTCGGTTCTAGCAGGTTTTTTTGTGGAGTCTTTTAGGTTTTCTCTATACAGTATCATGTCATCAGCAACTAGTGAAGGTTATATTTCTTCCTTACCACTTTGGATGCATTTTATTTCATTTTCTTGTCTGATTGCCGTGTCTGGTACTCCAAGTACCATGTTGAATAAGTCTAAAGAGTAGACATCCTTGTCTTGTTCCTGAACTTAGGGGGAAAGCTCTCAGTTTTGTCTTATAAAGGATGATATTAGCTGTAAGTTTTTCATTTATGGCCTTTATTATGTTGAGGTATATTCCCTCTAAATCTACCGTGTTGAAGGCTTTTATCATGAATGGATGTTGTACTTTGTCAAATGCTTTTTCTGTGTCTCTCGAAATAATCATATGGTTCTTATCCTTTCTCTTCTTGATGTCATGTATCACATTGATTTTTGAATGTTGAACTAACCTTGCAACCCAGAAATGAATCCCACTTGATGGTGAATGATTCCTTTAATTTATTGTTGGATTTAGTTTGCTACTGTTTTGTTGAGGATTTTTGCATCTATATTAATCGAAGGTATTGGTCTGTAGTTCTGTTTTTTAGTGGTGTCTTTATCTAGTTTTGGTATCAGGGTAATGTTATCCTCGTAGAATGAATTTGGAATTTTTCCTTCCTTTTATTTTTTCAGAGTTGTTTGAAAAGAATCGGTGTTAACTCTTCTTTAAATGTTTGGTAGAATTCACCTGTGAAGCTATCTGGTCCTAGAGTTTTGTTTGTTGGGAGTTTTTTTTTTTTATTACTGATTCAGTTTCTTGGCTGATTTCAATATGTCAAAATTTTCTACATTCCTGTTTCAGTTGTGGTAGTTTTTATGTTTCTAGGCATTTATCCATTTCTTCCAGGGTTGTCCAATTTGATGGTACCTAGTTTTTCATAATGCTCTTCATGATTGTTTGTATTTATATGGTATTGTGTGTTATTTCTCTATGATTTGTGATTTTAGTCATTTGAGTCCTTTCTCTTTTTTTCTTCCTAAGTCTGGCTAGAGGTTTATCAATTTTATGGATGTTTTTCAAGGAGCGAGCTCCTGGATTCATTGATCTGTTCTATTGTTGTTTTAGTTCCCATATCATTTATTTCTCCTTTATCTTTATTATTTTTTTTTTGATAGTGAGAGAGAACAAGAGAGCAGGGGAGGGGCAGAGTGAGAGGTAGAGAGAGAATCATAAGCAGGCTTCTTGCCCAGCCCAAAGCCCGATGTGGGGCCTGATCTCATGACTGTGAGATCATGGCCTGAGCCGAAATCAAGAGTCAGATGCTTAACCAACTAAGCCACTCAGACACCCTTCTCCTTTAATCTTTATCATTTCTTTCCTTCTTCTGGCTATAGGATTTGTTTGTTTTTCTTTTTCTTGCTCCTTTAGGGATAAGGTTAGGTTGTTTATTTCAGATTTTTCTTTCACCTTTAGATAGGGCTGTATTATTATAAACTTCCCTCTTAGAACCACTTTTGCTGCCTCCCACAGATTTTGGAATGTTATGTTTTCATTTTCATGTTTCCATATATTTTTAAAATAAATTTATTTATTTAAATTCAAGTTAGTTAACATACAGTGTAGCTTTGATTTCAGGATTTCAGTGATTCATCACTTATATATAACACCCAATGCTATTCACAAGTGCCATCAATGCCCATCACCCATTTAGCCCATCCCCCACACCCACCTCCCCAACAGCAACCTTAAGTCCGTTCTCTGTATTTCAAAGTCTCAGGGCACCTGGGTGGCTCAGTTGGTTGAGCATCCACTTTGGCTCTGGTCATTATCCCATGGCTTGTGCGTTCAAGCCCTGTGTTGGGCTCTGTGCTGATGGCTCAGAGCCCAGAGCCTGCTTCAGATTCTGTGTCTCCATCTCTCTCTGCCCCTCCCCTGCTTGTGCTTGCTCTCTCTCTCTCTCAAAAATAAAATAAACATTACAAAAAAGTCTCTTCTGTTTTGTCTCCCTCTTTGTTTTTATCTTATTTTTCCTTCCCTTCCCCCATGTTCATCTTTGGGTTGCCTAATTCCACATATGAGTGAAATTATATGATATTTGTCTTTCTCTGACTTATTTCACTTAACATAATACACTCTAGTTTCCATATATTTTTATTTCTTTTTTATTTCCTGGTTGACCATTCATTACTTAGTACCATGTTATTTAACCTCCATGTATTTGTGGTCTTTCCAAATTTTTTCTTGTGGTTGACTTCTAGTTTCATAGCATTGTGGTCGGAAAAGATGCATGGTATGGCTTTGATCTTCTTGAATTTGTTGAGGCTCCTTTTATGGCTTAATGCATGATCTGTTCTGGAGACAGTTCTGTGTGCACCTGAAAAGAATGGGTACTCCACAATTTTAGGATGGAATGTTCTGAATATATATGTTAACTCCATCTGTTCCAGTGTTTCTTTCAAAGCCATTGTTTCCTCATTGATTTTCTGTTTAGATGTTCTGTCCATCCATGTAAGTGTAGTGTTAAATCCCCCTAGTATTATTGTATTATTATTGATTATTCCTTGATGTTTGTTATTAACTGTTGTTTGTATTTGGGTGCTTCTATGTAACGTGTATAAACATTTACAATTCTTTTATCTTCTTGTTGGATTCTTTCTTTATTGTCTAGTGTCCTTCTTTGTCTCTTATTACAGTCTTTGCTTTAAAGTCTAGTTTGTCCGCTATAAGTATCACTACTTCCACTTTCTTTTGACATCCTTTTTTGTAATAGATATTTCTCCATCCCCTCACTTTCAATCTGTATGTGCCTTTAGGTCTAAAATGAGTCACGTTGTAGGCAACTTACAGATGGATCTTGTTTTTTCATCTGTTCTGTCACCCTGTGTCTTTTGGTTCTGGCATTTAGTCCATTTATTTTCAAAGTAACTATAGATAAATATGTATTTAGTGACATTTTCTTGCTTCTTTTGTGGTTTTTTCTCAATGTTTTCTCTGATGCTTTCTTGTCTTTCTCTCTTCTATGTTTTGCTGATTTTCTTTAGTGATATATTTCTTTCTTTTATTCTTTACATATTTATTAGAAGTTTTTGATATATGGTTACCAACAGGTTTGTATAGCACCTCCTCTGTATAAGAGTGCACATTAAATTGATGGTACACATTAAGTTTGGACACATTCATTACCTCCCTTCTCCCCACGTTGTTGATATATGTTGTTATATTTCATATCCTTTTATCTTGTGAGTTCCTTGCCTGATTTTTTCACAGAAATATTCATGTTTACTGCTTTTGTGTTTTCTACCCTTATATTGTCACTTTTGGTCTCTCCTTTCTACTCAAAGAGCCCCCTTTAATATTTCTTGCAGGGATGGTTTAATGGTCATAAACTTCCTTAATTTTTGTCTTGGTAAACTCTTTATCTTGTCTTCGCTTCTGAATGATAGCCTTGCTAGATAAAGTATTCTTGGTTGCAAATTTTTCCCATTTCACACTTCGAATAATCATTCCACTCCCTTCTAGCTTAGAAAGTGTCTGTTAAAATCCCCTGCTAGCCTTATGGGTTTTCCCTTCTATGTCTTCTGTCTTGATCATTTAAATTTTTTCTTTATCATTATATTTTGCCAATTTAGTTAGAATATGTCTTTGTGTGGGTCTCATTTTGTTGGGGTGTATCTGTGCCCCCTGGATATCGGTTTCCTTGCCCAGATTAGGGAAGTTTTTAGCTATTATTTCTTCAAACAAATTTTCTGCCCCCTTTTCTCTCTTCTTCCTCTGGGACTACTGTAATACAAATGTTAATACATTTGATGGAGTCTTTGAGTTCCTTAAGGTCTCTTCTCACTTTGCATAATTCTTTTTTCAGTCTTTGGTTCAGCTTGAATACCTTACTCTGTCTTCTCTTCTACTAATTCATTCCTCTGCTTCTTCCATGTTTTCATTCCATCAAGAGTGTTTCTCATTTTACTTATTGTGCCCTTTATTTCTGCTGTGTTATTCCTTGTCTCTATGTTAAGGATCTCACTCATATCTTCCACTTTCTTCTCAAGTCCAATGAGTTTCCTTATGATCATTGCTTTAAATTCACTATCAGGCATGTTAATTATATCTGTTTTGCTTAGATCTCTGACTATGGCCTTTTCCTATTCTTTCATTTGGGTTCTTTCATTTCTCTGTTTCTTCATTTTGTCTGCCTCTCTGTGTCTGTTTGTGTGTGTTAGGAAAGTCAGCTACATCTTTTGCTCTTGAAAATAGTTACTTTATTGGGGCGCCTGGGTGGCGCAGTCGGTTAAGCGTCCGACTTCAGCCAGGCCACGATCTCGCGGTCTGTGAGTTCGAGCCCCGCGTCAGGCTCTGGGCTGATGGCTCGGAGCCTGGAGCCTGTTTCCGATTCTGTGTCTCCCTCTCTCTCTGACCCTCCCCCGTTCATGCTCTGTCTCTCTCTGTCCCAAAAATAAAATAAAAAACGTTGAAAAAAAAAAAAAATTAGAAAATAGTTACTTTATTAAGAAGAGGTCCTGGAAAGCCCTGAAGTGGTGTCCCCTGTTCACCAGAACCTGGCACTTCATGAAAGTATCCTTTGTGTGTTATGTACGCCCTGCTCTTGTGTCTGAGTCACTTTTCCTTTCAATGCAGTCACCTGCACTGTCTTTCTGCCTGTTGTGGGCTGTGCTTGCTTTCTGTGGTGTTGGTGAGAACAGGCAGGGCAGCTCTGAGGGGGTGTGTATGCGAGGCAACTAGGGGTATGGCAGTGGTGTTAGCAAAATTTGCACTGGGCCACCAGTTTCATGCTGGATCCTTGAGGTGCAGGGGCACCTGGGTCTGTGTACCAAGGTGACTGGGTATAGCCAGACTTCTGTGGCTCAGCATAGTCAGGCAACAAGGCAGAGCACAGCAAATGAATGTGGTCATTTTGGCAGCTGTGTACCTGGTAGCCCTTAGCCAAGTGCCCAGGCCAGCAGTTTTGGAGTGAGCCCTCAGGATAACTCATGGGCATGGTGCACTGCTAGTTGGTTAGATAGCAAGTATTTGTGCAATCCTGTCTCCTGCCCATGGCCCATTGTTTGTGCAAGGGGGGAGGAGAGGAAAATGTCACCTGCCAGCTCCCTCATTTTCAGAGAAGTCCCCCAACACACTCCAAAATCACTATGAACAGATATGTTTCCTGTTTGCCCCCAGTGTTGTGTAAACTGCCGTTTTTATGTTGCTTCTTCGTGGAGGCTGCTATCTCTTTAAGGGCATCACCCAGGTATCATCCTCTAGGGTTGCTCTGTGCTGAGTCAGCTGCCTTCAGGCTCCATGATCCAAGTCCCAGTGGTTAAACAAACACAGGAATTCAGCCCCAGTGGTTTTCAAAGCCAGATATTATGGGGATTAGTCTTCCATACGTGATCTCCCTGGTGCAAGGGCCCATTTCTTTACCTTCTCCATCACATAGATCCCTCCAAGAAACCAGCAGCGTCGCTCCACCTTTCTGACATTTCTAACCTTTCATATGCAGCTTCTTCTCTATATTTAGTTGTGCTGTTTGTTCTTCCAGTCTTTGGGTTACACTTTTTTTTACTGATTTGGATGTTGATGATATATAGTGAAAACATTGAATGGGATGAGATCAGCGTTCTCCTACTCCACCATCTTCCCAAGCTCCTCTCTCCTCTTGTCTTTGTCTTTCTTGTATTAATTTTTCTGTTTTAATTCCAGTATAATTAACATACAATGTTGTAATAGTTTTTGGTATACAATACAGTGATTCAGCAACTCTGTACATTACTCAATGCTAATCATAATAACTGTACTCTTTAATCCCCTTCACCTATTTCACCCATCTCCCACCCACCTCCCCTTTGGTAACCATCAGTTTGTTTTCTATAAGTGCCTCTTGTTTTCTCTTTCTCTCTCTCTCTCTCTCTCTCTCTCTCTGTTTTTCTCCTTTGTTCATTTGTTTTTTCTTAAATTCAACATGTGAGTGAAATCATATGGTATTTGTCTTTCTCTGACTTATTTTCCTTATCATTATACTCTCTACCTCCAACCATGTCATTGTAAATGGCAATATTTCATTCTTTTTTATGCCTAATGTTCCATATGTATACCACATCTTCTTTATCCATTCGTCTATCAATGGATATTTGGGCTCTAGGCATAAAGTGGCTCTTGTAAATAGTGCTGCAATAAACATATGGGTGCATAGATCCTTTGTGGGTTTTTTTAGTGTTTATTTATTTTTGAGAGAGAGAGAGAGAGAGAGAGAGAGAGAGAGGGAGGGGGAAGGAGAGGGGGAGACACAGAATCCAAAACACGCTCCAGGCACTGTGCTGTCAGCACACAGCCCGACATGGGGCTCAAACTCACAAACCGCGAGACCATTAACCTGAGCCAAAGTCGGATGCTTAACTGACGCTTAACTGACTGAGCCACCCAGGCACCCTGCATAGATCCCTCTGAATTAGTATTTTGGTATTCTTTGGGTAAATACCTAGTAGTGCAATTACTAGATCATAGGGTAGTTCTATTTTTTAACTTTATGAAGACATTTAATGCTATTTTCCACAGTGGGTGTACCAGTTTGCATTCCCACCAACAGAGCAAGAGGGTTCCCTTTCTCCACATCCTCACTAACACTTGTTTCTTGTGTTGTGGATTTTAGCCATTTTGACAGGTGTGATATCCCATTGAGGTTTTGATTTGCATTTCCCTGATGATTTGAGATGTTGAGTACTTTTTCATATACTTACAGGAAACATTTAATGTCTCACAGTTCTGGAAGCTGAAAGTTCAAGATCAAGGTGCCAACAGAGTGTCTAGTCAGGATTCTCTTCCTGGCTTGCTAATATTAGGTTACCTTCTTGATATGTACTCACATGACTTTTTCATTGTATATACACAGATAGGAAGGGACAGGGAGCATTGCTGTCTGTTTCTCTTCTTATAAGTACACCAATTCTAGTGCTTTAGCGCCGACACTTAAGACTGCATTTAACTTGAATGACCTCCTTAAACGATCTGTCCCAAATACAAAAACTTTGAGGGATAGGGCTTTAACATAGGTTATTTTTTAAAGTTTTTATTTAAATTCTACTTTATTAACATAGTGTTACATTCATTTCAGGTGTACGACATAGCAATTCAACACTTCCATACACACCCAGTGCTCATCACAAGTGCACTCCTTAATCCCCATCACCTATTTGACCGATCCATCCATTCACCGACCTCTCTGGTAAAACTCTGTCCTCTATAGTTAAGAGTCTGTTTCTTGGATTGCCTCTCTCTTTTCCCCCCATACCCATTTGTTTTGTTTCTTAATTTCCACATGTGAGTGAAATCATATGGTATTTTTCTTTCTGTGACTTATTTCACTTAGCATAATAATTTCTAGCTCCATCCATGTCGTTGCATAAGTAATATTCTGTTGTATATGTATACCACATCTTCTTTATCCATTCATCAGTGGATGAGAATTTGGGCTATTTCCATAATTTGGCTATTGCTCCTATAAACATTGGTGTGCATGTATCCCTTTGAATTAGTATTTTGGCATTCTTTGGGTAAATACCTAGTAGTGCAATTGCTGGATCATATGTTAGTTCTATTTTTTAACTTTTTGAGGAACTTCCATCCTGTTTTCCAGAGTGGCTGCACCACTTTGCATTACCAACAGTGCAAGAAGGTTCCCCTTTCTCCACATATTTGCCGATACCTGTTATTTACTGTGTTGCTGATTTTAGTCATTCTGACAAGTGTGATATGATAATCTCATTGTAGTTTTCATTTGTATTTCCCTGATAATGAGTGATGTTGAGCATCTTTTTTTTTTTAATTTTTTGTTAATGTTTTTATTTATTTTTGAGACAGAGACAGAGCATGAGCAGGGGAGGAGCAGAGAGAGAGGGAGACACAGAATCTGAAACAGGCTCCGAGCTGTCAGCACAGAGCCTGACGCGGGGTTCGAACTCACGGACCGTAAGATCATGACCTGAGCCGAAGTCGGAAGCCCAACCGACCGAGCCACCCAGGCGCCCCTTGAACATCTTTTCATGTGTCTGTTGGCCATCTGTATGTCTTCTTTGGAAAAATGTTCATGTCTTCTCATTTTTAAATTGGATTATTCATTTTTTGGGTGTTGAGTTTTAGCAGTTCTTTATATATTCTGGACACCAAACCTTTATCAGATATGTCATTTGCAAATATCTTCTCACATTCCATAGGTTGCCTTTTAGTTTTGTTGATTGTTTCCTTCACTTTGCAGATTTTAATTTTGATGAAGTCCCAGTAGTTCATTTTTGCTTTTATTTCCCTTGCTTGAGGAGACATATATAATAAGAAGTTGCTACGTCCAATGTCAAAGAGATTACCTGTGTTCTCCTCTAGGATTTTAATGGTTTCGTGTCTCACATTTCGGTCTTTCATCCATATTGAATTTATTTTTGTATATGGAGTAAGAAAGTGGTCCATTTCATCTTTTACATGTTGCTGTCCAGCTTTATCAATGCGATTTGCTGAATATACTATCTTTTTCCCATTGCATATTTTTTCCTGCTTTGTTGAAGATGAATTAACCATATAGTTGTGGGTTCATTTCTGGGTTTACTGTTCTGTTCCATTGATTTATGTCTCTCTTTTTGTACCAGTACCATATTGTTTTCATCCCAGGAGCTTTGTAATATAACTTGAATTCCAGAACTGTGATGCCTCCAGTTTTACTTTTCTTTTTCAAGGTTGCTTTGTCTATTTGGGGTCTTTTGAGGTTGCAAAGAAATCTTAGGATTGTTATAGTTCTGTGAAAAATGCTTTTGGTGTCTTGATAGGGATTGCATTAAATATATGCATTGCTATGGGTAATATAGACTTTTTCACTATATTTGTTCTTCTGATCCATGAGCATAGAATGTCTTTCCATTTCTTTGTTACATCTTCAATTTCTTTTATGAGTGTTTTATAGTTTTCAGAGATCAGGTCTTTCAACTCTTGGGTTAGGTTATTCCTATTTATCGTATGGTTTTGGTGCAACTGTAAATGGGATTGTTTTCTTAATTTCTCTTTCTGCTGCTTCATTATCGGTCCTTAGAAATGCAACAAATTTCTGTACATTGATTTGTATCCTGTGACTTTACTGAATTCGTTTATCAGTTCTAGCAGTTTTTTGGTAGTCTTTTGGGTTTTCTATAAAGATTATCATGCCATCTGCAAATAGTGAAAGGTTTACTTCTTCCCTGCTAATTTGGATGCCTTCTATTTCTTTTTGTTGTCTGACTGTTGGGGATAGGACTTCCAGTACGATGTTAAATAACCATTGTTAGAGTGGACATCCCTGTCTTGTTCCTAACTGTAGAGGAAAAGTTCTATTTTTCCCCCATTAAGGATGATATTACCTGTGGGTTTTACATATATGGCCTTTATATGTTGAGGTATGTTCCCTCTAAACCCACTTTGTTGAGCGTTTCTATCATAAATGGATGCTATACATTGTCAAATACTATTTCTGCATATATTGTAATGATCATATGGTTCTTATCCTTTCTTTATTAATGTGGTGTATCACACTGATTTGCAAATATTGAAATTCCGTGGCAACCCCTGAATAAATCATACTTGGTCATGGTGAATGATTCTTTTAATTTATTGTTGGATTCAATTTACTACTGTTATATTGAGAAATTTTTGTGTCCATATCCATCATCAATATTGCCCTAATGTTCTCTTTTTTTAGTAGTCTTCATCTGATTTGGGATCAAGGTAATGCTGGTCTCATAGAATGAGTTTGGATGTTTTCTGTCCTTTTCTATTTTTGCAATAGATTGAGAAGTATAGATATTAACTCTTCTGTAAATGTTTCATAGAATTCACCTGTGAATGTATGAATCCATCTGGCCCTGGACTTCTGTTTATTGGGAGATTTTTAATTACTGACTCAGGTTCTTTGCTGGTTATCAGTCTGTTCAAGTTTTCTATTTCATTCTGTTTCAGTTTTGGTAGTTTATATGTTTCTAGGAATTTACCCATTTCTTCCAGATTATCCAATTTGTTGGCATTTTTTTTTCATAATATTCCTTTATAGTTCAATTTCTGTGGTGTTTATCATTATTTTTCCTCTCCCTTTAGTGATTTTATTTATTTGGATTCATTCTTTTTTTAATTTTTTTTAATATTCATTATTATTGAGAGATAGAGACAGAGCATGAGCAGGGGAGGGACAGAGATAGAGGGAGACACAGAATCCAAAGCAGGCTCCAGGCTTCGAGCTGGCAGCACAGAGCCCGATGCGGGGCTCAAACTCACAAACTGTGAGATCATGACCTGAACTGAAGTCAGACGCCCCACTGACTGAGCCACCCAGGCGCCCGTTTAATTTTTTTTTTTAATTTTCCTTTCTTTAATGTTTGGGTCCTTTCTTTTTGATAAGTCTGACTAGAGGTTTATCAATTTTATTAATTTTATCAGAGCACCAGCTCCTGGTTTCATTGATCTGTTATATTGTTTTCTTTGTTCCTATGTAATTTATTTCTGCTCTAAGATTTATTATTTCCTTCCTTCTGGCTTTAAGCTTCATTTGTTGCTGTTTTTCGAGCTTGTTTAGGTGTAAGGTTAGGTTGTTTATTGGAGGCATTTCTTGCTTCTTGATGTAGGCTTGTAGTGCTATGTACTTCCCTCTCAGGACCTCTTTTGCTGGCTACATCCCAAATGTTTTGGACTTTTGTGTTTTCCTGTTCATTTGTTCCCATGTGTTTTTTCATTTCTTCTTTGATTTCCTGGTCAACCCATTCATTCTTTAGTAGCATGTTGTTTAAGCTCCATGTATTTGTGGTCATTCCAAATTTTTTATTGTTGTTTACTTCTAGTTTCATAGTATTGTGGTCAGAATAGATGAATGGCATGATCTCACTATTTTTGTATTTGTTGAGGCCTGATTTGTGACCTAGGGTGTAATCTATTCTTTTTTTTCTTTTAGCATGAAATTTATTGTCAAAATGGTTTCTATACAACACCCAATGCTCATCCCAACAGGTGCCTGCTTCAGTGCCTGTCACCCACTTTCCCCTCCCTCTTACCCCCATCAACCTTCAGTTTATTCTCTTTTTTTTTAACTTTCTTTTTTTTAAAATATATGAAATTTATTGTCAAATTGGTTTCCATACAACACCCAGTGCTCATCCCAAAAGGTGCCCTCTTCAATACTCATCCCCCACCCTCCCCTCCCTCCCACCCCCCATCAACCCTCAGTTTGTCCTCATTTTTTAAGAGTCTCTTATGCTTTGGCTCTCTCCCACTCTAACCTCTCTTTTTTTTTTTTCCCTTCCCCTCTCCCATGGGTTCCTGTTAAGTTTCTCAGGATCCACATGAGTGAAAATATATGGTATCTCTCTTTCTCTGTATGGCTTATTTCATTTAGCATAACACTCTCCAGTTCCATCCACTTTGTTAAAAAAAGCCATGTTTCCTTCGTTCTCATTGCCACATAGTATTCCAGTGTATATATAAACCACAACTTCTTTATCCATTCATCAGTTGATGGACATTTAGGCTCTTTCCATAATTTGGCTACTGTTGAAAGTGCTGCTATAAACATTGGGGTACAAGTGCCCCTGTGCATCATCACTCCTGTATCCCTTGGATAAATTCCTAGCCATGCATTTTCTGGGTCATAGGATAGATCTATTTTTAATTTTTTGAGGAACCTCCACACTGTTTTCCAGAGTGGCTGCACCAGTTTGCATTCCCACCAACAATTCAAGAGGGTTCCCATTTCTCCACATCCTCTAGCATCTATAGTCTCCTGGTTTGTTCATTTTAGCCACTCTGACTGGCATGAGGTGATATCTGAGTGTGGTTTTGCTTTGTATTTCCCTGAAGAGGAGTGACATTGAGCATCTTTTCACGTGCCCATTGGCCATCTGGATGTCTTCTTTAGAGAAGTGGCTATTCATGTCTTCTGCCCATTTCTTCACAGGATTATTTGTTTTTCGGCTGTGGAGTTTGGTGAGTTCTTTACAGATTTTGGATACTAGCCCTTTGTCTGATATGTCATTTGCAAATACATTTTCCCATTTCGTTGGTTGCACTTTAGTTTTGTTGATTGTTTCCTTTGCAGTGCATAAGCTTTTTCTCTTCATGAGGTCCCAATAGTTCATTTTTGCTTTTAATTCCCTTGCCTTTGGGGATGTGTCAAATAAGGAATTGCTGCGGCTGAGGTCAAAGATTTTTCTTCCTGCTTTCTCCTCTAGGGTTTTGATGGTTTCATGTCTCACATTCAGGGCCTTTATCCATTTTGAGTTTACTTTTGTTAATGGTGTAAGAAAGTGATTTAATTTCATTCTTCTGCATATTGCTGTCCAGTTCTCCCAGCACCATTTGTTAAAGAGACTGTCTTTTTTCCATTGGATATTCTTTCCTGCTTTGTCAAAGCTTAGTTGGCCATACTTTTGTGGGTCCAATTCTGGAGTTTCTATTCTATTCCAATGGTCTATGTGTCTGTTTTTGTGCCAATACCATGCTGTCTTGATGATTACAGCTTTGTAGTAGAGGCTAAAGTCTGGGATTGCGATGCCTCCTGCTTTGGTCTTCTTCTTCAATATTACCTTGGCTATTCGGGGTCTTTTGTGGTTCCATACAAATTTTAGGATTGCTTATTCTAGCTTCAAGAGGAATGCTGGTGCAGTTTTGATTGGGATTGCATTGAATGTGTAGATAGCTTTGGGTAGTATTGACATTTTAACAATATTTATTCTTCCAATCCATGAGCATGGAATGTTATTCCATTTCTTTATACCTTCTTCAATTACCTTCATAAGCTTTCTATAGTTTTCATCATACAGATCTTTTACATCTTTGGTTAGGTTGATTCCATGGTATTTTATGCATCTTGGTGCAATTGTGAATGGGATCAGTGTCTTTATTTGTCTTTCTGTTGCTTCATTATTAGTGTATAAGAATGCAACTGATTTTTGTACATTGATTTTGTATCCTGCGACTTTGCTGAATTCATGTATCAGTTTTAGCAGACTTTTGGTGGAATCTATCAGGTTTTCCATGTATCATACCATGTCATCTGCAGAAAGTGAAAGCTTGACATCATCATTGCCAATTTTGATGCCTTTGATTTCCTTTTGTTGTCTGACTGCTGATGCTAGAACTTCCAACACTACGTTAAACAACAGCAGTGAGAGTGGACATCCTTGTCGTGTTCCTGATCTTAGGGGGAAAACTCTCAGTTTTCCCCATTGAGGATGATATTAGCTGTGGGCTTTTCATAAATGGCTTTTATGATGTTTAAGTATGTTCCTTCTATCCCGACTTTCTCAAGGGTTTTTATTAAGAAGCGATTCTGAATTTTGTCAAATACTTTTTCTACATCGATTGACAGGATCATATGGTTCTTTTCTTTTCTTTTATCAATGTGATGTATCACATTGATTGATTTGAGAATGTTGAACCAGCCCTGCAGCCCAAGAATGAATCCCACTTGATCATGGTAAGTGATTATTTTTATATGCTGTTGAATTGGATTTGGTAGTATCCTGTTGAGAATTTTTGCATCCATATTCATCAGGTATATTTGTCTGTAGTTCTTTTTTTTTTTTTTTTTTTTTTTTTTTTTTTTTTTTTTTTTTGCTGGGTTTCTGTCTGGTTTACAAATCAAAGTAATGCTGGCTTCATAGAATGAGTCTGGAAATTTTCCTTCCCTTTCTATTTTCTGGAACAGCTTGAGAAGGATAGGTATTATCTCTGCTTTAAATGTCTGGTAGAATTCTGCAGGGAAGCCATCTGGTCCTGGACTCTTATTTCTTGGGAGATTTTTGATAACAGATTCAATTTCTTCGCTGGTTATGGGTCTGTTCAAGTTTTCTATTTCTTCCTGTTTGAGTTTTGGAAGTGTGTGGGTGCTTAGGAATTTGTCCATTTATTCCAGGTTGTCCAGTTTGTTGGCATATAAATTTTTGTAGTATTCCCTGATGATTGCTTGTATTTCTGAGGGACTGGTTGTAAGAAATCCATTTGCATTTGTGATTTTATCTATTTGGGTAAACTCCCCTTTCTTTTTGAGAAGCCTGGCTAGAGGGTTATCAATTTTGTTTATTTTTTAAAAAAACCAACTCATGTTTATATTGATCTGCTCTAAAGTTTTTTTAGGTTCTATACTGTTTATTTCTGCTCTGATCTTTATTATTTCTCTTCTTCTGTTGGGTTTGAGGTGTTTTTGCTCTTTTGCTTCTATTTCCTTTAGGTGTGCTGTTAAGATTTTGCATCTGGGATTTTTCTTGTTTCTTGAGATAGGCCTGGATTGCAATGTATTTTCCTCTCAGGACTGCCTTCACTGCATCCCAAAGCGTTTGGAATGTTGTCTTTTCATTTTCATTTGTTTCCATATGTTTTTTTAATTTCTTCTCTAATTGCCTGGTTGACCCATTCTTTCCTTTTTTTTTTAATTTTTTTAACGTTTATTATTGACAGACAGAGACAGAGCATGAGCAGGGGAGGCGCAAAGAGAGGACGAGACGGAATCTGAAGCAGGCTCCAGGCTCTGAGCTGTCAGCACAGAACCTGACGCAGGGGATCATGACCTGAGTGGAAGTCAGACGCTTAACCGCCTGAGCCACCCAGGCACACTGACCCATTCATTCTTTAGTAGGGTTTTCTTTAACCTCCATGCTTTTGGAGGTTTTCCAGACTTTTTCCTGTGGTTGATTTCAAGTTTCATAGCATTGTGGTCTGAAAGTGTGCATGGTATGATCTCAGTTCTTTTATACTTATGAAGGGCTGGTTTATGACCCAGTATGTGATCTATCTTGGAGAATGTTCCACGTGCAATCGAGAAGAATGTATATTCTGTTGTTTTGGGATGCAGAGTTCTAAATATATCTCTCAAGCCCATCTGATCCAATGTATCATTTAGGGCCCTTGTTTCTTTGTTTATTCTCTGTCTAAATGTTCTATGCATTGTTGTAAGTGGAGTATTAAAATCTGCAATTACCACATTCTTGCAAAAAGTTTGCTTATGTTTGTGATTAATTATTTTATATATTTGGGGCTCCTGTATTCAGTGCATAGACATTTATAGTCGTTAGCTCTTCCTGATGGATAGACCCTGTATTATTATATAATGCCCTTCTTCATTTCTTGTTACAGCCTTTAATTTAAAATTTAGTTTGTCTGATGTCAGTGTGGCTACTCCAGCTTTCTTTTGAGTTCCAGTAGCATGATAGATATTTCTCCATCCCCTCACTTTCAATTTGAAGATGTCCTCAGGTCTTAAATGAGTGTCTTGTAGACAGCAAATAGATGGGTCTTGTTTTTTATACATTCTGATACCCTATGTCTTTTGGTTGGAGCACTTAGTCCATTTGCATTCAGTGTTATTATAGAAAGATATGGGTTTAGATTCATTGTGATGTCTGTAGGTTTCCTGCTTGTAGTGATGTCTCTGGTATTTTGTGGTCCTTGCAACATTTCACTCACAGAATCCCCCTTAGGATCTCTTGTAGGGCTGGTTTAGTGGTGATGAATTCCTTCAATTTTTGTTTGTTTGGGAAAACCTTTCTCCTCCCATTCTGAATGACAGACTTGCTGGATAAAGGATTCTTGGCTGCATATTTTTTTTTCTGTTCATCATATTGAAGATTTCCTGCCATTCCTTTCTGGCCTGCCAAGTTTCCATAGATAGGTCTGCCACTACCCTTATGTGTCTATGTTTTTAAGTCAGGGCCTGTTTATCTCAGAATTTTCTCTTTATCCTTGTATTTTGCCAGTTTCACTATGATATGTCGTGCAGAATATCGATTCAGGTTATGTCTGAAGTGAGTTCTTTTTATCTCTTGGATTTCAATGCCTGTTTCCTTTCCTAGATCAGGGAAGTTCTCAGCTATGATTTGTTCAAATACACCTTCAGCCCCTTTCTCTCTCCCTCTTCTTCCTTTGGAATTCCTATGATACGGATATTGTTCCATTTGATTGCATCACTTAGTTCTCTAATACTTCCCTTATACTCCTGGATTTTTTTTATCTCTCTTTTTCTCAGCTTCCTTTTTTTCCATAATTTTATCTTCTAATTCACCTATTCTCTCATCTACCTCGTCAATCTGTGATTTGTGATCTAGGATGTGATCTGTTGTTGAGAATGTCCATGTGCACTTGAAAAGAATGTAAATTGTGCTGTTTTAGGGTGGAATGTTCTGAGTATATATGATAATTCATCTGATCCAGTGTGGCACTCAAAACCATTGTGTCCTTTTTTATTTTGTTTAGATGCTCTTTCCATTGATGTAAGTGAAGTATTAATGTCCCCTACTATTACTGTTATTATTAATTTGTTCCTCTATGTTTGTTATTAATTATTTTATATATTTGGGTAATTCCAGGTTGGGTACTTACATATTTATAATTTGAGGTTTTCTTGTATTTCCCATTATTATGATATAGTGACCTTCTTTATCCCTTATTACAGTCTTTGTTTTAAAGTCTAATTTGTCCAATAAACATGTTGCTGCTCTGGCTTTCTGTTTACAGGAGTTTGTGTGATAAATGTTTCCCTATCTCCTCACTTTGAATCTGCAGGCATCTTTATGTCTAAAATGAATGTGTTGTAGGCAGTATATAGATGGGTCTTGTTTTTTTTTTAATCCATTCTGACACCTTCTGTCTTTTGGTTAGAGTGTTTAGTCCATTTATATTCAGAGTAATTATTGATAGATATGTATTTAGTGATGTTTTATTACTTGTTTTGTCATTGTATCTGGAGATTTTCTCTGTTCCTTTCTTTTCTTTCTTACTTTTGGTCCTTCCTTTGCACTTAAAGATCCCCTTTAATATTTCTTGCAGGGCTGCTTTAGTGGTCAGGAACTCCTTCACTTTTTGTTTGTCTGGGAAACTCTTTATCTCTGCTATTCTGATTGACAGCCTTGCTGGACATAGTCTTCATGGCTGCAGATTTTTCCCATCCAGCTTGTTGAATATATCATGCCACTCCCTTCTGGCTTGCCAAGTTTATGTTTGTTAAGAAATCTGCACGTAGCCTTACGGTTCTTCTCTTGCAACTTAAGGACTTCTTTTGTCTTGCTGCTTTTAAGGTTTTTTATTTATCACTCTATTTTGCCAGTATAATTACAATATGTCCTGATACTGTTCTTCTTTTGTTGATTTTGATGGGAGTTTTCTGTGCCTCCTGGATCTGGATGTCTCTTTCCTTTCCCAGATTAGTGGAGTTTACTGCTGTTTTTTTTCTTGAAATAACTTTTCTGTCCCCTTTTCTGTCTCTTCTTCTGGGACTCCTATAATACAAATGCTTTTACATTTGATGGAATCATTAATTCCTCTAAGTCTATTTTTGTGTTCCCTAATTCTTCTTTCTCTTTTTTTAGCTTCATTATTTTCCATTATTTTGTCTTCTATATCTCTAAATCGTTCCTCTGCTTCTTCCAGCCTGCTGTTCATTGCATCAAGCCTGTTCCACTCTCATTTATAGCATTATTCACTTCTGAATGATTGTTTTTTAACTCTTTTATCTCTGTGGTAAGGGTTTACCTGATGTATTCCATTCTTTTCTGAAGCCCAGTGAGTATCCTTATGATTGTTGCTTTAAATTTTCCATTAGGCATGCTACTTATATCTGTTTCACTTAGATCTGTGGCCATGGCCTTATCTTGTTCTTTCATTTGGGATGAATTCCTCCATCGTCGTATTTTGTCTTAAGTCTTTGTCTTTTTCTGTGCATCAGGAAAGCCAGTTATGTGTCTTGCTCCTGAAAGTAATTGTTTTATGATATCATGTAGTTTCCAGTAGCTGGCACTTCAGGGATTCTCTCTGGTGTGTGCTGCTTCTGTTCTGCTGTTGTGTTTTAGTTGTTCTATCCTTCAGGCCAGTTGCCTGCATAGGCTCTCCTTGTTTGCAGTGTGTAGTGTTTATTCCTTGGCCAGAATGTGGCAAGTTTTAACTAGGCTCTGGTTTCCTTGTCAAATGCTCTGGTTTCCTGATACTATTTCCACTAGAACTGAAGCCCTGCAGAACTCTGTTGGAAGTTGTAGTTTGGGCAGAATTTTCTGCTGTACTTCTCGGGAAGGAGCCCACCGCACTAGTACTGGTGCAAGCTTGACTGAGAAAGGCAGTCTTCACCAGAGTGCTGTGGTGTGGGACTTGGTGTAAACACGTTAGGAAGCCAGTATAGGCACTGTGCTGATTCCTGCAGCTGGCTCTCTGTTTATGCTGAGGAGCTGGGGAGGAAAATGGCACCTGCCAGCTCTTTTGTTATCTGAGAGGAGTCTCTGTGAATGCTGCCTCTCAGCAAAACACTCTGAGAAGAGCAAATAATCTCCTACCTGTGTGCCCCAAGCATTTTCTAGATTGCTGTTTCCAAGCTGTCTGCCTCTAGGTTTTTTGCCTCCCTTCTCTCCAGGAGCAGCACAGTGCCTGCCAGGCTCTATCCAAGACAATCCTGGTGCCCTTTAAAACTTTAGGCTTTAGACATGTCATGTGATAGGGGCTTGTGCTAGTCTTTTGGAGGATGGGCCCACAGCTGTGCTGGGACTGAGGCAAGCTTGACTGAAAAGGACAGTCCCACTATGTGCAGGGGTGTGGGGCTTCTCATAAACAAGTTATTTAGCCGGTATTGGGCCTATGCTGCTTCCTACTGGTGGCTCTGTGGTTATGCTGAGGGGTAGGGGAGGGAAATGGCTCTGGTCAGCTCCTTTGTTTCTGGAGAAGCTTCTCTGTGAAAACTGCCTCTCAAGGAAGCCCTCCAAGAAGAGTGAATAATCTCCCCTATGTGTGTCCCAAGTGTTCTTCAAATCACTATTTCCTTGCTCTGCCCCCAGGTTGTTTGTTTGCCTTTTCTCCAAGGGCAAGGCAGTGCCCTCAGGTCTCTATCCCAGCCAAGCCTGCTGACCTTTAAAACTCTTGGCTTTAAGCCCCACTGGTTGTAAGAACTCTTGAAAGTCAGCCCCTCTATTTTCCGAGCCAATGGTTTTGGGTAATTGTTCTCCTTTTGCATTCCCCTGTGTGCTCTACTCTTTTGTGCCCTTCTCTGTGACCAAGGCTCCCTCCCCTCTGCAGCACCCATGATCCTTTTCTCACCTAAACCATATCTGTGGACTTACTACCTTCTTCAGTGTGGCTTATTCTCTCCCTTTAGTTGTGGAGTTTGTTCTGTCAGTCTTCAAGTTGTTTTCTGAAGTATTTAGGATGATTTGGTTGTTATCTGGTTGTTTGTGGGACAGGATGAGCCTAGGGTCCTCCTACTCTATTATCTTTCTCCAGAAAACCAACATATGTATTTTTTTGAGAGAGGAACATAATTCAGTCTATAATACCAAGACTATTAGAGTAATCTTGTTGCTATGGTTGCCATACAACCCTAGTCATTGCTCATTCCAAGTTTTTCAGTCCACTCTCCTTTTTTTTCTCCTACCTCACTAGCTGTTCATTCTCAATTATTTTTTCCAATTCTTCTTTATCTTTAGATGGTTGGAATATCCCAAGTCTCAGTCATCAGCCACCTTCTTTTTCTTTGTTTGCCCTCTGAATAAGTGCCCTCAGTTCTCTTGACCCTAAATGTCATCTCTTACTGAAAATTTCCAAAATTATATCTCTAACTCTGAATGAGTCTCCCCTGACCTCTTGACAGTTACATTATCTGCTTGTTTCTTTTTCTATTGTCTTTACTTGGATCTCTTGTAGTATTTAAAACTGGAACATTGATTTTTTTTTTTCTACCAGACTATGTAAACCTATTCCTCTTTCAGGATTCTCCAACTTAGCAAAATATCTCTACCATTCAACCAGTTTCTCAGGCCATAAGACCTCGGAGTTGACCTTCATACTACACTTAACACTTGACATCCTATCCATCATCAATTCCTGTCAGTTTGAACCTTAAAAATAAAAGGTTGGTTCTGATGGCTCCTCTAGAAGGAAATAATCTAAATCTAATCACTTCTCATCACCTCTGTTGGTACATCCCATTATCATATCTTACCTAGACAATTGCAGTGTTCTCCCAACTTGTCTCTGCTTCTAATCTTGTTCCTTCTATAATCTGTTCTATGTGGAGCAACTGTAGTGCCCCTTTAAAAATATAAGTCAGATCCTGTCATTCTCTGGTTTTAAAACCCTTCACTACTAGCAGTTATATACCACAACTCTGCTTTTCTCTTACACTCTAGTTACACTGGGTTTCTGTTTCCTCCAGTGGAATGTTCTTTTCCCAGATCTCACTTCATTCAGTTCTTTTCTCAGATACTACCTCAATATGAAAGTCTTTATCTAAAATACCCCCATGTATACACTTGAGCATTTTTTAATCAACCTCTTTTCTTTTTCTTTATAGCATGTATCATTACTTGAAATTATATTTTTATTTACTTCATTGCCTATCAAGCTTTCCCCACTAAAATATAAATTCAAAGAGCAAGGACTTTGTCTCATTATTGCCTTATTTCAAACTTCAAGCATCATATTAGGTAATCAGTAAATATTTGTTCACTGAGTCAGTGAAATTATTTTGATACATATTCCTAGATAATTCTTTCTAGAGTTCAAGCCCTTGAGATTTCTGCTCAGCTTCATCATTACCCATCATCCTTCCATACTTTCCTCCCTGGCCCCCTAAAAAACACAGACAAAAATAAAAACTTCAGTGTCTTCAGTTCCTAACAGATTTAAATTTATACTCCAATATGCTCCATGATTTTACCCCATGTATCTTTGGGTGCTAAACATTTTTTGATACAATGTTTATTTTACTTTTGAACCTAAGTAACCAATCTTCCGTGTCAAAGCTTAACTTTAAAAAATTATTCATCTTGATTTAGATCACTCCCTTGATGGACCCCTTACAAATGGTGATGGCAGAGAGCCTCGGACAGGAATCAAAAGAAAACTACTTAGTGCATCAGAAGAAGATGAAAGCATGGGAAGAGAAGAGAAAGAGAAAAAAGAAACAAAAGAGAAATCACATTTATCCTCCTCAGAGAGTGGAGAGTTAGGATCCAGTTTGAGTTCTGAAAGTACCTGTGGTTCTGATTCTGATTCTGAATCAACTTCCAGAACAGATCAAGATTATGTAGATGGAGACCACGACTATAGCAAATTCATACAAACCAGGCCTAAAAGAAAACTCAGAAAGCAATATGCCAATGGAAAAAGAAACTGGAAGACAAGAGGCACAGGAGGAAGGGGCAGATGGGGCAGATGGGGTAGATGGAGTAGAGGAGGCCGAGGAAGAGGAGGCAGGGGACGAGGAGGTCGAGGAAGAGGTGCAGGTGCCACTAGAGGGAGAGGGAGAGGGAGAGGAGGAAGAGGTACTTCTAGAGGAGCCACCAGAGCCAAACGTGCACGTATTGCAGATGATGAATTTGATACCATGTTTTCAGGACGTTTCAGTAGACTGCCTCGAATTAAAACAAGAAACCAAGGCAGGAGGACTGTTTTATATAATGATGATTCTGATAATGACAATTTTGTGTCCACTGAAGATCCTCTGAATCTTGGTACATCCAGATCAGGCAGAGTGCGTAAAATGACAGAAAAAGCCAGGGTTAGCCATCTCATGGGATGGAATTATTAACAGTTAATAAATTTAGAGTAATTTAAAAAAAATTAAATGGCCTTCTACTGCAGGGAATTTACTAGGAAATCTACAAAGCAAGTTGTGTGGGGACTTCTGCTTCCTTTCACATTGGTGCTTTTCCATTATGCCAGTATACATTTTTTTCAAGACTTTTGATCTCCACACTTCATTTATTCAAACAAGCCTTACTTATTAGGCCTTAAATTAAAAAAAAAATTCTGCCCACATATAGACACACACACACACACACGCACACACACACACAACACGTCACAAACACACTACAGATTTACTACATTAAGGGAGCATTCAGCTTCTTAAGAGTAGCATGACATTTTTATCTCAATGGAATATCCCTCTTTTGCTTTTGTATCACAGAAGTATAGCACCTTCTTACAGAGTTTTATATAGTTTGTTTTTGGCATTTTGATTCTTGTACCCAGTAATAATAACTTTTGCACAATACACCAATCCTATAGGCAGCTATTAAATGTTTACAGTTTCTATATTGTAAGAACGATCTGGATTATTTTACTCTTCCCAGGCTAAACTTTCATTGTACTGAACTGAAGTATATATTTATACTACAGTTTTTTGGGGGTGGGGGGATCTTGATATGCTTTTCATTGATTTGCTTAATTCACGTTAAAGGTGAGAAAGGGTTGGTGCCTTGTAAATATGTAGCAAATCTTTGTGGTGTGTCTTGATGTGTGCATTAACTTTATTAAAAAATAACATTTGAGGTATCGATCTAGACAAGGTGCCAAATGCAAAAGTTTCTTGCATCCATTTTCTTTTTCCTATTATATTTTATTGCATTAATAGAATTCGTGTAGTTTAAAGAATAACTTAAACATTTGAAAAAATCCTCATCCACAAAGAATAACTTCTTGAATAGTAGCTCAGCTACCTCTATTAACTACAACTACTGGAAACGTTAAAGAAAATAGATGCTGTTATTCATTACTGACTAAGGAAAAATAGAACAAACTTGGTAGGAATGAATACTCCTATGTTATAAGCTGAGAGGTTGTTAATAATTGTATTGGCTCTCAAAATAATAGTTGTAATTAACAAACTTTCATAAGTGTAGTATGCTGTACCTTAGGCTTTTCTTAGAACATATTTGTGTAAGTAGACTTGGTCTACTGCTTATGTATCTCTGCTACCACTTACTATTTACAGCTGTGAGTGATTGGTTTTCATTTGAATTTTAAAATGTAACAAAGCAGCTAGTTTGAATTGGATGTTTTGGCTAGCAAATATTTTGAGTCAACTTTAATAGGTTTTGCTCATTCCATTCCAAAGGGTTCTTCTGTTACAATCTTTCAGAAAAGAACCTCATTACACTGCACAATAATATTTGAGTGATTATTTCATAGATTAAAAAAATCTTTAAAACCCTTATGGTCTTGTTTACAGCAGTAGAGTGCACATGATTCCATAAGTGAGCTTGAGTTCCAAGATCAGTTTTACTCCTCAAATTTGAGAGATTGCAAATTCACTAATTTGTTAAATACTTAGATTTTTGAGGTGAGTGGGATAATACTGATCTCTGTTATTGTAACAGCAGATTTGTTACACTTAGATCAGACTTTGGGGATAAAAGAAACTTTTTAATGTATTCCTAGTAATCCCAGGACATTTCTTAAGTTAATGTGTTTGTTTGTTTCATGCTTCCAAACATTTTATGCATCTGAAAATCCTTAAGTGCAAAGGAAGGAGTACACACATAACTTTGCTCTTTTGTTTGGGTTGTCCCTGTACTAACAACTTTAAACAGTTTTCACATGCAGTAGGAATGATGTTCAGGCTTTAAGAAAGTATTGTTATGAATTGTTAATGGCACTAACTTCTGTTACTGTACAGTAGATCAAGCTGATTTTTTTGTTGTTGTAGTCTTGTTTTGTTTTGTTTTGTTTTTTTCACTAAACCGAAACGACTTCTGGTTGTAACTCAGCTGACAGTTTTAACCATACTATAGATTCAAAAAATTCACATTTGAAACTCTACCTTTGATTTTTGCTAATTAGACTAATTTTGCATTTAAACTAAATTTGTGCCTGTTTCCCTAGAATCAATAACAATTTGGCTTACCCTAATCAAAGTAACATAGAGTTACTTAAATTGATGGATATACCCAAACGTGTATTGTGTGTATCATTTCAGTGTGAAATTTTTTGTTGACATTTCTTCCATGAAGAGCTAATCTCTTCAAATGTAGAAGAATTACCATTTGTGTGATTTTAGCTATCTCAAGCTTATTTATAATTTATTTTGAAAAATAAAAATGCCACATTTATTTCCCATATGTCAAGATTTTCTAGGTTTAGATAATTAGAATAATGAGGCTGAAGACATTTTTAAGCACATTTTATATGTAGTGAAATACTGTGAAAACACTAGTGAACAGCATTTTGCTGTAATATTGATTTCAGTTATTAGGATTCAAAAGTCACCAGGGTATGTTAGATGAGCATATTTGCCATTTATTACAAAACAAACAGATATTTTCTGTTTGCATGCAAATTATTTTAATAAGTGTGAAAATAAAAGTTTGAAAGATAGTATTTTTACTTTTATATCTGAACATTTTCCCCCCAATTTATACTTTGCTTTTTTGTAACGCTGCCTCTTGTGAATGTGTTGTAATTTGTATCACAGTGAATATTTTACACTTTAGTTTTTTAGAGTACCTTTAAACCTAAATAATATCAGATTCAGGCATAGCAAAGCAAGTAGGAAATGAGCTGAAATTTTTGAAGAAAAGTCTAAATATTAAATAAGTTGCTAAGAAATAAACACGTGTGTGAGAACATACATATGTATAAGCCTAATCCTATGCTGGATATTAATAGTCAGTGAACTATAATATTTCTCGTGAATGCTAATAATCTTTTAATTCCCAGCTTTAAGATCTTAGCATGTATATCTGTTTATGAAACAAATTGTGTTTCTTCTATGTCTTTCTGTGTGTATCTCTTCCAGCAATAGGATGCTTTCCAAAACATTCAGTAGCCTATCAGCCTAAGAACTAAATTTGTGTGTGTGTGTGTGTGTGTGTGTGTGTGTGTGTAGATTTTTTTTCCAACTTGACACACTTTGTCTCAGACATTAAAAAAGAATATTTTGTATGGAAGACAGCTATATTCACAGTCTACCAACTCTTTGTCTCTGTGTAAAGCACTTAACCTATATATATATATACTGCTTGATCATCCACTTCATTATGCCTTATAGGTAAACTAGGTTTTATCATGTACATGTGTCCCTCTATTTTTAATTTATCCTTCCTTCATTGGTTTCTTTTTCTGTTTCCCTTCCCAGAGATCAGGCTTGTGCTAGAATTCTTCATACAGCACTTTGTTTCACCCAGAGGCTGAGAAACTGAGTAGAATTTGAAATAGATTTGAGTGATTTATTATTTTGTTGTTTTTGTTGTAATCCTATAGGTTGTCATCAGACAATAACAGAGTGATTGAAAAGAAAAACGTGAATGCCACTTCTTAGTTTTTGATAAAAAAATTTTGATCATTTTTCAAAATTTGTACATTAGTGGTAGTGATAAACACCTTTATTACTTATATATCTTGGGAATTATTTTATGCACATTTACCAACTGGCACTAATTTTTGAAGTTAGAATTTTCACATCCACAAAAAGGAAACTTACACCCTGTATAATTTTCAGTTTGCTGTGATATCCAACATTTACTTTTATTACCAACATTTTGAGTTCCAAAATGAATAGTTCAGCTCTGGGGGAGGGAATGGAACTTGCGACGTTTAAAATTCATTGTTTTAAATATTAACCCCATCCCCAACAGTTTTGTGGTACATGAGGCTTTATGAAAATTGTATTGAAAATAGAGTAAGATCATTTTTAAGGCTTGTTTTGAAAATTAGTGTGAAAATATTTTCATGCTTTTTTGATTTTCATTTCTTAGTAAAGTTTCTTTATTAAGTTTTAATCATGAAGTTTACCAAGTTTTGTTTAAATTCTAATATTAAGTTAATTTTTTTCATGGTGCTGTATTTTGTGAACTATGAGTTGCCCTCAAGTTTCTAGACATTTATTTCTTACATAGCCTTATTCTTGATTATTTTCTTTTCGATCATTCCTCCCCTGCTTACTTTTATCCTCATTTCTCTTACTGCAATGAAGACTGCACCTAATTTAGCATACTTCAACAAGACTAGCAATTTATGATTCACTGATGGGAAAAGAACAGTAGAAAGGCCCTGCAGTTTAGAGTTAAGGTGTGTTTATTTATATGTATGTCCATTTGTTATTCTTATACCTATCTTAATTAAATCTATAATATGAGACTTTGACATATAAAAGCATGATAAGTATTTTCTAAAAAATAAAACTATTGATACATAAAATCACCATTGGTAATTGACTTTTAAAATCACATACAAAAATATTTAGAAACCCAGTTGGGAAATGTGTTTTTACATATGTCACCAGATACACATTAAGCAGTACTAGAAATGTTAATTTTTTAAACAATACTGTGGTGATGGCAATCAGTAATTTATTTCTTTGTCCTGTAACTTACCATCTTTGTCTTTTGTGATCCCTTACAAAGTATTAACAAAACTGTACCTTATGTTTGTTATTAGTATCCACAAATTTTAAGATAGAAAGTCATTGAGTTAATAGTTAATGTGATGTTGTATATGGACAAAATGTCCATTAAACTAAAATTCAGTAAAGAAAGGTAAACTAACTGGCTTGGTTTATAAAAGATGTTTTGTTTGGCAGTTACCAGTCACTATAAGCAATTATCTTCAAAGACAAAAAACTGGACTAATTTGTTGGCCATTCTTATGGGATGTTTACAATAAAATTCCAAGTTGTTTGGAATCAATTGCACTCTTGCTACTTTATGCCTTAACTCAGGTACCGGAGATAATTAACAAGAAGAAAG
This sequence comes from Panthera onca, assembly GCF_046562875.1. NCBI lineage: Eukaryota > Metazoa > Chordata > Mammalia > Carnivora > Felidae > Panthera > Panthera onca. The sequence continues at coordinate 63,490,483 of NC_138357.1, forward strand.
AAATAAGGAGTTTCCTTTCCATTATTGAGCTTCAGAGATTTTAACATGTAACTCTTGGGCCCTTTCTTTCTTGTTTCTTTATTATATATTTTATTACTTTTTTTTATTTGAAAAACTAGACTGCTTATCAAAGAAAATTAAGGCTTTTTGTTTTTGCCATTGCAGATATTCTTTAGGTCATTTTTAGGTAATAAATGTTTTAATATTTTAAGTGTGGGCTGCTTGGTGTATTAAATAACAGCCTGCAAAGCTTTAGTCAACATTTTGTTTTGAAATGAATACATTTCTAATGTCTTTATGGTTTATAAGTTTTAACAGTTAAGCTATGAATCCCTGGCATCTTTTTTATTTACAATAATATTGCCCACAGAGGCTTAACTGTATTATAAATATATGTGAAGGAAGGAGAGAAGTAAAGTGAGAAGTAACTTTTGATCCAGGAATTGAAAGCCCTAACATGAACATTTACTCTACTTAATGCACTGGGAATTTTCTTTCCAGTGGCAAGAACTTCACTTGGTTCAAGGTAAGTAAACTGGCCAAAGACTGGACTGTATGTTTTATACATATATCGTCTGTTTTATGTATTCAGAATCAAGAAACAAGGTATTTAGAAAAAATACCATCTTTGTCTTCTCATACGGTACCCAATGGCTATGAAAGTAGCCCAAATTTTCACAATATTTGGAGTGAGACAGATATATTGTTTCATATTTGCGTTTAGTTGCTTGATTGGTTAAAGATAGCCCTATTAAAGATGTAAAAGTATACATTAAAATTTCTTTAGTAGCAGGCTTTGATGTTGTCTGGCTTCACCTGCTAGGTTTTTTTTAAATAAATAATTTTTATAACAAAATATTACGGCAGTATTCAGAAGAAGATCCATTTTTTTCCTAGTTGACAAGGTCAAGAACAAAGTACTCTCTACCCTCTTTCTCAGTTATATGCCAATATAACTTATTATATAAATTATATAACAATTTAAAGCTACTTGCCAAAAATTCACAAAGTAAATTGAAGCCGATAATATATTGAACCTGTGAGTTGGTTTTCTTGGGATATTTAAGCCCATACACTTTACTTACATTTGATATCTTAGATCTTTTATATTATTACTTAAATGATATTTTATGCTACATATGGCTGGAAAAACAAATATATTATTAAATTTTTTTATGGTGCTAATGCTTTCCCAAAGTTTTGAGGAAACATTTTTTTTTTTTCTTTTTCTTTCCTTTCTTTGTAACTTTAGAATGTTTTCCTTTGCCAGCTGCAGTAATTGCTTTAATAAAGTTACCTCTTATCTGGAGATTATCTGGAGATTACAAGCATCTAATAAATTTAACTTATTATTAACAAATTAAAGTTTGAGTTTGATATTGGAGAATTTTTAAAAACAACTTCCAAAAGCTAGTATCCTTTCATTAATGCATAAATTTTGAATTGTCAACTTTCCTGCTCAGCATCTTTAGGATTCTCTTCAGAGAATACATTTTGCAGTAAATCTATGAAGAAGTCAAAACAATTCAAATTGCTTGATTTAGGTTACTAATATTAGTTGGTAGAATTTATCTTTAGGGGTCTTTTTGTGTTTTTTTTTTTTTTTCATGTTACAACTCTTAAGAATTTTTGTAGAAACGTTAATTTATATTTGGAATTTTGTGTAGTCAAATAATTTAAGGCAGTAAAACTTTTTTAAGGTTTTTTTGTTTGTTTTTGCGTATATCTTTTTTTCTTTTAAAAAAAAGTGAATATCATGGGGGTGCCTGGGTGGCTCAATCAGTTGGGCATCCGACTTCAGCTCAGGTCATGATCTCATGGTTCATGAGTTCAAGCACTGTGTCAGGCTCTGTTCTGAGAGCTTGGAGCCTAGAACCTGCTTCAGATTCTGTGTCTCCCTCTCTTTCTGCACCTTCCCTACTCACACTCTGTCCTCTCACTGTCTCAAAAATAAGTAAACATTAAAAAAAATTTTTTTAAGTGAATAGCACGTTAAAATGAGATTTGCAGCTCAAATTGTATAATCATTGTTAGGGAGATGTTTTGTTACACTTGCACACTGTTCATCTAAAAAAAGTGAGGTGCTGATGTTTCTGAATTGTTTCCATTTTTTAATTTTAATTTATAAATTAGAGCAAACCTTGTATCTAAAAATGTAAGTGTTAAATTTCTCTAGTCTGATTGTAGGGAGCAGAAAATATGCCCTCGATATTCTCATAGTCACATCACCAAGTAATCCTTTCACTTTTAGATGTTGTTCATTTTTATTGTGATTGTGGTTAATAGTTTTCATGATAAAGAAAAATAGTATTAAGGAAAAATAATAGTTTGAGTTTATGGTAGATACATTTTTGCATTATAATTGCCTCAAAAATATAAGACTGGTAAATACAGTAACAAGTTTTCAACACTGTAAAAATACTAATCTTTTATCACTTTGCTTATAATTACTCAAAGAGAAATTATCAGAGAACAGTCTGAGATAATGAGTCACATGGGGGCATATCCTTCACTGATACATTTGAGGAACTCCAAATACATACAGGGATCTCATTCATTGAAGAAGATATTTACCAGCAGGAATTTTAGCCCATATTTATATCAGTGATAAAAGATGGCTAAAGAAAGACTAGTCTGTCTCTTCCCAGACTTGCTTATTTGTTCATTAAACATTTGATGAGTACCTTCTATGTGCCAAGCACTGTAATTCTATAAAGAGCTTTAGAGTTTACAAAGACCATCCCTCAAACATATTCTAAATCACCAGAATGCAACTTTTAGTAAATTCCACTTTTCAGATGAGAAAAATGAGTTTCAATGAAATCAAATCATGTGCAAGGGTCACATGGCTAGTAATAGAAAAGCCTTGATTCCTCCAGAATATCTACTTACAAGTTTCCAGTTTTAACCTTTATATCTTATTAATGGGATAATGGCTGGTTCCATTTTCCTCCTTCCTGTTCTCCATGAAATGGGGACTCCAAAGTCATGCATGTGTATCTTCAAAATCACAAGTAGGAAAATGAATGGAGCTCTTAAAGTGCATATATTTATACACACACAAGGGTGAATGTCCAAGAAAAATGTAGAGAATTTACTCCTATCTTTTTTTAAATTTATTTTATTTAAATTCAAGTTAACATACTGTGTAGTATTGGCTTCAAGAGTAGAACCCAGTGATTGCTCACTTACATATAACACCCAGTGTCTGTGTCTCATCCCAATAAGTGCCCTCTTTAATGCCCATCACCCATTTAGTCCTCACCCAACCAACCTCCCCTCCAGCAAACCTCAGTTTGTTTTCTTTATTTAAGAGTCTCTTATGGTTTGCCTCCCTCTCTGTTTTTATCTTATTTTTCCTTCCCTTCCTGTATGTTCATCTATTTGGTTTCTTAAATTCCACATAAGAGTGAAATCATATGAGATTTATCTCTTTCTCTGACTGACTTATTTTGCTTAGCATAATACACTCTAGCTCCATCCATGTCGTTGCATATGGCAATATTTCATTCTTTTTGATTGCCGAGTATTACTCCATTGTATATGTATATATATGTACACCACATCTTTATCCGTTCATCAGTCGATGGACATTTGGACTCTACATAATTTGGCTATTGATAGCACTGCTGTAAATATCGGGCTGCATGTGTCCCTTCAAATCAGCATTTTTGTATCCTTTGGATAAATACCTAGTAGTGAAATTGCTGGGCCGTAAGTTATTTCTGTTTTTAACTTTTTGAGGAAACTCCATACCGTCTTCCAGAGTGGCTGCACCAATTTGCATTCCCACCAGCAGTGCAAAATGGTTCCCTTTCTCTGCATCCTCACCAACATCTGTGATTTCTTGAGTTAATTTTAGTCATTCTCACAGGTGTGAGGTCATATTACATTATGGTTTTAATTTGTGTTTCTCTGATGAGTGATGTTGAGCATCTTTTCATGTGTCTTTAGCCATCTGGATATCTTCTTTGGAAAAGTGTCTATTCATGTCTTCTGCCCATTTCTTTACTAGATTGTTTTTGGGGTGTTGAATTTGATAATTTCTTTACATATTTTGGATACTAACCCTTTATCCAATATTCCATTTGCAAATATTATCTCCCATTCTGTTAGGCTTCCTTTCAGTTTTGTTGATTGTTTCCTTTTCTGTGCAGAAGCTTCTTATCTTCATGAAGTCCCAATGGTTCATTATTGCTTTTGTTTCCCTTGTCTCTGGAGACATGTCTAGTAAGAAGTTGCTGCAGCCATAGTCAAAGACGTTGCTGCCTGTTTTCATCTCTAGGACTTTGATGGTTTCTTGTCTCACATTTAGGTCTTTCATCCATTTTGAGTTTATTTTTGTGTATGGTGTAAGAAACTGGCCCAGTTTCATTCTTCTGCATGTTACTGTCCAGTTTTCCCAGCACCATTTGCTGACAGACTGTCTTTATTCCATTGGATATGCTTTCCTGCTTTGTTGAAGATTAGTTGGCCATACATTTGTGGGTCCATTTCTGAGTTCTCTTTTCTGCTCCATTGATCTTTGTGTCTTTGTGCCAGTACCATACTGCCTTGATCACTGCAGCTTTGTGATATAATTTGAAATCCAGAATTGGAATGCCTCCAGATTTGCTTTTCTTTTTCAACGTAGCTTTACCTATTCGGGGTCTTTTGTGATTGCATACAAATTTTAGGATTATTTTTTTTTATATCTCTGTGAAAAATTCTATTGATATTTTGATAGGGGTAGCATTAAATGTATAGATTGTTTTAGGTAGTATAAACATTTTGACAATATTTGTTGAGTATCTTTTCATGTCTATTAGCCATTTGGATGTCTTTGAAAAAGAAGTATATTCATTGTCTTCTGTCCATTTTTTAACTGGATAATTCAGTTTTGGGGCATTGAGTTTTATAATTTATATATATATTTAGGATACCAACGCTTTATCAGATATGTCATTTGCAAATATATTTTCCCATTCTATAGATTGCCTTTTAGTTTTGTTGATGGTTTCCTTCACTGTGCAGAAGCTTTTTATTTTGATGAAGTCCCAAAAGTTTATTTTTGCTTTGGTTTCCTTTGCCTCAGGAGACATATCTAGTAACAAGTTGCTCTGGCTGATGAAAAGAGGTTAATGGCTGTGTAATCCTCTTGGATTTTTATGATTTCAGGTCTCACATTTAGGTCCTTAATCCATTCTGAATTTAATTTTTTGTTTGATGTAAGAATGTGGTCCAGTTTAATTCCTTTGCATATTGCTGTCCAGTGTTCCCAACATCGTTTATTGAAGAGACTGTCTTTCCCATTGGATATACTTTCCTGCTTTGTCGAAGATTAGTAGACCACATATCTGCGGGTTCGTTTGTGGGTTATCTATTCTGTTCCGTTGACCTATGTGCCAGTACCATACTGCCTCCAGCTTTGGTTTTCTTTCTCAACATTACGTTGGCTTTTTTGGATCTTTTCTGGATCCATACAAATTTTAGGATTGTTTTTTATAGCTCTGTGAAGAATGCTGGTATTATTTTGATAGGGATGTTTTTGAATGTGTAGATTACTTGTAGTAATATTTGTTTTTCCAATCCATGAGCATAAAATTTTCCATTTCTTTTGTGTCTTCTTCAGTATCTTTCATAAGCTTTCTATAGTTTTCAGTGTACAGATCTTTTACCTCTTTGGTTGGGTTTATTCCTAGGTATCTTATGGCTTTTGATGCAATTGTAAGGGGGACTTTCTGAGTGGAGGAAAAAAAAAAAAAGAAGACCAAAACAATAAAGACTACAAAGGACCAGAGAACATCACCAGAAACACCAACTCTACAGGTAACAGAATGGCATTAAATTCATATCTTTCAATAATCACTTTGAATGTAAATGGATTAATACTCCAATCAAAAAATATAGGGTTTCCAAATGGAATAAAAAAAATCCACATCCATCTATATACTGCCTACAAGAGACTCATTTTAGGCCTGCAGATTGAAAGTGAGGGGTTGGAGAACTATCTATCATGTTAATGGAGGTCAAAAGAAAGCCGGAGTAACCATACTTACATCAGACAAACTAGATTTTAAAACAAAGTCTGTAACAAGAGATGAAGAAAGGCATTATATGACAATTAAGGGGTCTATCCATCAAGATCTAACAATTATAAATATTTGTGCCCCAACTTAGAAGCACCCAAATATATAATTCAACTAATAATAAACATAAATTCATTGACAATAATACCATAAAAGAAGACTTTAATACCCCAGTTACAACAATGAACAGATCATCCAAACAAAATCAACAAGGAGAAAAATGGCTTTGAATGACACACTGGACCAGATGGACTTAACAGATATATTCAGAACATTTCATCCCAAAGCAGAAGAATACACATTCTTCTTGAGTGCACATGGAACATTCTCCAGAATAGATCACATACTGGGTCAGCCCTCAACAGGTACAAAAAGATTGAGATCATACCATTCATATTTTCAGATCACACCAATACAAAACTTGAAATCAACCACAAGAAAAAAATTGGAAAGCCCTCAAATACAGGGAGGTTAAAGAACATTTTAGTAAAGAATGAATAGGTTAACCATGAAATTAAAGAAATTTAAAAATACATGGAAGCAAATGAAAATGAAAACACGACAGTCCAATCTCTTTGGGATGCAGCAAAGGCAATCCTAAGAGGAAAGTATATTGCAAAGTCTTGAGAAGCAAGAAAGGTCCCAAATACACAACCTAACCATATAACTAAAAGAGCTAGAGAGGGAGCAGTAAATAAAGCCCAAAGCCAGCAGAAGAAGGGAGATAATAAAGATTAGAGCAGAAATAAACACTATAGGAACAAACAAAAAAAGTAGAATAGATCAATTAAACTAAAAGCTGTTTTTTTTTAAAGAATAAACAAAATTGATAAACCCCTAGGCAGACTTATGAAAAAGAAAAGGGACAGGGTCCAAATAGATAAAGTCATGAATGCAAGAGAGGAGATCACACCAACACCCCAGAAATACAAACAATTATAAAAGAATACTGTGAAAAATTATATGCCAACAAATTGGGCAATCTCAAAGAAATGGACAAATTCCTAGAAACACACACTACCATAACTCAAACAGGAAGAAATAGAAAATTTGAACAGGCTCAGAGCCAGCAAAGAAATCGAATCAGTTATCAAAAATCTCACAACAAATAAGAGTCCTGAGCCAGATGGCTTCCCAGGGGAATTCTACCAGACGTTTAAAGAAAAGTTAATACCTATTCTTCTCAAACTCCCAAAAAATAGAGACAGAAGGAAAACTTCCAATCTCATTCTATAAAGCCAACATTACCTTGATTCCAAAACCAGACAAAGGCCCCACTAAAAAGGAGAATTACAGGCCAATATCTCTAGTGAACCTGGATGCAAAAATTCTCAACAAGATTCTAGCAAATAAATTCAACAGTACATTAAAATAATTACTTGCCATGATCAAGTGGGGTTTTTTCTTGGGATTTTTTCAGGGCTGGTTCAATATGCACAAATTAATCAATGTGATACACCACATTAATAAAAGAAAGGATAAGAACCGTATGATATCTCATCTGATGTAGAAAAAGCATTTGACAAAATATAGCATCCTTTCTTGAAAAATACCCTCAAGAAAGTAAGGATAGAAGGAACATACCCCAACATCATAAAATCCATGTATGAAAGGCTCACAGCTAATATCATCCTCAATTGGGAAGACAGAGCTTTCTCCCTAAGGTCAGAAACATGACAGGGATGTCCACTCTCACCACTGTTGTTCAATATAGTAGTACAAGTCCTAGCCTCAGCAAGCAGACAACAAAAAGAGATAAAAGACATACAGATTCGCAATGAATTAGTCAAACTTTCACTCTTCACAGATGACATGATACTCTGTGAGAAACCCGAAATACTCCACCAAAAACCTGCTAGAACTGATAACGTGAATTTAGCAAAGTTGTAGGATATAAAAACATACAGAAATTGGTTGTATTTCTAGACACCAATAATGAAGCAGTAGAAAGAGAACTCAAGGAATTTACTCCTATCTTACTGTGAGGATTAATTCTGCTAGTCATGTACACTAGTCTGCTTTATAGTACATGATATAAAATTTGTCAGTTATTGCTACCTTCCACACTCTGCTCTTTTGCCAGTTGCAAAATTGAAAATTTGTTTTTCTTTCTCAATTTAGATGGGTTTCATGCATACTTTTCAAAGAGTGCAGCAAAGTTCCTGACTTAATCCAGGAGTTTTAGTTTAGGGTTTTTTGTTTTGTTTTGGGGTGTTTTTAGCATTCTTTGAACTACCTCTGAGCTTTACTCATTACATAATTTGTCATTCTTCCTTTGAACCCTCATGTTATAAATTTGCCCCAAATCCAAAATGTCCAGGGTAAATAAGACCATTTCAAAAGAAAACATTTACTATCTTTCATATACCCCTACTTCTTTAATATCAGTTGAATGATAGGGACTTTTTTTTTTCCTAATTAAGACTTTGGGACAGGGGTAGTAGTTGGGGGGAGGGGTTGACTATTCCTGTAAATACAGTAGAACTGCATTGGAGTCCCTGCTTTTGAGTTTTAAAACATTTTTAACGTTTTATTCATTTTTGAGAGACAGAGCGAGACAGAGCATGAGTGGGGAAGGGGCAAAGAGAGAGGGAGACACAGAATCTGAAGCAGGCTCCAGGCTCTGAGCTGTCAGCAGAGTCCGACGCCAGGCTTGAACCCACGAACTGCGAGATCATGACCTCAGCCGAAGTCGGACGCTCAGCTGACTGAGCCACCCAGGCGCCTCCCTGCTTTTGAGTTTTATAACAGTTCTCTAGAATATATATGGTTATTATTGGAAAAAGTTTCAAGTAATTTAACTCAGGATCTAGGTGTTTGTTACATGGTACATTTCCATTATCTTAAAGAGCACAATTTTGCAACAGGTTTTGAAAAGCCATTAGGACTGCTCAAGGTATATTTGGTTCATGGCATTTATATTGGTCTCATTCATATTTCACAATTTTAGCTTTTCTAACCAACTTCTACTCATTCTAATTGTCATATAAGGAATAGAAATATTGGTTTGTAGCAGAATTGAGGGCTTTTTTTTTAACCAACAAAGATTGCTGTAAAAAGTAAACAGAAAGGGAGTAGAAAATAGAGTATTAATTTTCTCTGGGCTTGCTGCCTAATTCTTAGTAAATCAGTTCTGCCTTATTTGGGGCTTCAAAATAGAGTTTATTTTTCTAGTTACATAGCCAAGTCAGGTTTGGCTAACTAATTATATCTACACTAATCCTTGCTTGCATTAAAAATATATATAATCTAGAAATCTGAGTTGGAGTCTTGTGCTGTGGTTAAATGCTCTTTTGTGACCTGGCCTATATGTTTGACAGTGTGTATTTAGATAGAAGTAGCCTGACATGGAGTCAGGTATTGTGGTTATGGTGAAGGGTAAGGGGAAATGGATAGCTAAGGGGAAACTTTGAATTCTAAGGTCCATCTTAACTAGAGAGAGAAAGTAATGGGGTTTGGAGGGTTAATGCAGAATGAAATTCCTTAGTGTTCAGGGTGTCAAGCACAGCAGCTTCAGAAGCAAGGTAAGGGAAGCCTCACATTTTTGTTTTTTGTTTTTTGTTTTTTTTGAGGGAAGAGTGGTTACAAAGGGATCATTGGTGGTGATGGTGGGATTTTAATGTCAGAATTGCTGTATTAGTAATAATAGTTAACATTTCTTGAGAGCTCAACACTATTAAGAAAGTATTGTTAGCCCCATTTTGCAGATGAGGAAACTGAGGTATGAAAAAGCAGAGAAACTTGCCCAAGATAATAATAAATGGCAGGATTTACACTCAGATATGTTTACAAAATCCGTGTGCCTAACTCTTATCACACATGACACTTCTTATTGGGCTAGTTTTAGTCCTAGCTCTGTGCCTTTGGCCACAACCCTTTTCTTTTTTGGTTTCAGATTTTAGCTACACAGAGCTGAAGTTAATTACTAAGTGATTTCTAAGATTCTTATGATTCTATTGTTTCAAATATCTTGCTTATCTTTTCTTTATGCATCTTCCTAATCTCTGAAACATACTTCCATTGGAGGCTCAATTTTCTTAGTAAATTTTTTCTCAAATTTTTTTTTAATTTCAAATATTGTAAACTTTAAAAAGTATCAGCCACATAAATTACAAGTCTTGATAAACCCAATATCCTACCAATTAAAGTTATTCATTTGGAGACAAATGTCCATTCTGAACTGCTTTAAGAGGTTTCAGTTTTCACAAAGGAAGGCTTTCAAAATGCAATTTAGGAAGTGTAAAAAAGGTAATTAGAAATATTGACTCCTTGGGGCTCAGTCAGTTAAGTGTCCAACTCTTGATTTTGGCTCAGGTCATGATCTCATGATTTGTAAGTTAGAGCCCCATGTTGGGCTCTGTGCTGACAGCGTGTGGAGCCTGCTTGGGATTCCCCCTCTCTGCCCCTCTCCCACTCTCTTTCTTTCTCTAAAAATAACTAAACTTTGAAACAAAAATATTGACTCCTAGCAATGGCAATTTGAGGAACTCCACTGATTTCTCAGTGGAACTGGTGAAAACTATTAAAAAACAAAACCTCTAGAGATGGCCCTGAGGACAAACAGCAAATATAAAAAATAAATCTGCCTAAGAAAATCTGAAATTTCTGTAAGATTAGAATCTATGGTATTTGAACCAAAACCAAGACTACTCTCTTCCTATGCCATCCCAGGTCAGCAAGGTAGAAACTTGGCCTCAGTAAGGCATAGCTTTTACTAAGGCTAAATTCAAGTGAGTGTGGTGGAAGCTCACTTCTGCCCAGCCCCCTCACATGGAATGGAAACTCTGCTTTGGTGTTACAGGCTAAGAAGAATGAGACCCTGACCACCTTTGCCCCAGTTCATGATATGGTAGTTCTATACCTGGAGAAAATCTCAGGCTTCTTCCTATGCCCCCACTGAATGTTCAACTCCTAGAGTGAGTGTGTCACTCAGAGAGAAACTTGCCATTGTCTCCACCACTGGTTTGAGCCCCAGCTCAGATTTTGCCTGGTTAAAGAAGCAGGCCATAAAAATGTTTCTAATGTCTTCCCATAAGAATGGAATTTATTTGCCTGAGTCTTCTCAAGAACGGTAGAGTGTGGTGAAAGGCCAGTGAAGGAGATTCAAGAAATTGGCTAAACCGTAGGGAGGCTAGTTTGCAGGAGAGAACCAGGGAATAAGGCAGTTGACAGGAGCCCTCCTAAGGTCAGAACAAATAATCAAACACTGACCTCAAAAAATCTTAGTTTACAAAGCAATTTATACCACAGGGACTTATTGAAAACAGCTGAGTAATCAGCCTGTAATTAGGGGAGTTTAACAGCTGGATGCAATCAGAAAAATAAAGAGACCCTTTCACAAACTACTGTCATCCCAGGGTGATTGTGGGTATACCAGAAGCTAAAGCTCCTTGAGGAACAACATTAGACTCTTGACACTGTGGGAGGAGAAATAGACCTTACTAAAATAATCTAGCCATTTACTAAAGAAATAGATATGCAAATAACAACAAGCTCTGGGTGGAGATCAGCACCCACAGTGCTGCAATACATTATTTGAAACATTCAGTTTCCAGAAAAATAATTATGAGACATAGAAAATGAAAACTAAAATGCAAAAGTAAATCTAAGCATATAAATAACATTAAATGTGAATGGATTAAACAATATAGTCTAAAGGTAGATAATCTGGACTGGGTGAAAAGAAAACAACTATACACCATTTACAGGAGACATTTTAGATTTAAAGATGCACATTATTGTGTAGAAAGTAAAAGGATGACAAAATGTGGAGAGGGTATAGTAAATATAAGCAAAAGTAGACTTTAAGACAAAAACTGATTAGAGATAAAGAGATTAATTTTATAATAAAAGGACCAAGACCTCAGGGACTGGTTTATAAACAATTATAAACATAAATGCATCTAATAACATCCCCCAAATACATGCAGCAAAAAGTGACAATGGGGGAATCGTCAGTTAAATAACAATGTTTGGGGACTCAGTACCCTATTTCCAATAATAGGTAAAAAGAAAAAAAAACTAGGAAAAAAGTCAAAGACATAAAAGGCTTGAACAGCACTATGATCCAAATAATCCTAATAGACATATATAGAACGTTGTATCCAATTACAGCAAAATACACATTCTTCTCAGGTGCACATGGGATATTCTTCAGAATATACTATATGCAAAGCCATGAAGCAGGTTTTGATAGATTTAAAAGGATTGAAATCATGCAAAGTATGTTCTCCCTTTATAGTGGAATGAAATTGGAAATCAACAGTAGGGGGTAATTGGAAATTTTTCAGTTATGTGGAAGTTAAACAATTCTCTTAAATAACCAATTAATCAAGAGGGACACCTGGGTGGCTCAGTCTGTTAAGTGTCCAACTCTTAGTTTTGGCTCAGGTCGGGATCTCATGGTTTCGTGAGTTTGAAACCCATGTCAGGCTCTGTGCTAATAGTGAGGAGCCTGCTTGGGATTCTCTGTCTCCCTCTCTACCACTCCCCCACTTGCACTGTCTCTGTCTCTCTCAAAATAAATAAATAAACTTTTAAAAAAAGATACACGTGCTCTGCACCAAATGAATTTTAGAAAAAAAAATTGATGAAGAGAAATCATAAGGGAAACTAAAGAATTCACTGAAATGAATAAAAATGAAACATACCAAAACAAGAGATCAGCAAAAGCTGTGCTGTAAGGAAAATTTATAGTTGTAAATAAATACCTACATAAAAAAAAGAAGAAAGCTCTCAAATTAATAACCTAACCTTCTACCTTAGGAAATTAAAAAATAAGAGAAAACTAAACCCAAAGCAAGTTGAATGATGGAAATAATAAAGATTAGAGTGGAAATAAAAGAAATCGAGAATTGAAAAAAAATGAGAGTAATGAAACAAAATGAAAAGATCAAGAAAATTGAGAAACCTTTAGCTACACTAAGAAAAATAAACTCAAATTACTAAATTCAGGAATGTAAAACAAGATATCACTCCCTATCTTACAGAAATCAAGGACTATAAGTGAATACTATGAATAATGGTATATTAGTCTGCTAGGTCTGCCATAACAAAGTATCACAGACAGTGGCTAAAAAAACAAATTTATTGTTTCACAGTTCTAGAGATTGGAAGCTCAAGATCAAAGTGTTGGCAGTATTGGTTTCATTTGAGTTCTCTTTGGCAGACAGCAGCCTGAGTGTTTCCTCACATGCCTCTTTGTGACACGCATCCCTGATGTTTCTTCCTCTTCTTAAGAGGACAACAATCATATTGGATTAGGGCCCCACCCTTATGACCTCATTTAACCTTAATTACCTCCTTAAAGACTGCTTCCAAATATAGTCATATTAAGGGTTAAAGTCCTCAATATATAGGGGGACCTAATTTAGCCCATTATAAACTGCATAATATAACATGCATGGAGTAGACAAATTCCTGAAAAGACACAAACTATCAAAACTGACTAAAAATAAATAGAAAATCTGGATATACCTATCACAAGTGTCATGGATTGCATGTTTGTGCCTCCCTAAAATTCATATATTGAAACTACAATCCCAAAAGGGGTGGTATTAGGAGGTGGTACCTTTGGGAGATAATTAGCTTTAGATGAATTCATGAGGTGGGGACCAAGATGTGGTTAGTGTCTTTGTAAAAGGAGAAAGAGACTGGACCTTGCTCTCTGTGCTATGTGAGGATACAAGTTTAATATGTCTGCCTGCAAGCCAGGAAGAGGGCCCTCACCAGATTTTGAAATGACTAGTGTATTGATATTAGACTTCCTAGCCTTCAGAACTAAGAAATAGATGTTTGCTATTTAAGCTGCCTAGTCTATGCTATTTTTGTTATAGCAGTCTTAACTGACAAAAATGTTGAATTCATAACATCCCACAAAGTAAACCCCAGTCCGAGATGGTTTCACTGGTGAATTCTACTAAATATACAAAGAAAAATTAACAGTGATTCTTCAAAAATTATCACAGAAAATGGAAGAGAAAGGAACACTTTCCAACTCATTCTATGAAGCCATTATACAGATACAAAAACATGACAAATATATCACAAAGAAAACTAAAGACCAATATTATTTATCAGTATAGGTATAGAAATTGTCAAAAAAAATACTAGCAAATCCATTAACATATAAAAAGATATATATACTATGATCAAATGGGATTTATCTCAGGTAAGCAGTTTGGTTTAAAATCTGAATAACAGTGTAATTACCATACTAATAGAAAAAATGAAAAACACATGATATTGTCATTAAAATTAAAAAAATCATTTGACAAAATTCAACAGTCATTCTTGATAAAAATGTGCAGCAAACAAAATAGAAGAAAACTGTCTTAACCTGATAAAGAGTATATATGAAAAAGCCACAAGTCATAGACTTAATGGAGAAATACTGAATATTTTCTTATTAAGATGAGGAGTAAGACAGGGTTTCCACTCTCTGCACTTATGTTCAACATTTTCCTAGAGGTCATAACATGAACATTTAGTCAAGGAAAATTAACAAAAGGCATCCAGAGTGGAAAGGAAGAAGTAATATTATCTGTTTGCAGATTACATTATTATATATTGAAAATCTTAATGCATGTAAAAAGTATTAGAACACATGAATGCATACAGCAACTTTGCATGATGCATGATAAATATGCAAAAATCAGTTCTATTTCTGTACATTATCAGTTAAGAATCTAATAAAATCAAGGAAACAATTCCATTTACAATAGAATCAAGAAGAATAAAATGCTTAGTAATAAGTTTAACAAAAGAAGTACAGAACTTGTACACTAAAAACTACAAAACGTTGAATGATATTAACGAAGACCTAAATAAGTGAATGATATCTCACGTTCATGGTTTGAAAGATAATATTAAAATGGCAGTACACCCAAATTGGTCTACATACTCAACACAATCTCTAGCAAAATCCCAACTGGATTTTTTTTGCAGAAACTTCAAAAATTTCATGTGGAAATGCAAGGGACTGAGAAGTGCCAATGTAATCCTGAAAAGAACAAAATTGGAGGACTCACACTCCCCAATTTCAAGCCTTACTAAAAGCTACTATAAGTAACACTTATAAAAGCTACTATAAGTCACACCACTATGTGGTACTGACATAAAGATAGACATATTAAGTTAATGGAATGGAACTGAGAGTCCAGAAATAAACCATGCATCTATGATCAATTGATTTTTGACAATGGTGCCAAGATAATTCAATGGGGGAAAGAATGTTTCTTTCAACAAATAGCGTTGGGACAATCGGATATCCACATGCAAAACAATGAATTTAGATCACTACATCACACAACATAAAAAAATTAAAATGGATCAAAGACTTAAAAGTAAAAGCTAAAATTATAAAACTCTTTGAAGAAAACCTAGGTATGAATATTTGTTACCTTAGATTAGGCTATAGATTCTTAGATATGACACCTAAAGCATAAGCAACCAAAGAAAAAGTAAATTGGACTTCATCAAAATTAACCACTTTTCTGCTTCAAAGGACATTATCAAGAAAGTAGAAAGATAACCCAGAGAATAGGAAGAAATAGTTTCAAATCATATATATCATAAGGACCTAGTATCCAGAATATATATAAGGAACTATTACATCTCAACAACTGAAAGATAACCAGCTCAATTTAAAAATGGCCAAAAGATTTTAATATTTCTCCAAAGAACATAAGCAAATGACCTGTAAGGACAGGAAAAGTTGCTCAGCATAACAGTACAGAAATTCAAATTAAAACCACAGTGAGATACTACTTTCCATCTAGTAGGATGGCTATAATAATAAAAGACAATAACAACTATTGGTGAGGATGTGGAGTAATCAGAATGCTTATACATTGCAAATGAGAATGAACAATTGTGCAGCTGCTTTGGAAAACACTTTGACAGTTCCTCAAAAAGTTAAAACATGGACTTCACATATTCTGGCAATTCCAGTACAAGGTATATGCCCAATAATATGGAAAACACACGTTTAAACAAAAAGGTTTACACTAAGGATCACAGCAGTATTATTCATAAGACAGCAAAAGTAAAAGCCCAAATGACCATTAACTAGTTAGTGGATATACCAAATGCTGTATACTAATAAAATGGAATATTATTGAGCCATAAAAAGAATGAAGTACTGATAATACATGCTAAGCCTGAACTTAAAAATACCATGCTAAGTGAAAAAGCCAATCACAAAGGTCACATATTAAATGATTACATGTATATGAAATGTCCAGTAAAGGTAAATCTATAGAGTCTGAGAATAGATTAGTGGTTACCCAGGGTTTGGGGGGAGATGGTGGGGTGTGCTAATGGATATGATATTTGTTTAGCATCATAAAAATGTTTTATAATTAGAATAATGTAATGGTTGCAAAATTCTCTGCATGTACTAAAAATTATTGAATTCTATATTTAAAGTAATGAACTTTATGATATGAAAATTATATCTCAAAAAAGCTGTTAAGAAAATGTGTGGTACCTTAAATAGGGACAAGCCAATAAAATCAGATTTTCTTTAAAAATTAAAAAAGTTTTTTTTTTTTTTTTTGTGGAGTCTTTTGGGTTTTCTATATGGAGTATCATGTAATCTACAAATAGTGAAAGTTTTACCCTTCCCTTGCTGGTTTGGATACATTTTATTTCTTTTTGTTGTCTGATTGCTGTGGCTAGGATTTCCAGTACTATGTTAAATAACGTTGGTGAGTCTGGACATCCCTGTCTTGTTCCTGACTATAGCAGACAACATCTTAGTTTTTCCACATTGAGGATGATATTAGCTGTGGGTTTTTCATATATGACCTTTATTATGTTGAGGTATGTTCCCTCTAACCCTACTTTGTTGAAAATTTTTTTTTCATGAATGGATGTTGTACTCTTTCAAGTGCTTTTACTGCATCTATAAAAAGGATCATATGGTTCTTATTCTTTATTTTTATTAATGTTGTGTATCACATTGATTGATTTGTGAATATTCAACCATCCTTGCAATCCCAAGATAAATCCCACTTGATTGCGATGAATGATTCTTTTATTATACTGTTGGATTTGGTTTGCTAGTATTTTACTGAAAATTTTTACATCCTTGTTCACCAGGGATATTGGCCTGTAGTTCTCTTTTTCAGTGGCATCTTCATCTGGTTTTGGTATCAGGGTAATGCTGGCCTCATAGAATGAGTTTGGAAGTTTTCCTTCCTTTTCTATTTTTTTGGAATAGTTTGAGAAGAATAGGTATAAACTCAAAAGACTCCACCAAAACATTGTTACAATTGATAAATTAATTCAGTAAAGTTGCAGGATACAAAATCAATGTACAGAAATCTGTTGCATTTCTATATGCCAATAAGGAAGCAGCAGAAAGATAAATTAAGGAATAAATCCCATTTACCATTGCACCAAAACCCATGACACCTAGAATTAACCAAATCAAAGAAGTGAAAGACCTGGACTCTGAAAACTATAAAACTCTGATAAAAGAAATTGAAGACATAAAGAAATGAAAAGGCATTCCATTGCTCATAGATCAGAAGAACAAATATTGTTAAAATGTCTATACTACCCAAAGCAATCTACACATTTAATGCAATTTCCATCAGAATATCAACAGCATTTTTCACATAGCTAGAAAAAACAACCCTAAAATTTGTGTGCAACCACAAAAGACCCCAAATAGCTAAAGCTACCTTGAAAAAGAAAAGAAAAGCAGAGGCATCACTATTCTGGATTTTAAATTATATCACAAAACTAGTGATCAAGGCAGTATGGTACTGGCACAAAAACAGCTACATAGATCAATGGAACAGAATAGAAAACCCAGGAATGAACCCACACTATATGGTCAATTCATCTTTGACAAAGCATGGAAGAATATCCAATGGGGAAAAGACAATCTCTCCAACAAATGGTGTTGGGAAAACTGGACAGCATCATTAAAAAGAATGAAAGAGGACTATGTTCTTACACCATACAAATAAATTCAAAATGAAAGACTAAATGTGAGACAGGAAACCATTAAAATCCTATAGGAAAACACAGGCAGTAAACCTCTTTGACTTTGGCCAAAGCAACTTCTTTCTAGATATGTCTCCTGAGGCAAGGAAAACAAAAGCAAAAATAAACTTGGAAATTCATCAAAATAAAAAGCTTCTGCACAATGAAGGGAACACTAAAAGAAAACCTAAGAATGGAAGAAGATATTTGCAAATGACATATCTGATAAAGGGTTAGTATCCAAAATATATTAAGAATTTTTCAAATTGAACATCCTAAAAGCAAATAATCCAATTTAAAAATAGACAGAAGACATGAATTTACATTTTTGCAAAGAAGGCATACAGATGGCCCACAGACACATGAAAAGATGCTCATCATGACTCATCATCAGGGAAGTACAAATCAAAACTACAATGATATATCACCTCACATCTGTCAGAATGGCTAAAATCAACAAGACAAAAAACAACAGGTGTTGGCAAGGATATGGAGAAAGGGGAACACGTGCACTGTTGGTGGGAATGTAAACTGGGGCAGCGACTCTGGAAAAGAGTATGGAGTTTCCTCCAAAAGTTAAAAATAGAACTACTCTATGACCCAGCAATTGCACTACTAGGTATTTACCCAAAGAATACAAAAATAATAAAGGGATACATGCACACCAATGTTTATAGCAGCATTATCTACAATAGTCAAACTATGGAATGAGCCCAAATGTCTGTTGACTGATGAATAGATATAGAAGATGTGGTCTATCTATATCTATCTATATGTCTATCTATCTATCTATCTATCATCTATCTATCACAATAGAATATTACTCAGTTATCAAAAATAATGAAATCTTGCCATTTGCAATAACATGGGTGGAGCCAGAAGGTGTTATGATAAGCAAAATGAATCAGTCAGATAAAGACCAGCACCATATGATTTCACTCATATGTGGAATTTAAGAAACAAAAAAAATGAGCATAGAGGGAAAAAAGAGAAAGAGAGGCAAACCAAGAAACATACACTTAATTAAAGAAAACAAACTGATGGTTACCAGAGGACAGTGGGTGGATGGGTTAAAAAACATGATGAGGATTAAGGAGTGCACTTGTGATGAGCACCAGGTATTGTATATAAGTGCTGAATCACTAGATTGTGTACCTGAAGCTAATATTAAACCATATGTTAACTAATTTCTACTTAAATAAAAAATTTTAAAAATTAAAACGTTTTCTGTTTAATAGGTAAATCATGTTTCTAATCCCTTCTCAAGATTTTTTCTCCCACTCACAATAAAAAAAAAATCAGAACAAAAGTGACAAATTAGAAGAATGCCCTTTCCTGCTAGTAATTTACCACTGTCATTCCAATCCCATATCTTCCACCCAATCTAAGTCAACCACGAGTAATAGGGCAAAAGAAATATTAGTGGTATCCAGACATAGGTGTGTGGAAAAGAGTAATGGGTTCCTGGGTAATGCAAATAATTTCCTGAATGATATTTACTTCTGCATGTTCAGACCCAGGCCAAAAAGACTTGAGTGGTGGGATATTAGCCTGAGGATATCATGATCATTTATTTGCAAAAAGGAGGTTTATTCCCAAGACTAGGAAGCTACCTTGAATTGTGACAAAATCCATTTTTATATCTAGTTTCCTGGGAAATAAAGCAGGATCATCACATGCAGCAACATCAAAGCCTTCTTAGATAGGTTGCTCCTGTAGTCCATCCTTCAGAAACTCTCAGGGGAGGGTCCTCATTCATTATGTGATATGGTGATGTGAGATTGCTTATGAGCCTCATCAAACAGATGAGGTATTTCTTCAAGGCCCACACACTTCCATTATCCCTCTGGTTATTAGGAACTCCAGTCCTTTACAAAAGTCACATTTTGACCTTCCAAATCTCATTGTTCCTTTCCTTCTCCTGAAGCAGTATAGGAAACAGAGTTTGATAGAGGAGTAAGGAAGTTGACATAAAAATGGCAAAACCCCAATGACTGTCCAGATTCCTTTTCTCTAACTCCAAATACTATTTGTTTCAAAGAATAAGTATTAGCTGGAACATGATGAGGCCCTTAAGTTTGTACTGCAACTAATAAATGGTTTACTTCCTCACCCTGGCCCTAACTGTCTCAGGCTTGACCCCTAAAACCATAAAACCATATAGTTTTAAAGCTCTTAAAAATCAAATGCCCCATTTTCTCCTATTACAACATAATACATGTGAAAGCATTACAAAAATGCAGTATTGTAACTAAACCATTTTCCTTCCTTTTCATCAGTAGTGTCTGAGGTTATTTCAAACATAAATTTCTAGTAAAAAAAAAGGTACAGTGATATCATTTTTGGACTTATAATGGATTTACTTCCAATGGCTTTTCCTCTATCACAGGAGTTGGGAAATTGCCACTTAATTCTCATGTAAAATTCTGAATCAAGATTTAGGACTTTTCATGGTAGATTAATATTTTGGTTAAAGTACTTTAACCATATTGATATAAATTTATTGATATAAATTGAGCTGGCAATAAAAATCTACGTTCCCTATAGTGACTTACATGGGTCTTACACATGGGTCTACACTTTTAAGTACTTTAAGTCTAGCATATGTGTACCTCTCCTCTTACTTCATGGCCTTTGTACTTTCTATTCCCTCTGTCTGGATCATATTTTGCATAGCTGTCTTCTACTTGTCATTCAGGCATCAGCTCAAATATTATCTCTTTAGAAAAGTCTTTCTTAGCTGTCTTATCTAAATAATAGCCCTTTTCCATCTAGTAATCATCACTATTTGAATTATTTTTCCTTATTTGTGCTTTGTCTTGTGGCACAGGACTGGAAACTCCATGAAAAGGACCATCTCTCTCTCTTGTTAATCTAGATTAGCTGGCATATCATAGTTTGCAGATAAATATTTGGTTTAATTCTTGATCCTGCCAATATGTTGGTAACATTGTCTTTTAGAAACCAGTACATCTAAGGATACTCCCAGCACACTTATTTTTGTCACATTCACTGATATTAGCAATAATAATAGAATAGTTCTAGTCACCTTGATTTCTTTTTATGCATCCACGAGTTCTTTTGCACATTCTGTACTGGAGGTAGAAATAAACAGGACATTTTATTTGTACCATAAAGTCACTTGAGGTAAAATAGAAATTGTGGGAATCTACTCCTGAAGCCAAGAGCACATTGTATACACTGGATGTTAGCTAACTTGACAATAAATTATATTTAAAAAATAAATAAAATAAAATATAGAAATCTTTAAAAAATAATAAAAGAGGGGAGGGTGCATGATTGGTATTGAAGAGGGCACCTCTTTGGATGAGCACTGGGTGTTGTATGGAAACCAGTTTGACAATAAATTTCATATTAAAAAATAATAATAAAAGAAATTGTGACATGATACTATATGTTGGTCATTAGTACAATTTATTAATTAAGAAAAATACACATGTTTAAAATTATGCTTTAGGAAACTAAAGGCCTTAACACTGAGAAGAGAGCATGTAATTATTGATCAGGAGCAATTCCCCCCTAAAAAATAGCATGATAAATTAGTCTTATTCTTTCAACTTTTGAAGGCAAATGTGCCTAAATAAATGTCAGAATTGCTATTAGATTATGGCCTTGTCAAAATAAGTTAGGGAAGGTACACAAAAAGAAAGAGATCCCAAAGAATTATGCTCTCATAGACAACACAAAATGTCTATGTGTTAGCATTAACTGTCAACAGTAACTTCAACTCATTGAAGTGTGTGTGTGTGTGTGTGTGTGTGTGTGTGTGTATGTATGTGTGTGTGTATGTGTGTATATATATATATATATACACACATACACACACACATATATATATATATATATATATATATATGGAAAGCAAGAGAATATTTAGTATAAACAATGAAAAAACCCATAAGTTGTTGATTATAAACACCAATATCCTATGAAGAAACACTTTAACTAGAAGGAAAATCTTTTTTGACAATGGTGAACAAATTGTTTGAAAAACACATCAGAAATTATAATACAATGCTTTTAATGTTTATTTTTGAGAGAGTGTGTGTGAACAGGAGAGGGGCAGAGAGAGGGGATGGACAGAGGATACAAAGCGGGCTCTATGCTGACAGCAGAGAGCCTGATTTGGGGCTCGAACTCCTGAACCATGAGATCATGACCTGAGACGAAGTCGGACACTTAAACAACTGAACCACCCAGGTGCCCCTAATCCAGTGCTTTTAAAGAGACTTCAGGGGAGCTTTGGAAAATGGTGGAGTTGGAGGACTCTGAGATCACACCATCCCTCATTTTCAACTAGATATTATCCACATCCAAGTCAATAAACCAGAGAGTGATCTGAAGACTGGAAGAACAAACTCTACAATTAAATATAGAGGGGAAGCTACATCTGAAAGGTTAGGAAGGTCAGAAAGGCAGAGGGAGGCTGCCTGCAAGAAGAAGGGAAAAGCACATGTATAGAGGGCAGAGAAATGGGCCCTCACACCAAGGAGCTCACCCAGAGAAGACCAATCCTTATAAAATTTGGCTTTAAAACCTAAAGGGGCTGAATTCCATGGTTTGTAAAACTAGTGGGACTTGGAACCTGGAACTTTTAAGTAATCTGATTCAGCACTGTGCAAGCTGAGAAGGCAGTGAGAGCTGGGATGCTGCCCTTAAAGAAACAACAGCGTATATGAAGAGGCAACATAAAAACAGTAGTTTACACAATGGCAGAGGCCAATGGAAGACATCTGTTCATACTTATTTCTGAGCCTGTTGAGGGACTTCAAAAATGAGGGAGCTGACAGGTGCCATTTTCCTTCCCCACCCTCTAGGACAAAAAAAGACACATGTGAGAGGTGGAGCTGCACAGATACTTGCTATCTAACCTCCTAGCAGTGTACTACACCCATGAGTTCTCCTGAGTACTCACCCACTCCAAGCCTGCTACCCTGGGCCCTGGCCTCAGTACAAATTTTGTTCAAGCCATGCATGTGCCCTGCCCAGCCACTGGATGCAGGGCTACTAGTGTGCACCATACACATCTGTATGCCCCACTCAGCCACACCCAGCCATCTTTGTGCACCCTCCCCAGTATTGTGCCTCACACCACCCCAGTGCACAGCCCTGAGTCAAAGAAAGCATTGCTTCAAGGGATCCAGCATTGGACTAGTGGCCCAGTGCAAATTTAGTAACAATGCTGCTCTCAAGTTCCACAGCAGGCACAGACCTCTCAGAGCTGGCCTTCCTGGGTCCCACTAACACCACAGAAAGCAAGCACATCCCACAACAGGCAGAGAGTCAGTGCACACGACTGCACTGAAAGAAAAAGTGATTCAGACACAACAGCAGGGCATAAACAACACACAAAGGGCACTCTAATGAAGTGCCAGGTTCTGGTGAAAAGCAGGGCAGTCCAAGACCTCTAACCCCTTGGAAGCCTTTAACTTTGAGACTGGACAGGAAATGTAGCTTATGTTTCTAACACAGACAAGCAGGCACAGAGATGTAGACAAAATGAGAAGACAGAGGAATTTATCCAAAATGAAAGAAGAGGCCAGGCCACAGCCAGAAATCTAAGCACAACAGATATAAGTAACATGCCTGATAGAAAATTTAAAGCAATGATCATAAGGATACTCATTGTACTTGAGAAAAAAGTGGAGGGCATGAGCGAGACCCTTAACACAGAGATAAGGAATAACATAGCATAGATAAAGGGCACAATAAACAAATGAGAAACATTTTTGATGGAATGAAGAGAACAATGGAAGAAGCAGAGGAATAAATTACTAACCTAGATGACAGACTAAAGTATTCAAACTGAACCAAAGACAGAAAAAAGAATTATGCAAAATGAGGATAGACTTAAGGAACTCAATGACTCGATCAAATGTATTAACATTTGTATTATACGATTCTTAGAAGAAGAGAGAAAAAAAGGGGCAGAAAATTTATTTGAAGAAAAACATACCCGAAAACTTCCCCAACCTGGGAAAGGAACAGATATCCAGATCCACGAGGCACTGAAAACCCCCAACAAATCAACAAAAGCAGATCCACACCAAGATATTATAATTAAATCTGTGAAATATAGTGTTAAAGAAAAAATTTTAAAATCAGCAAGACAAAAATAGTCATTATATTATAGGGGAGAACACAAAAGGCTATCAGATTAGTCAAAAGAAACTTTGCAAGTCAAAAGTGAGAAACATGGTATCTTCAAAATGCTAAATGGCAAAAATCTGCAGCTAAGAATTCAATATCCAGCAAAACTATGTTTCAGAATAAAAGAATAGATATAGAGTTTCCCAAACAAAACTAAAGGAGTTCATGACCACTGAACTAGCCCTGTGCAAAGTATTAAAGGGGACACTTTGAGTGTAAAGGAGAGAACAAAGTGACAGTATAGAGGCAGATAAAAAAGCAGCAAACATGAATATTTCTGTAAGAAAATCATTCAAGGAACTCACCACAAAAGGATATAAAATATAATAATATATATCTAAAATATAGGAAGGAGAGGGAAAAGAGTAAGTGCAAACTAAATGAACACCAACTTAATATAGACTACTATATAGAGAAAATCTTAATACAAACCCAGTGGGAACTATATCTCAAAACCAATAATAAATATGAAAATAATATAGAGAAAAAATGCAAATACATCACTAGAGAAAATGGGCAAAACATGAAAGGCAGAAATACAAGAAACTATCAGAGAAAACTTTCAGAAACAACCACAAAACAAGTAATAAAATGGCAACAAGTGCATATATATATATAAATAATTATTTTAAAAGTACATGGGCTAACCACTTGAATCAAAAGATATAAGGTAACAGAACGGATTTTTTTTTGAAAAGACTCACCCATATGCTGCCTACAAAAGACTCGATGAGTTCGAGCCCTGAGTCAGGCTCTGTGCTAACAGCTCAGAGCCTGGAACTGCTTTGGATTCTGTGTCTCCTTCTCTCTCTCTCTCTCTCTCTCTCTCTCTCTCCCCCCCCCCCCCACCCCACTTGTGCTCTCTCTCTCAAAAATAAATAAATATTAAAAATAAAGCTTTTGATATAAATGGAATGAGAAGAAGGCCAAAGCAGTCTTAGTGAATATCAGTATTCACAGGGTTAGATGGAAGAAGAGCTAGCAAGGAAAAGATAGAGGGGTGCCTCGGTGGCTCAGTAGGTTAAGTGTCCAACTCTTTTAATTTTTTTTTAATGTTTATTTATTTTTGAGAGAGAGACAGAATGCAAGTGGGTTGGGGCCAGAGAGAGAGGGAGACACAGAATCCGAAGCAGGCTCCAGGCTCCGAGCTGTCAGCACAGAGTCCTGTTGGAGGCACGAACCCACGAGCTGTGAGATCATGACCTGAGTTGAAGTCAGACGCTCAACCAGCTGAGCCACCCAGGCACGCCTAAGTCTCCAATTCTTAAATTTTGGCTCAGGTCATGATCTCAGGATTCATGAGTTCAAGCCCCATGTCAAGGGCTCCTCACTGATAGTGCAGAGCCTGCTTGGGATTCTCTTTCTCTCCATTGCTCTGTCCCTGCCCTGCTCGTGCGTGTACACACTTGGCTCTTTCTCAAAGTAATAAACTTAAAAAAAATTTTTTTTTTTAAAAGGCGGGGAGATAGAGCTTGTATATGAGAGCAGTGCCAGCATCTCGGTAGTTAAGATAGAGCTTAAATCAAAGAGCCTGAGCTGGCATATTATCTCTACTATTTTTTAGCTGTGTGATTGTTAAGCAAATTGTTGAATTTTTTTAAGCTTCATTTTCTTAATTTCTTAGTTTATAAAGTGGGGTTGTACTACTAATCACATATATTTGTTGTGAGGATTAAGTGAGGAAATCAAAAGTACTTAGTGCTGTTGGAGGTGGGGGCCTGGATGGTTCAGTCTGTTGAGCGTCTGTCTTTGGCTCAGGTCATGATCTCATGGTTGGTGGAATCCCAGCCCTGCATCGGGCTCTGTGCTGACGGCTTGGAATTCTGTGTCTCCCTCTCTCTGTGCCCCTCCCCCACTCATGCTCACACGCACCCTCTCTCTTTCTCTCTGTCTGTCAAAAATAAACATTAAAAAAATAAAAAACAAAGTACTTAGCACTTTATCTGGAAAAAAAAAAAAAAAAAAAAAAAAAAAAAAAAAAAAAGACTCATTTTGGACCTAAAGACACCTGAAAATTGAAAGTTCGAGCATAAAGAATCATCGATCATGCAAATGGATGTCAAAAGGAAGACTAACAATTCTTATATTGGACAAAATTAAAAAAAAAAACTATAACAAGAGATAAAGAAGGACACTATATCATAAAAAAAGGGAGCTATCTAACAAGAAGATACAATTGTAAATATACATGCACTCAACATAGGAGCACCCAAATACGTAAAACTATTAATAACAAACATAAAGGAAATAATAATAATACAACAGTAATACAACAACACATCAGCACCCTACCTTACAGGTCATCTAAGGAGAAAACCAGTAAGGAATTAATGGCATTGACCAGATGGACTTAACAGATATATTCAGATATATTCAGAACATTTTATCCTAAAGCAGCAGAATACATTCTTCTCGAGTGCACGTGGGACATTCTTCACAATAGATCACATACTAGGTCACAAATCAGGCCTCGACAAGTACAAAAAGACTGAAATCATACCATGCATCTTTCTGACAACAACATTATAAAACTTGAAGTGAACCACAATAAAAAATTTGGAAAGACAACAAATATATGAAGGTTAAACAACATGCTACCAAGCAATGCATGAGTCAAATGAAATCAAATAAGAAATTTAAAAACACATAAAGACAAATTAAAATGAAAACATGATGGTCCAAAACCTTTGTGATGCAGCAAAAGAACACCTAAGATGTAAGTATATAGCAATATAGGTCTACTTCAAGAAGCAAGAAAAATCTCAAATACACAACTTAACCTTACACGTAAAGGAGCTACAAAAACAATAACAAACAAAACCTAAATCCAGTAGAAGGAAGGAAACAGTGAAGGTTAGAACATAAATAAATGATATAGAAAATTAAAAAAAAAATAGAACAGATCAATGAAACCAGGAGATGGTTCTTTGAAACAATTAATAAAATTAATAAACCTCTAACAACCGACCATCAACAAGGCATATCATAGTCAAATTCACAAAATACTCAGGCAAGGAGAGAATCATGAAACCAGCAAGGGAAAAAAAGTCCTTAACCTACAAGGGAAGACAGATCAGGTTTTCAGCAGACCTATCCACAGAAACTTGGCAGGCCAGAAAGGAGTGGTGGGATATATTCAGTGTGCTGAATCATAAAAATATGCAACCAGGAATTCTTTATCCAGCAAGGCTATCATTCGAAATAGAAGGAGAGATAAAAAGTTTCCCAGACAAACAAAAATTAAAGGAGTTTGCCACACCCGATAAACAAATAACCCAGTGAAGAAATGGGCAGAAAACATGAATAGACACTTCTCTAAAGAAGACATCCGGATGGCCAACAGGCACATGAAAAGATGTTCAACGTCGCTCCTTATCAGGGAAATACAAATCAAAACCACACTCAGATACCACCTCACGCCAGTCAGAGTGGCCAAAATGAAGAAATCAGGAGACTATAGATGCTGGAGAGGATGTGGAGAAACAGGAACCCTCTTGCACTGTTGGTGGGAATGCAAATTGGTGCAGCCGCTCTGGAAAGCAGTGTGGAGGTTCCTCAGAAAATTAAAAATAGACCTACCCTATGACCCAGCAATAGCACTGCTAGGAATTTATCCAAGGGATACAGGAGTACTGATGCATAGGGGCACCTGTACCCCAATGTTTATAGCGGCACTCTCAACAATAGCCAAATTATGGAAAGAGCCTAAATGTCCATCAACTGATGAATGGATAAAGAAATTGTGGTTTATATACACAATGGAATACTACGTGGCAATGAGAAAAAATGAAATATGGCCTTTTGTAGCAACATGGATGGAACTGGAGAGTGTGATGCTAAGTGAAATAAGCCATACAGAGAAAGACAGATACCATATGGTTTCACTCTTATGTGGATCCTGAGAAACATAACAGAAACCCATGGGGGAGGGGAAGGGAAAAAAAAAAAAAAAGAGGTTAGAGTGGGAGAGAGCCAAAGCATAAGAGACTGTTAAAAACTGAGAACAAACTGAGGGTTGATGGGGGGTGGGAGGGAGGGCAGGGTGGGAGGGAGGGCAGGGTGGGTGATGGGTATTGAGGAGGGAACCTTTTGGGATGAGCACTGGGTGTTGTATGGAAACCAATTTGACAGTAAATTTCATATATTAAAAAAAAAAAAAAAATTAAAGGAGTTTGTAACCACTAAACCAGCCCTGCAAGAAATTGTAAGGGGGACACTCTGAGGGGAGAAAGATGAAAAAAAATACCAAAAGCAACAAAAGATTAGAAAGGACTGAGAACACCACCAGAAACTCCAACTCTTCAAGCATCATAATGGCAATAAATTCATATTTTTCAGGACTCACTCTAAACCTCAATGGACTCAATGATCCAATCAAAAGACATAGGGTAACAGAATGGATAAGAAAGCAAGACCCATCTATATGCTGTTTACAAGAGACCCACTTTAGACCTAAAGATGCCTACAGATTGAAAATCAGGGGATGGAGAACCATCTATCATGCTAATGGTCAACAAAACAAAGCCGGAGTAGCCATACTTATATCAGACAATTTAGACTTTAAAATAAAGACTGTATCAAGAGATGCAGAAGGGCATTATATCAGAATCAAGGGGTCTATCCACCAAGAAAACCTAACAATTGTAAACATTTATGCACCAAATGTGACAGCACCCAAATATATAAACCAATTAATCACAAACGTAAAGAAACTCATCCATAGTCATACCATAATAGTAGGATACTTGAACACCTCACTCACAAGGAAAAAATGGCTTTGAATGACACATTGGACCAGATGGAATTAAGAGATACATTCAGAACATTTCATCCTAAAGCAGCAGAATATACATTCTTCTCCAGTGCACATGGAAAATTCTACAGAATAGACCATATATTGGGACACAAATCAGCCCTAAGTAAGTATAAAAAGATCGAGATCATACCGTGCATATTTTCAGGCCACAATGCTATGAAACTCGAAATCAACCACAAGAAGAAATTTGGAAAGGTAACAAATACTTGGAGACTGAAGAACATCCTACTAAAGAATGAATGGGCTAACCAAGCAGTTAAAGAAGAAATTAAAACATATCTGGAAGTCAATGAAAATGATAGCACCGGAACCCAAAACCTCTGGGATGCAGCAAAGGAGGTCATAAGAGGAAAGTATATAGCAATCCAGCCCTTCCTAAAGAAGGAAGAAAGATCTCAGATACACAACCTAACCTTATGCCTTAAGGAGCTGGAAAAATAACAGCAAATAAAACCCAAAACCAGCAGAAAACAGGAAATACTAAAGATTAAAGCAGAAATTAATGCTATCAAAACCAAAAAAAAAAAAAAACAAACAAACAGTAGAACAGATCAGTGAAACCAGAAGCTGGTTCTTTGAAAGAATTAACAAAATTGATAAACCACTAGCCACTTTGATCAAGAAGAAAAAGGAAAGGACCCAAATAAGTAAAATCAAGAATGAAAGAAGAGAAATCACAACCAACACAACAGAAATAAAAACAATAATAAGAGAATATTATAAGCAATTATATGCCAACAAAATGGGAAATCTGGAAGAAATGGACAAATTCCTAGAAACATATACACTACCAAAACTGAAACAAGAAGAAATAGAAAATTTGAACAGACCAATAACCAGTAAGGAAATTGAATTAGTAATAAAAAATCTGCCAAAAAACAAGAGTCCAGGGCCAGATGGCTTTCCAGGGGAATTCTACCAAACATTTAAGAAAGAGTTCACACCTCTTCTCTTGAAGTTGTTCCAAAAAATAGAAATGGAAGGAAAACTTCCAAACTCTTTCTATGAAGCCAACATTAACTACCCTGATTCCAAAACCAGAGACCCCACTAAAAAAGAGAACTATAGACCAATTTCCCTGATGAACATGGATGCAAAAAATCCTCAACAAGATATTAGCCAACTGGATCCAACAATACATTAAAGAACTATTCACCACGACCAGGTGGGATTTATACCTGGGATGCAGGGCTGGTTCAATATCCACAAAACAATTAACGTGATTCATCATATCAATCAAAGAAAGGAAAAGAACCATATGATCCTTTCAATAGATGCAGAGAAAACATTTGACAAAATACAGCATCCTGTCTTGATAAAAACCCTCAAGAAAGTAGGGATAGAAAGATCATACCTCGAGATCATAAAAGCCATATATGAATGACCCAAGGCTAATGTCATCCTCAATGGGGAAAAACTGAGAGCTTTCCCCCTAAGGTCAGGAACAAGACAGGGATGCCCACTCTCACCACTCTTATTCAACATAGTATTGGAAGTCTTGGCCTCTGCAATCAGACAACACAAAGAAGTAAAAGGCATCCAAATTGACCAGAGGGAGGTCAAACTTTCACTCTTTGCTGATGACATGATACTCTATAGGGAAAACCCAAAAGATTCCACCAAAAAACTGCTAGAACTGATTCATGAATTTAGCAAAGTTTCAGGATATAAAATCAATGCACAGAAATCGGTTGCATTCCTATACACCAACAATGAAGCGACAGAAGGAGAAATCAAGGAATTGTTCCCATTTATAGTTGTACCAAAAACCATAAAATACCTAGGAATAAATCTAACCAAAGAGGTGAAAAATCTATACACTGAAAACTATAGAAAGCTTATGAAAGAAATTGAAGAAGATACAAAGAAAAGGAAAAAGATTCCACGCTCCTGGATAGGAAGAACAAATATTGTTAAAATGTTGAAACTATCCAAAGCAATCTACATATTCAATGCAATCCCTATCGAAGTAACACCAGCATTCTTCACAGAGCTAGAACAAATAATCCTAAAATTTGTATGGAACCAGAAAAGACCCCGAATAGCCAAAGCAATCTTGAAAAAGAAAACCAAAGCAGGAGGCATCACAACCCCAGACTTCAAGCTATACTACAAAGCTGTAGTCATCAAGACAGTGTGGTACTGGCACAAGAACAGACACTCAGATCAATGGAACAGACTAGAGAACCCAAAAATGGGCCCACAAACATATGGGCAACTAATCTTTGACAAAGCAGGAAAGAATATCCAGTGGAATCAAGACAGTCTCTTCAGCAAGTGGTGCTGGGAAAACTGGACAGCGACATGTTGAAGAATGAACCTGGACCACTTTCTTACACCATACACAGAAATAAACTCAAAGTGGATGAAAGACTTCAATGTAAGACAGGAAGCCATCAAAATCCTCGAGGAGAAAACAGGCAAAACCCTCTTTGATCTTGCCTGCAGCAATTTCTTACTCAACACGTCTTCAGAGGCAAGTGAAACAAAAGCAAAAATGAACTCCTGGGACCTCACCAAAATAAAAAGCTTCTGCATAGTGAAGGAAACAATCAGCAAAACTAAAAGGCAACCGACAGAATGGGAGAAGATATTTGCAAATGACATATTAGATAAAGGGTTAGTATCCAAAACATACAAAGAACTTATCAAACTCAACACTCAAAAAACAAAGAATCCAGTGAAGAAATGGGCAAAAGACATGAATAGACACTTCTCCAAAGAAGACATCCAGATGGCCAACCAACACATGAAAAAATGCTCCACATCACTCATCATCAGGGAAATACAAATCAAAACCACAATGAGGTATCACCTTACACCTGTCAGAATGGCTAACATTAACAACTCAGGCAACAACAGATGTTGGTGAGGATGCGGAGAAAGAGCATCTCTTTTGCATTGTTGGTAGGAATGCAAACAGTGGTGCAGCCACTCTGGAAAACAGTATGGAGGTTCCTCAAAAAACTAAAAATAGAACTACCATAAGAGCCAGCAATTGCACTACTAGGCATTTATTCATGGGATACAGGTGTGCTGTTTCGAAGGGACACATGCACTGCCATGTTTTTAGCAGCACTATCAACAATAGCCAAAGTATGGAAAGAGCCCAAATGTCCATTGATGGATGAATGGATAAAGAAGATGTGGTATATATATATACAATGGAGTATTACTTGGTAATCAAAAAGAATGAAATCTTGCCATTTGCAACTACGTGGATGGAACTGGAGGGTATTATGCTAAATGAAATTAGTCAGAGAAAGACAAAAATCATATGAATTAATTCATATGAGGACTTTAAGAGAAAAAACAGGTGAACATAAGGGAAGGTAAAGAAAAATAATATAAAAACAGGGAAGGGGACAAAACAGAAGAGACTCATAAATATGGAGAACAAACTGAGGGTTTCTGGAAGCGTTCTGGGAGGGGTATGGGCTAAATGGGTAAGGGGCGTTAAGGAATCTACTCCTGAAATCATTGCTTCATTATATGCTAACTGATTGAGATGTAAATTTTAAAAAATAAAAAATAAAGTTAAAAAAACTACAGTTAGATATCACCTCACACCAGTCAGAATAGCTAAAATTAACAACACAGGAAACAACAGGTGGCAAGGATGCAGAGAAATGGGAACCCTCTTATACTGTTGTTGGGAATGCAAACTGGTGCAGCCACTATCAAAAATAGTATAGAAGTTGCTCAAAAATTTTAAATTAGAACTACCCTATGATCCAGCAATTGCACTACTAGGTACTTACCCAAAGGATACAAAAATACTGATTCAAAGGGATACATGCATCTGATGTTTATAGCAGCATTATCAACAATAGCCAAGTTATGGAAAGATCCCAAATATCCATCAACTGATGAATGCATACAGAAACAGAAGATGTCATATATATATATATATATATATATATATATATATATATATATATATATATACATATATATATATATATATATATATATATATATATATATATATACACACACCAAAAAGAACGAAATCTTGCCATTTGCAATCATGTGGATGGAACTAGAGAGTATTATGATAAGGTAAATAAGTCAGAGATAGACAAATGCCATATGATTTCACTTATATGTGGAATTTAAGAAACAAAGCAAATAAACATGGGGGAAAATAAAAAGAATCAAACCATGAAGCAAAGTATTACCTATAGAGAACAAACTGATGATTACTGGGTGGGAGGTAGGCAGGCAGGGGAAGATCTAAATATATTATGGGTATTAAGGAGTCCACTTGTAATGATGAGCACTGGATGTTGTATCTAAGTGATGAATCACTAAATTCTATAACTGAATCTAATATTACACTGTATGTTAACTCTATGGAATTAAAATTAAAACTGGGGGAAAAATAGTATGTTACTGGCAGAAATATAGATATATCTAGATCGATGGAATATAGTAGAAAATCCAGATATAAACCTACAGTTATATGGTCAGTTTATCTTCAGCACAGTAGGAAAGAATATCTAATGGGAAAAAAAGTCCCTTCAACAAGTGGTGTTGGGAAAACTGGACTCCACCATGCAAAAAAAGGACACTGGATTTTTTTATACAATGCACAAAAATAAATTCAAAATGGATTAAAGACTTAAATGTGATACCTGTAACTATAAAAATCCTAGAAGAGAACACAGGCAGTAATTTCTTTGACATCAGACAGAACAACTTCTTTCTAGATGTGTCTCCTGAGGGAAAGGAAACAAAATAAAAAATAAACCAATGTCACTACATCAAAATTAAAAAGTTCTGCATAGTAAAGGAAATAATAAACATAACTAAAAACCAACCTACAGAATGGGAAATGATATTTGCAAATTACATATATGATAAAGGGTTAGTATCCAAAATATATAAGGAAATTATAAAACTCAAAACCAAAAAAAAACCAAGTAATCCAATTTAAAAATGGGCAGAATACTGGGGCGCCTGGGTGGCTCAGTCGGTTAAGCATCGACTTCAGCTCAGGTCATGATCTCTCAGTTTGTGAGTTCAAGCCTTGCATTGGGCTCTGTGCTGACAGCTCAGAGCCTGGAGCCTGCTTCGGATTCTGTGTCTCCATCTCTCTCTGACCCTCCCCCACTTGTGCTCTGTCTCTATCAAAAATAAATAAAATGTAAAATTTTTTTTTAAATGAGCAGAATACATAAAGAGACATTTCTCCAAAGAAGGCATACAGATGGCCAACAGACACATTGGCTCATCACTTATCATCAGGGAAAAGCAATTTAAGATTACAATGAGGTATTAGCTCACACTTGTCAGAATGGCTAAAATCAACAGCACAAGAAACAGCAGGTGTTGATGAGACTGTGGAGAAAGGATAACCCTCTCACACTGTTGGTAGGAATGCAAACTGGTGATGCCACTCTAGAAATCAGTATGGATTTCCCTCAAATAGTTAAAAATAGAAGTACCCTATGATTCAGCAATTGCACTATTAGGTATTTATCCAAAGGATACAAAAATACAGATAAGAAGGGATACAGGATACATGCACACCAATGTTTATAGCAGCATTATCAGCAATAGCCAAATGATGGAGAGAGCCCAAATGTCCATCAACTGATGAATGGATAAAGAAGATGTGTGTGTGTGTGTGTGTGTGTGTGTGTGTGTGTGTGTGTGAATTGGAATATTATTCAGCCATCAAAAAATGAAACCTTGGCATTTTCAACAATGTGGATGGAGCTAGAGTGTATTATACTAAGTGAAATAAGTCAGTCAGGGAAATACAATTCCATATGATTTCACTCATATGTGGAATTTAAGAAACAAAAGAGATGAATATATGGGAGGTGTAAAAGAAGAGAGAGGGGGAAAATCCATAAGAGATTCTTAATAATAGAGAATAAACTAAGGATTTATGGAGGAAGGTGGTTGGGGGAACAGCTAGATGGGTGATGGTTATTAAGGAGGACACCTGTTATGATGAGCACTGGGTGTTGTATGTAAATGTTGAATGACTGAATTCGACTCCTGAAACCAATATTACAATATTGATTGGAATTCAGTGATTCATCATTTATGTTCAATGTCTTAAAAGTTTACTGTGTAGAATTTGTCCTTTAAGTAACATCTTTGTTTCATTAAGTTATCAGTGGCATTAAAGTTAAATGCAGAAGCATAAACAAAATAAAGAGACTTCAGTGTGGAAAGATTTGGTGATTCCACAAAAAGTTAAATATAGAAATACTATATGAGGATATTGGCGGAGGATGGCAGCATAGGAGGACGCTGGGCTAGCCTCGTCCTGCTGATAATTTAGATTCCGCCCACATCGGCCTAAATAACCCAGAAAACCACCAGAAGCCTAGCAGAACAGACTCTCTGGAGCCAAGCGTAGACAAGAGGCCCGCAGAAGAGGGTAGGAAGGGCAGAGACGTGGTGCGTGCTACATGGACTGGCAGGAAGGATCCAGGACAGTGGAAGGGCAGCCTGCCAGGCAAGGCAGAGCCCCCAAAGTCTGGCTTGCAGAAGCAGAAGGGCCTGAACTCTGACAGTTCTGACAGCCAGCAGGACTTAACATCTGGAATGTTAAAAGTCAACAGCTCTGCTTTCAGAGAACTGGGAGGGCAAGAGGATGCCAAGAGGGAGAGTTGTTGAGCCCAGGAATACAGAGCTCAGCTCAGCAGGGAACAAAGGCACTGGTAAGTGCCATCTCCCTCTTCCATCCCCCAACCAAAATTCCAAAGGGAACCAGTCCCCCTCACCAAACTTGCATGCACCACGGAAATGCCCAATGCTGTGCTTCTGTGGATCCATCCCTGTGATGGGCCTGCCTCCCTCCCAGTGCTGCAGGGCCCCTCTCACAGGGGACCACTGACAGCAAAGCTAGCTAAGCCTGCAACTCCCGCCCCTGTGCACCTGGCGGATCAACCCCAGCTAATATGCCAGTGGACAGATCCCATCGAAGCAGCACCACAAGCCTGGCAGTATGCAAGGGGCCCAGACAGGGGCCACACAACTCCACAGTGAGTCCTGCCACTAGGAGAGGGGAAGATAAGGTACACAGCAGTCTGACTGTGGCCCTAGCAGTGGGCTGGGGACAGACATCAGGTCTGACTGCAGCCCCACCCACCAACACAAGTTTCTCCTGACAGCACAGAGGAAGTGCCCTGCAGGTTGGAGCTACTAAAAGAACTAAGCAAAATAATGAAACGGAAGAATTCTCCTCAACAGAAACTCCAGAAAGTAGCAACAGCTAATGAACTGATCAAAAACGATTTAAGCAATATAACGGAAGAAGAATTTAGAATAATAGTCATAAAATTAATCACTGGACTTCAAAAAAGCTGAGGACAGAAGAGAATCTATTGCAACAGAGATCAAGGGACTAAAAAATAGTCATGATGAATTTAAAAATGCTATGAATGAGGTGCAAAATAAATGAAGGCAGCCATAGCATGTATTGAAGAGGTAGAGGAGAGAATAGGTGAATTAGAATATAAAATTATGGAAAAAGAGGAAGCTGAAAAAAAGAGAGAGAAAAAAATCCAGGAGTTGAGGGGAGAATTAGAGAACTAAGTGATGCAATCAAATGGAACAATATCCGTATAATAGAAATTCCAGAAGAGAAAGAGAGAGAGAAAGGGGCTGAAGGTGTACTTGAACAAATCATAGTTGAGAACTTCCCTGAACTGGGGAAGGAAAAAGGCATTGAAATCCAAGAGGCACAAAAACTCCCTTCACATGTAACTTGAATTGATCTTCTGCATGACATATCATAATGAAACTGGCAAAATTCAAGGATAAAGAGAAAATTCTGAAAACACCTGGGGATAAACACGCTCAAACATATAAAGGGAGACCCATAAGATGAGTGGCAGACCTATCTACTGAAACTTGGCAGGCCAGAAAGGAATGGCAGGAAATCTTCAATATGATAAACAGAAAAAAATATGCAGCCGAGAATCCTTTATCCACAAATCTGTCATTCAGAATAGAAGGAGAGATAAAGGTTTTCCCAAACAAATAAAAACTGAAGGAATTCATCACCACTAAACCAGCCCTACAAGAGATCCTAAGGGGGATCCTGTGAGAAAAAGTACCAGAGACATCACTACAAGCATGAAACCTACAGACATCACAATGACTCTAACCCATATCTTTCTATAATAACACTGAATGTAAATGGACTAAATGCGCCAACCAAAAGACATAGGGTATCAGAATGGATAAAAAAACAAGACCCATCTATTTGCTGTCCACAAGAGACTCATTTTAGACCTGAGGACACCTTTAGATTGAGATTGAGGGGATGGAGAACTATTTATCATGCTACTGGAAGTCAAAAGAAAGCTGGAGTAGCCTTACTTATATCAGATAAACTGGACTTTAAATTAAAGCCTGTAACGAGAGATGAAGAAGGTCATTATATAATAATTACAGGATCTATCCATCACGAAGAGCTAACAATTATAAATGTCTATGCGCCAAATACAGGAGCCCCCAAATATATAAAACAATTACTCACAGACATAAGCAACCTTATTGATAAGAATGTGGTAATTTCAGGGGACTTTAACACCCCACTTACAGAAATGGATAGATCATCTAGACACACAGTCAATAAAGAAACAAGGGCCCTGAATGATACATTGGATCAGATGGACTTGGCAGATATATCAGAACTCTGCATCCCAAAGCAACAGAATATACTTTCTTCTTCCATGCACTATACTTCCATGCACATGGAACATTCTCCAAGATAGATCACATACTGGGTCACAAAACAGCCCTTCATAAGTATACAAGAATTGAGATCATACCATGTACACTTTCAGACCACAGTACTATGAAACTTGAATCAACCAGAGGAAAAAGTCTGGAAAACTTCCAAAAGCATGGAGGTTAAAGAACACCCTACTAAAGAATGAATGGGTCAACCAGGCAATTAGAGAAGAAAATAAGAAATATATGGAAACAAATGAAAATGAAAATACAACAATCCAAACGCTTTGGGATGCAGCGAAGGCAGACCTGATAGGAAAATACATTGCAATCCAGACCTATCTCAAGAAACAAGAAAATCGCAAATAAAAAACCTAACAGCACACCTAAAGGTACTAGAAGCAGAACAGCAAAGAAACACCAAACCCAGCAGAAGAAGAGAAATAATAAAGATCAGAGCAGAAATAAACACTATAGAATCTAAAAAACTGTAGAGTAGATCAATAAGACCAAGACCAACCAAGAGTTGGTCTTTTGAAAAAATAAACAAAATTGATAAACCTCTAGGCAAGCTTCTCAAAAAGAAAAGTGTGAGGACCCAAATAGATAAAATAATGAATGAAAATGGAATTATTACAACCAATCCCTCAGAAATATAAGCAATTATCAGGGAATACTAGGAAAAATTATATGCCAACAAACGGGACGACCTGGAAGAAATGGACAAATTCCTAAGCACCCACACATTTCCAAAACTTAAACAGGAAGAAATAGAAAACTTGAACAGACCCATAACCAGCGAAGAAATTGAATCAGTTATCAAAAATCAAAAATCTCTCAACAAGTAAGAGTCCAGGACCAGGTGGCTTCGCTGGGGAATTCTACTAGAATTTTAAAGCAGAGATAATACCTATTCTTCTCTAGTTGCTCCAAAAAATAGAAAGGGAAGGACAACTTCCAGACTCATTCTATGAAGCCAGCATTACTTTGATTCCTAAACCAGACAGAGACCCAGCAAAAAAAGAGAACTACAGGCCAATATCCCTGATGAATATGGATGCAAAAATTCTCAACAAGATACTAGCAAATCGAATTCAACAACATATAAAAAGAATTATTCACCATGATCAAGTGGGATTCATTCCTGGGCTGCAGGGTTCGTTCAGTATTTGCAAATCAATCAATGTGATACACCACAATAATAAAAGAAAAGATAAGAACCATATGACCCTATCAATCGATGCAGAAAATGCATTTAACCAAATTTAGTATCCTTTCTTAATAAAAGCTCTTGAGAAAGTCAGGATAGAAGGAACATACTTAAAATCATAAAAAGCCATTTATGAGAAGCCCACAGCTAATATCATCCTCAATGGGGAAAAACTGAGAGCTTTCTCCCTGAGGTCAGGAACACGACAGGGATGTCCACTCTCATCACTGTTGCTTAACATAGTGTTGGAAGTTCTAGCATCAGCAATCAGACAACAAAGGAAATCCAAGGCATCCAAATTGGCAAAGGTGAAGTCAAGCTTTCACTTTTTGCAGATAACATGATATTATACATAGAAAACCTGATAGACTCCACCAAAAGTCTGCTAGAACTGATACATGAATTCAGCAAAGTCGCAGGATACAAAATCAATGTACAGAAATCAGTTGCATTCTTATACACTAATAATGAAGCAACAGAAAGACAAAGAAATTGATCCCATTCACAAATGCACCAAGAAGCATAAAATACCTAGGAATCAACCTAACCAAAGATGTAAAATATCTGTATGCTGAAAACTATAGAAAGCTTATGAAGGAAATTGAAGAAGATACCAAGAAATGGAAAAACATTCCATGCTCATAGATTGGAAGAATAAATATTGTTAAAATGTCAATATTACCCAAAGCAATCTACACTTTCAATAAAGTCCCAATCAAAATTGCACCAGCCTTCTTCTCGAAGCTAGAACAAGCAATCCTAAAATTTGTATGGAACAACAAAAGACCCCGTATAGCCAAAGTAATATTGAGGAACAAGACCAAAGCAGGAGGCATTACAATACCAGACTTTAGCCTCTACTACAAAGCTGTAATCATCAAGACAGTATGGTACTGGCACAAAAACAACACATAGACCAATGGGATAGAATAGAGACTCCAGAATTGGACCCACAAAAGTATGGCCAACTAATCTTTGACAAAGCAAGAAAGAATATCCAATGGAAAAAAAGACAGTCTCTTTAATAAATGGTGCTGGGAGAACTGGACAGGCACATGCAGAAGAATGAAACTAGACCACTTTCTTACATCATTCACAAAAATAAAGTCAAAATGGATGAAGGACTGGAATGTGAGACAGGAAACCAACAAAACCCTAGAAGAGAAAGCAGGAAAAAACCTCTCTGACCTCAGCCGCAGCAATTTCTTACTTGACACATCTCCAAAGGCAAGGGAATTAAAAGCAAAAATGAAGTGTTGGGACCTCATGAAGATAAAAAGCTTATGCACTGCAAAGTAAACCATCCACGAAACTAAAAGGCAACTGATGGAATGGGAAAATGTATTTGCAAATGACATATCAGACAAAGGGCTAGTATCCAAAATCTATAAAGAACTCACCAAACTTCACACCCAAAAAACAAATAATCCAGTTAAGAAATGGGCAGAAAACATGAATAGACACTTCTCTAAAGAAGACATCCAGATGGCCAATGGGCACGTGAAATGATGCTCAATGTCACTCCTCCTCAGGGAAATACAAATCAAAACCACACTGAGATATTACCTCATGCCAATCAGAGTGGCTAAAATGAACAAATCAATAGACTATAGATGCTGGAGGGGATGTGGAAAAATGGGAACCCTCTTGCACTGTTGGTGGGAACGCAAACTGGTGCAGTCACTCTGGAAAACAGTGTGGAGTTTCCTCAAAAAATTAAAAATAGATCTACCCTATGACCCACCAACAGCACGGCTAGGAACTTACTCAAGGGATACAGGAGTGCTGATGCATAGGGGCACTTGTACCCCAATGTTTATAGCAGCACTTTCAACAATGGCCAAATTATGGAAAGAGCCTAAATGTCCATCAACTGGTGAATGGATAAAGTTGTGGTTTATATATACACTGGAATACTATGTGGCAATGAGAACGAAGGAAACATGGCCTTTTTTAGCAAAGTGGATGGAACTGGAGAGTGTTATGCTAAGTGAAATAAGTCATACAGAGAAAGACAGATACCATATGTTTTCACTCATGTGGATCCTGAGAAACATGACAGAAGACCATGGGGGAGGGGAATGGGAAAAAAAAAAAGTTACAGAGAGGGAAGGAGGCAAACCATAAGAGACTCTTAAAAAATGAGAATAAACTGAAGGTTGATGGGGGGTAAGAAGGAAGGGAAAGTGGGTGATTGGCACTGAAGAGGGCACCTGTTGGGATGAGCATCGGGTGTTGTATGGAAACCGTTGTGACAATAAATTTCATTAAAAAATAAGAAATACCATATGATTCAGCAATTCCGTTCTGAGGTTTGCACCCAGAAGAATTGAAGGCAGAGAGTCACAGATACGTGTGCACCAATATTCACAGCAGCATTATTGACCATAGTCAAAAGGTGGGAACAACCCAATGTCCATTGATGGATGAGTGGATAAACAAGTGTGGTATATACATACACATATACATTCAGTGTAATATTACTCATCTTTAAAAAGGAAAATTCTGACACATGCCACAACATGACTTAATTTGAAGACATTATGCTAAGTAAAATAAGACAAAAAAGGACAAATACTGTATTATTTCACTGATATGAGGTATGTAGTGCAGTCTAATTCATAGACACAGAATAAATATTGGTGTCCAAGGGGCTGGATAGAGGAAAGAATGGGAGTTACTGTGTAATGTGTATTAAATTTATTTTGGGGATAATGAAAAAGTTCTGAAAATAGTGGTGGATACAATGTGGATACATTTTGCAAATGCACTTAATGACACTAAATTTCTCACTTAAAATGGTAAAATTTATGTGTTTATATTTTACCACAAAGTTTTAAAAGCCTCTGTTTCCTTGTCTGATCATTCATTTGTTTTAACTATTTGGATTTAATCTCTTTCATTATAAGCAAATCCAAAGTCTGAGAAGCCATCTTGGGCCTTGGAATCAGGCAAACTGCTCTGCTACTTACTAGCTGTGTGATTCTTGGTTCATGACTGAACCTCTCTGAACTTCAGTTTTCTCATCTGTAAAGTGGGTTTTTTTTTTTTTTACTTTTATGAAGTAGAATCTTTGCTATGGACAAAATCTAATACAGAAAAAAAAAAATCTTGTATAGAACCCAACTAAATAAAACACATAAAAACAATGAAGCAGTGGTATATATAAAGGAGGTAAGTACATTTGGTGAGGGTGCGGGTGGGAGGAGGAAGTTCCACTACCCCTACCCCTACCTCCAAATCAGTTACCTGGAACCTTAAATCAGAGAATAACATGGTTTGAAAACCACTTGGATTGTACTCTCTGGATCCTTAAAAAACTACTATTAGGAACAACCTGGATGACAAGTGTGTGAAACACTTTGTAAATCACAAAGACCATCACAAATGGGAGCTACAGTTGTTATGGTTATGTCCTACTTGTTCCTATATGTAATGAAATGAAAAAAAAAAAACAACCTTGGACAGGGAAGTCAGAATATCCAGGTCCTTTTCTGAGGTGGCACTGAGGGATAAAGATATAGAGGGTTATCAGTGAATGCTAAAAACAAAAGCCTAGAGTATAGCTGGAACACTAGATAACAGCAGTGGAACGATTGATATGCTTAGGATGCCTGGGTGGCTCAATCAGTTGAGCATACAACTCTTGATTTTGTCTAAGGTCATGATCCCAGTGTTGTGGGATTGAGCCCCATGTCAGGCTCCATGCTGTGTGTGGAGCCTGCCTAAGATTCTCTCTCTCCCTCTGCCCCTCTCCCCTGCTTGCATGCTCTCTGTATCCAAAAAAAAAATTTTTTTTAAAGATTGCAATGCAGAAGAAAGAAGGGTAGATGCCCCTTCTGACCCATTCCTTTCCTCATGATATAAATTCTCACCTGGCTTTTAAAATAACATTCATTATTAGAAGATTCATTAGGTTAATTTTTAGATCTAAAAATTTTCATATTTAAGCAAGTCTAATCTAACAATCCCTTTCCATTTTATAATCAGAAAAAACAATTTAAAGCAAAAACTAGAAGATATGATCAGAACCCCTTAAATAAACTGTTGATAAATGCTGCTACCTTCCAAGTAATGATAAAAGCTTGATAAGGTCTATAGCACCATATCTTTAGTATTCTTGGAAATCCAGGATGATGTTAATTGAATTCTCTGTAGCTAGTTGTAGAGAAGCAATGGACTGAGATTAATATATACCATATTCATTCATTCATTTAGGTTGGGAGTACAATTGACAGTTTGACCAGAGGGCCCTGAACTGCTTGCACATTCATTTTTCTTCCCCTTTCTCAGTACAGTTTGCAATAGTATGTGACAAATAAATCTGTCTGCAGGTTAGCTTTTTTCTGCTTTCTTCCTTCAAACATTTGTTAAATGCCTAGTATGTTTAGGTGCTGTGATAAATAAGACATAGACCATCCTCAAGGAGCTCACACTTTAATGAAAAAGACAGAATATGTGTACAGTGCGATAGTATATACACTACTAAGGGTAAATACAAAATATTATGGGAGCACTTTACCCAAGCAAAGGAAGACAGAAATTATAGGAACTACATATAGAAAGGTAGACTGAGGACAAAGACACTTCTGTTAAGAGATCATGTTTTACAAAATGCAAATAATTCAATATTCCTCAATAATTGTGGCAGCTAGGGAAGGAGAATGTAATATAACAGAGAGATAAGGCATGAATAGACACTTTTCCAAAGAAGACATCCAGATGGCCAACAGGCACATGAAAAGATGCTCAATGTCACTCATCATCAGGGAAATGCAAATCACAACCACAACGAGATACAACCTCATGCTGGACAGAGTGGCTAAAATGAACACATCAGGAGACTATAGATGCTGGAGAGGATGTGGAGAAACGGAACCTGTTGCACTGCTGGTGGGAATGCAAACTGGTGCAGTCGCTCTGGAAAACAGTGTGGAAGTTCCTCAAAAAATTAAAAATAGAACTACCCTATGACCCAGCAATAGCACTACTAGGAGTTTATCCAAAGGATGCAGGAGTGCTGATTCATAGGGACACATGTAGCCCAATGTTTATAGCAGCACTTTCAACAGTAGCCAAATTATGAGTCTAAATGTCCATCAACTGATAAATGGATAAAGAGGATGTGGTTTATATATACAATGGAATACTACTTGGCAATAAAAAAAGAATGAAATCATGCCATTTGCAGCAACATGGATGGGACTGAAAGGTATTATGCTGAGTGAAATAAGTCAGTCAGAGAAAGACAGACGTCATATGTTTTCACTCATATGTGGATCTTGAGAAACTTAACAGAAGACCATGGGGGAAGGAAGGGGGGGACAGTTACAAAGAGAGAGGGAGGGAGGCAAACCATAAGAGACTCTTAAATACAAAGAACAAACTGAGGGTTTATGAGGGGGTGGGGGGGAGGGGAAAATGGGTGATGGACATTGAGGAGGGCACCTGTTGGGATGAGCAATGGGTGTTGTATGTAAGCGATGAACCACAGGAATCTGCAAAAACCAAGAGCACACTTTACACACTGTATATTAGCCAATTTGACAATAAATTATATTAAAAAATATTATGGCAGCCACGGAAGGAGAATGTAA
Source organism: Panthera onca (assembly GCF_046562875.1). Lineage (NCBI taxonomy): Eukaryota > Metazoa > Chordata > Mammalia > Carnivora > Felidae > Panthera > Panthera onca. The sequence goes on from NC_138357.1 coordinate 63,535,048, forward strand.
TATAAAAGAGGGGCGCCTGGGTGGCGCAGTCGGTTAAGCGTCCGACTTCAGCCAGGTCACAATCTCGCGGTCTGTGAGTTCGAGCCCCGCATCAGGCTCTGGGCTGATGGCTCAGAGCCTGGAGCCTGTTTCCGATTCTGTGTCTCCCTCTCTCTCTGCCCCTCCCCCGTTCATGCTCTGTCTCTCTCTGTCCCAAAAATAAATAAAAAACGTAAAAAAAAAAAAAAATAAAAAAAAAAAATAAAAGAGAGATAATGCTAGAAAATAGGCAGAGGCCATGTGTTGAAGGACTGGGGATGATTTTGAACTTGATCTTCTAATCAGTGGCTAGTCACTGCTTAAGCAAAATAATGGCATGATAAGATTTTAGAAAGATTACTCACTACAGTAGGGAGGTGAGGATTCAAGAGGACAGGCAGAGAAATTAGTTAGGAGGCTGTAACCATACTGCAAGCAAGAGATGAAAGTGACTTGTCTGTATAAGAGAAGTCATTGACACTGCAGAATAAATAGATCCCAAGATGTAGAAAGACTCAGACTTGGTGATATGGAATGTGGAAATTTTGAGAGAGACAGAGAGGCATTGTGGATAATGGCTTGGTTTCTGATTTGTGAAGCTGGTATAGAGAATACAAGAGAAAGTAGTTGGGAGTATAAAGGCAGGATAATAAGTTCAGTTTTTAATGTTAAATGTAAGGTAACTACACAATAGAGAGTTACACAAAAGTAGAGGAGGTAATTGGCTAAATAGGTTTTGTCTGTGAAGGAGACATACTGTTGGGGGTCATCAATATATATGTGGTAGCTGGAGTCACAAGAATAGATCAGATTGATCATAGAAAGTATGGGGGGTTAAATGGAAAGAATTAACGTTAAACCCCCAAGGAACATCAACATTTAAGGAATGGGTGATATAAGAACTTAAAATATAACTAAGAGAGAGTCAAGGGTAGATAGAAAGTGAAGTGCTGATGAGGACAGAAACATCTGTTAGATTTGGCTTTATGAAACTTTTAGATAATCTTGATGAT